>NC_091122.1:42054289-42654289 GCF_040183065.1 Periplaneta americana | reverse complement strand
GTTTCTGTTCAATGTCGGCAAATTTGCAAAACAAAAATATCTATCTTCCACATTGTCGCTTTAAAATGTTTTCTGTGTTTACTATACTTCAGCAGGCCGTGATATACGTCTGTCTTTTTTTTCCCTCAGTCTATGGAATCTTGTTGATTTTTTCACGGCTTCCTTAATGTTACTTGCATCACGAATGCAGTAACTTTAGTGGAGTTGTAGAGTTTACTTAATTTTTGCAAATATTTAAAAACAATAATTAACAGTGCAATTTAGGTGAAATTGCAGTGGTAAGTTTCCAATTTATAATTATTATTACTATATTGAACGTCTCTAAAAATAATATGTTAAAAGTCTAAAGCAGTAAAATCAATATGTCACTTAAGGGGAGAGGATGGTATTTTTTTTAACTTTTTTCCTATTTGGTGTAAAATATTAATTTTTTGTATGTAGAGAGCTCATAGCTGTGGCAACTTAACCAAATAAAAATATTTTGAAAAAATTATTTGGGGGTCCAAATTTGGAAAAAAAATATACCCAATGCAGGATTGTACTAAAACCGATATATCTAAACCATTTTTAAAGATAGATTCAAACAGTTTTTTGCAATGTATTTGCAAAAGCATGTTCTACAAACTATCTAACAGAATTTTGATATTAGTCCCTACGTTTGTAAAATAAACAATTAAAATTTAATAACAATTTTCTGATTTCCTTTCTTGCAAACAAACGGACGTATTTTTAAAATGAAATCAATTAACAAAATTCTGTTATAGAGAAAAGTTTCCTAATAGTCTAAAGAATGTGTGTGTTCTAAATTTCATGCATGTATCTTTAATAGTTAAGAAATTATATCCATTTTTGTCTGGCAATGTAGCAAAAAAAAAATGAAGTTACTGGAAACCGATAAAAGTGGGCGTGTGATTTAAAAATCCATAGCGCAGGAAGTTTAAAAATGACGTCTCAACATCCGATAAGGGCACAAATACCCACAAAATGTTATGCAATGCATTCCACATATATCAAAGGGTATTTTAAAGAAGAAAAAAATTTTTTTTGAAAATTTAATTTACCGGAAACAACAATAAAAGTGGGCGAATGATTTAAAAATCCATAACGCAGGAAGTTTAAAAATGGCGACTCAACATCTGATAAGGGCACAAATACCCACAAAATGTTATGCTATGCATTCCACACATATCACAGAGTATTTTAAGGATTTTTTTTAATTTACTCATTTTTCACCAAAAAATACCATCCTCTCCCCTTAAGCGGTAAGAAGAGGGAAATTGTTATGTGTGTTACGTTGGGAATACTGAATGTGGAATTTTAGACTTTCCGCGGATTGGTTTTGTGCGAAAACCAAGCAAATACGCACGATCTCGCACAAAAATATATTCTAAACTAAAATATAATAATTTATTGATTTAAATGTAGAGGAAAGGAGAGAGAGAGAGAGAGAGAAGTAATAAAGAACAGTTGTACAAAGGAAAGAGAATGAATGTATGAATAAATGAATGAATATACTAAAAATAATGAAGAAAGATACAAGTTAAGAAGGGGAAATGTATGACTTAAATAAAGGATAGCTGCATGAATGGAAGAACAATAGAAAGAGAGGCTGATCTAGATGAAGTAGCTTGTATTAACGTTTGTAGTGCTGCATTACCAAGTGAGTAATTGCTGGAGATCCCGACACACAAACTCATTAGCGCTACATCCTGTAGTGCATTATCAGGCGTGAAGATAAGACGAAGGGACATTAACATTTGTGTTCGATTTTATATCGACTGGCGGTAATTATTTCAGCTCCGGGTTGTTTTTATTTTGCTATATAGGTAGGTACGGTTCATTTTAGGAACGCCTCCTAGGCTGGCGTAATGATAGGGTACATGGTACTACTGCTGCTACCTGGTGGGATGCTGCATCGTGACTACTCGCGTCACAGCAAACAAGTATCCCGCTACAGAATGTGTCGTAAAGTGATTCACTACTTGCTAGCTTTTATCGTGTGATGTACAGAATTGCAAACTTTGAAGTCAGTAGGACCTGTGAACATTCCTGAGAGGGTTAACCACTGTTATTAATGGCATGGAGCTTTGCAGGAGGCCGTTCAGAATCGTTCGCTGTTCGTCATCAATGTCATCAGTCAGTCAGGTTAATTATAGTTTTTGTTGGTTATTTTTTAATAATAAAAATGTTACTCATTTCCTTTTTCATTATACGACGTATAAGAGTAAGTACGACGGCACTGCAAGAAATATATTTCGAGATTTTCGTACACGTTTTTACGGAAACGTGGTTTCGGACATACCATTTGACCAAATATCTATGTAAGCGATTTGTTTTAAATTAATGAACGGATACTGAATGTTACGCTTCAATCTATCCGGTAATGATGCACGTAAAATACATATTTTTAGTAAAAAGTAACAAATCTTGATTTAAAAGCAAATATATAAAATGGCTATGACCTAGAAATCTATCTTAACAATATTTTAAATTTATTTATTTATTTATTTATTTATTTATTTATTTATTTATTTATTTATTTATTTATTTATTTATTTATTTTTTCCTCGCTGTTATTTATACTCGCTTTAACATCTTTGGCCATATCGCGAGTTAATCTTTGGGTGAAATCAGAAGGCCTGTATACTATTGTTGAGACTGATTCTATTGTTGTGAACTAGATGGCGACTGTTTATACAATATGTCACTGATTTGTTGTGAATATGATTTCGGTGATGAATGAGGCCGGTGATTTTCAGGGATGTTGTGGCCCGAATTTCCTGGCATTTTCCTTACGGTTGAGGAAAAACCCTGAAAAACCTCAACCAGGAAATTCAACCCGACAGGGAATCGAACCCGGGCCCTCTGCGTAAGAGACCAGCATGCTGACCCCTACACCACAGAGGTGGTCTTATTTATTTATTTATTTATTTATTTATTTATTTATTTTTTATTTATTTATTTATTTATTTATTTATTTATTTATTTATTTATTTATTTATTTATTTATTTATTTATTTATTTATTTATTTATTTATTTATTTATTTATTTATTTATTTATTTATTTATTTATTTATTTATTTATTTATTTATTTATTTATTTATTTATTTATTTAACTAGCTAGCTAGCGAGTACAAATTAAAATTATAAAACAAAAATGTTTCTAGCCACTACCGTAAGAGCCAGGCTCGTGTAAGGTGTGTTCTTAGCCAATAATATAACATAAAATTTAAAAAGACAGTTTACTAACTACAGTAATCAACTTATTTCATACCAATAAATAACACACGAGCAAAAAAAAAAAAAAAGAGAAAAAGAGAGAAAAAACGAATTTAATACAAATTGACAATCAGACAGAAGCCAGTGATATTCAATAAAAACATGAATATAGTCGATAGAAATAAAAGGTAAAAAATATACATTTGTTAATATTATATATCATGAATACTTTTATAAATTTCCTTTTTAAAAACTTCAATTTTAAAATATTTAAAATTTGGAAAATGGTTTGTAATTTTATTATAAAGTCTTGGGCCGAAACTAGCACCACGTTTAAGAGCTGCACTTGTATGACATCTAGGCTCAATTAATGGGAAAGTAGACTTTTGTCTTCAAGTACGATATTCATGTCGATTAGATTTATCTTTTATTTGATTTCTGTGATAGTAAGTTAGTAAATTATAGTTATAAATTTCTTCAGTAGTTAATAGTTTAAAATCTGTATAAATTAAATTTGTTGGGTTATCCATATTTTTGGTTAGACAAATTTTTTATTAATCTTCTGTGTAATAAAGTTAATGGATTAAGTACAAATGATGCTACTCCACCCAATTTATTATACCATAATTATGATTCTTACGTTAATATAAGAATAAGAACATGAACTGGGCAACGGAGTATGTCTGCACACCCTTAAGTTTCAGACAAAGATTTATTATTATACGCAGAATTGGAAATTTTTAATTTCTAAACCGAGTCATCAGGAACTGGAATGCTTTACCCAATGCTGTAGTTGGACCGGAATGTGCTTCCGTTTAAAATTTTAATTAGATTTTACCGTTTAGACTAAAAATTAAGGCTATGGATCGATGAAAATAACGAAAAAAAACATTAAAAATGGAAATTGTTTTAACTCTAAAAAAAATAAAATGTTTCAGTTTTCTACATACGTGCTCATTTTAGCCATAGACAATTAGAAGCCCCTAAGGACGAATTTAAAGAGACCAGCGCCTGCGTGGAGCTGCAGCCCTTTAAACTGACACTCAGCTGTCATTCAGACAGACTTTGTTTTTCAACAGTAATCTCACTGGAGGTTTTCATTTATCTGGAGAAAACCAAACTCGAGTGGGATTTAATTGACTATTACACGATTAGAAGAAAGTATATAAAGATTAGAAGTAACGAAGTACTCCAATACAACAAAATATTAATTGGCTTACGAAAATACAACTGTCTTCAAATGTATTATTGTACCATCTCAACATTACGCTAGATGGCAGTAGTGTGTTATGATTAGTTGTTTTCTTATCAGTTGTGCCAACTATGGAATCTTCATTCAACTCTGTGGACGGTTACTAGTTAAGAAGGCTTTGTAGATTCAGTTTCATTTTCATTAAAACATTTGCATTCCACTTCAATCATCCGGATCCCAGTAATCAACGTCACTTGACAGATGATTTTCAATAAATCTTAGTATTAAACAATCTCTGATACGTGACTGTCCATAATATCATATAGAAGAAGCTATAACAAACATAACCTAAATAATATAAACGAGTGTTAGAAAAGTTTTAATTAGGGATGATGAAATAAACAAGAAACGTTTTAATTAACGGTGATGAAATAAAAAATAAACGTGAATAGTTTTAAAAGAAACAATTACTGAAAGTACAATTTTCAAATTTGAATGTTTTAGTGGTTGGTGGTTCAGTTGATGTTATATTGGACGTGTCCGTAAAAGAAGTGAACTCGTTGATGTACATGGTGTATCCCTCAACTTATTCAGGATTTCCGAATGGTGCTCTCCATTTATTTGTAAATAGGGTTTCAGGGAATATGCATAGCTATGACCAGTGATCTTTATTAATTCTTGTTCTTGAATGCCAATGCAAGTCATAATTGAAACTGCTGTGCATCGACTGCATTGGTTTGTAATTTTCTGTTTTTTGACGTCCAGACCAGTGCAGTTTGAAATGTTGGCAAACAAAGAAACAAATGCTAGGGTAGTGATAAAAATAAAGAAATGCTAGGGGCGCGATAAAATTAAACAAATGCTAGGAACGCGATAAAATTGTGAGATAAGCAGCCATGATTAGTTGAAAGACGTCCTTTCGTTTTTTTATTGGGTTATTTTACGACGCTGTATCAACATCTAGGTTATTTAGCGTCTGAATGATATGAAGGTGATAATACCGGTGAAATGAGTCCGGGGTCCAGCACCGAAAGTTACCCAGCATTTGCTCGTATTGGGTTGAGGGAAAATCCCGGAAAAAACCTCAACCAGGTAACTTGCCCCGACCGGGATTCGAACCCGGGCCACCTGGTTTCAAGGCCAGACGCACTGACCGTTACTCCACAGGTGTGGACACGTCCTTTCGTACCGTTTTATTGGTCAAAAGTAGTGTGACGTAGTAAAAGTGTAATAGTCATTCTAACTAATTTTACTTTTCATTCAGTTCAAATTTTGCACTGTTATGTACGAGAAAAATGTATGTGGTAGATCTGTATAGGAAGGATATGGATAGTGTATATCATATACATATGCTGTACTTCGATACTCGTTTTCTCGATTTTACAATTTTCAACATTTTTTAACATTCAAAATGTTCTAAAGAATACAGTTTTCCTCCAATCTCAGTGAAATTTTGCACATAAATCCCAGAAACATGTGAAGTAAACTGACATATGTTTTCTTCTGCTGTTGAAAGTATTCAAATCACCATGTGTTGAAGATATGAAAAGTTTAAAAAAATTAAAAAATTAACAACTAAAAGGGTAAACATTTTCTTCTCACAAAATAATTGGAAAAATAAATAACGCATGTATCATATCTTGTATCAGGAATAAATTGCATACAGAAGGTGCCAAAAAATGTATACACACTTCAAACAAAGAAAAAACTACGTTAACATAGCAAAGCTGAAATTGTGAGATTCTAGTGTTCGAACCAATGAAACTCCCTCCTGTACCGGCAATAGTATGTCAAGTACGAAAAAGGTGAGGTTAAGCAGATAAGAAAGTATGTTCCTTTCTTACTTTTCTTCCTAAGTATTGTTATAACATATTTGTTGTTTCTTTATTTACATGTTAGTTATTTTTCACTCATTAACTTTTTCGTACATGTTTGTTGCTTTATTTAATCAATTTTCCAACTTCCTTACGGTTATTTATTATTAACTTGCTTTATTATTTGCTTATTCACTGAATACAAAATTAATTAACATTTAATTAGAAACTGAAAACCATGATAAATTTAACTCGTTTTACAAATGCATCTAACAATACCGTGCCATTCAAACCAGTTGATTCCATTTAATATGCATTAGAATTTACAAATAAATTGCAATGGCTAGTAGTATGTCGCAAAACAATATCCTACTTTAACTACGCAATATAGCTACACTGTAAGCGACAATATTCTGCTCTCTGTCGTTGCTAGGAAACGGAATCCTTCTACGACTGAATCCGACATAAACGCTGTTAATTTCATGCGTATTATCAAAATGAACTGACGGTTAAGTGATAGAGTGATCTAATCCACATATGAAGCACTTGCTGCTTTGTTATATGTCGTATGCGCTGGACAAGGTAAAAAAATATATCTTAGAACAACGTACTTTAACAAATCACATTTTGAAAGTTTGCAAACTTACAAGAGCTAAATTGGAAGAGGTACGGTAGAAAGAATGATGGAAAAAGAGTCTGAATGGAACATGCAGAGATCGGAAGAGAAAGTATGCTTGTAGCAAAGTGATAATATTAGTGTTAAAGACGATTATAATGATTAAAATATACAGGACGAATCGAAAGTAATGTGCTTAATTTCAGGGGGTTATTTTTTGAGACGTTTCAAACAAAAAAGTTCTATACAATTTTGCTCGTTTTTGCTTTCTTTTCTAGATAAAAATTGTTTCATATGAATATTCCATAGAATATTTTGGAAAGCTACTGATTTAATTCCCTATAAGATCAGTGAATTTAAGAGAGCAGTGTATTATGATAATAAATTATTGAACGAATTTTAGTTTTATCCTTAATTGTGCAGAAATTTAATACGAACAAATGTAAGTTTTCGTTACATTTGCTCGGATCAAATTTCTGCACATTTGAAGGACTTAACGAAAATTATTTCAATATTTTTTTTTTATCATAATACACTGCTCTCTTAAATTGACTGAGAGTATTGAGAATTAAATTAATGGCTTACCCAAAACACGCTATGAAATATTTCATATAATACTATTTTTATCTCGAAAACAAAGCAAAAACGAGCAAAATTGTACGGAACTTTTGGTTTGAAATATCTCAAAGAATAACCTCCTGAAATTAATTACGTTATTTACGGTTAATCCTGTATACGATGAAAGAGTAGTGGAACGGAGAAAAATTCTCTCCGGCGCCGGGATTTGAACCCGGGTTTTCAGCTCTACGTGCTGATGCTTTATCCACTAAGCCACACCAGATACAACCCCGGCGTCGGACAGAATCGTCTCAGATTAAGCTCCAACTCTTGGGTTCCCTCTAGTGGCCGCCCTCTGCACTACGTCATAGATGTCTATGAACGTGGGACTGAAGTCCACACATGTGCTGAGGTGCACTCGTTATGAGTGACTAGTTGGCCGGGATCCGACGGAATAAGCGCCGCCTTAAATCACGAAATGATTTACGAATATCATATATATAATTTTAATGTACCGAAATACATATGATATTGCCATGCAGATATTCTGCGTCATCATACAACGGCGCTCATTCCGTCGTATCCCGGCCAACTAGTCACTCATTACGAGTGCACCTCAGCACATGTGTGGACTTCGGTCCTACGTTCATAGACATTTATGGCGTAGTGCAGAGGGCGGCCACTAGAGGGAACCCAAGAGTTGGAGCTTAATCTGAGACGATTCTGTCCGACGCCGGGGTTGTATCCGGTGTGGCTTGGTGGATGAAGCATCAGCACGTAGAGCTGAAAACCCGGGTTCAAATCCCGGCGCCGGAAAGAATTTTTCTCCGTTCCATTACTCTTTCATCGTCTGATGACGCAGAATATCTGCATGGAAATATCATATGTACTTCGGTACATTAAAATAAAAAAATAACCCTGCATAGCCTACATATAATTCTTCGGTTCCCCACATTTATTATGAAACAAAAACATAAACTTAATATCAATTTCGCAATTTTGAGCTTTCAAACAACAGTCAACGCTATTAGTGAAATAAGCAAATGAAATCATACGTTAATATTTAAATTCATTTGTATAGTTTCATTGCCTTTTATTGCGTATTTTAGCTATTTATAATGCCTTTTTGCCTGCCTATTTTAGCTATTTATGATGCCTTTTTGCCTGCCTATTTTAATGATTCATAATGCCTAAACTTCCGGTCTCTGTTTATCACTATTCAAGACTTTCATGGATAATAATCTCAACTGGGACATGCAAATCACAGAAACCTGCAGAAAAGTGTATTCTATTATCCATGTGCTAAAAAAGATAAATGTTCATCTGCCCTCTTGTTAAAAAAATTCCCTTGTGCAGACACTCGTATTTCCCTATTTTGACTATGCTGACATTTTACTCACTGACCTCTCCAGCGAAAACAAAACGAAACTTCAACGTGCTCATAATTTGTGTGTACCGTACGTTTTCTAAGCAATGTTCGTAAATACGATCATATTACCCCATCCCTGTAAGCAATAGGTTGGCTTAAACTAGATAAGAAAAGAAATTTACATTCATTTCTCTTTCTCTTCGAAATCTTGAACTCTTCTATTCCTTCGTACTTGTCGTCTCGCTTCACTTACCTTTCTTCCCACCATAATCTGAACACACGCTCTCGTCATGAAACAATACTAACAATACCATCCCATCGCACCTCCTCATACTCATTCTCTTTCACAATAGCCCTGCCAAGACTCTGGAATTCGCTACCTGCTAGCATCAGGGACTGTCGAAATCAAATTGAATTCAAACGCAACCTTACTAGGAACTTGGTCAGTAATTGATTTCTTGTAAATAGTTTCCTTAATCTATCACAAAATATTTCAATATCCAGTAATTTCATCACTATACAATTTTGTTATTCTAGGTTTCATTTGTAATTCAGTAAATATAAAATATTCTTTGTTTTTCTATGACTATTACACTCTTACTACGTCATACTACTTTCGACCAATAAAACGGTACGAAAGGACGTATTTCACCCAATCATGGCTGCTTATCGCACAATTTTATCGCGTCCCTAGCATTTGTTTAATTTTATCGCGTCTCTAGCATTTGTTTAATTTTATCGCGTCCCTAGTATTTGTTTCTTTGTTTGCCAACATTTGAAACTGCGCTGGTCTGGACGTCAAAAATATATATAAAATTACAAACCACTCCAGTCGATGCACAGCAGTTTCAAATATGACTCGCATTGGCATTCAAGAACAAGAATTAATCAAAATCACTGATCATACCTATGCATCTTCTGAAATCCGATTTACAAATAAATGAAGAGCACCATTCGGAAATCCTGAATAAGTTGAATACACCATGTAGGCCTAAATCAACGAGTTCCACTTCTATTATGCACACGAGCAATATAACATCAATTGAACCACCAACCACATTCAAATTTGAAAATTGTACATTCAATAATTATTCCTTTTAAAATTATTCATTCGGAAATTCTGAATAAGTTGAATACACCATATAGGCCTAAATCAACGAGTTCCACTTCTATTACGCACACGTCCAATATAACATCAATTGAACCACCAACCACATTCAAATTTGAAAATTGTACATTCAATAATTATTCCTTTTAAAATTATTCATGTTTATTTTTTATGTCATCGTCGTTAAATATAACTTTTCTAACACTTGTGTATATTAGTTAGGTTATGTTATAGCTTCTGCTCTAGGAGGATAAAAAGAACTTCTGCTATATGATATTATGGATAGTCACGTATCAGAGATTGATTAATGTTAAGATTTATTGAATATTAATCATTACAGTGTCTGTATAAAGACACTACTGCCATCTAGCATGCATCTAGCGTAATATTTGTAATGTTGAGATGGTACAATAATACATTTGAAGACAGTTGTATTTTCGTAAGTCAATTAATATTTTATTGTATTGGTGTACTTCGTTACTTCTAATCTTTATATACTTTCTTCTAATCGTGTAATAGTCAATTAAATCCCACTCGAGTTTTGATTTTCTCTAGATAAATCAAAACGTCTAGTGAGATTACTGTTGATAAATTATCTAGCTTTAATTAGTCAGTTAATCTTTTCGTACTTCGATTTTTATTGTAATTGTAATTGTAAATTTAATACTAATTGTAATTTCATTTGTAATTGTAATTGTAAATTTAATACTAATTGTAATTTTATTCTTCATATTATAGTTGGAATCTTCTGGTAGAGGGGCCTGACGGCCTTATCTCTACCGGTTAAATGAATAAATACTAAAATACTAAATACTTTCAATAACAGAAACTTAATTTGTATTTTTAAAGTTATTTGCATGATCCAGTATTAAAATCAATAACCTTTCCCTCGCCGTGATAACGTCTTTTCCTTCAATTATGTGAGAGTGAAACGCAGGAATGTGAGATCCAGAGGAATGTAAATGGTCGACAAGTTTGATAGACATAATGCTATACAAAAACACGTGAAGAAGTAGAGAGCAGCTGATTAGTGTAGAAAGTTGAGTCCGTTAAAGCAAGGGAGTGAATTGAAGACAGGAAATGATTTTTATCTCCTTCACAGAAAAAAGATAAATACACAGAGAATGTAACACGATAATTATAATAATTTTCAATAATTATAATGATTACAGCTGACCATTCAGCTTCTGTCTAACGAACGAAAGCTCCGGATTCATTACGACGTCATAGGACGACAAATAAGTGACATGACGTATTTATCTATAAAATAATTGGTAGATAAACTTAGAAAAGTTCAATATGTTGAACTTTTGGAATGTATCGCCTTGAAGAAAGTACCATAATAACTAATTACGTTAATCTTGGATGAAACTTGGAATGACTAGTCTATAGGAAGATTATTTCGGATGAAACGGAATTTAAAAGCAAAATTATCTGGAGTTCTAACAATAAGATAGAATGAAAATTAACAAAGAGGAAGATGGAGAATGTAGGTTTTCAGTGATAGATTGCCTCTGGGCAGAAAAGTATAAATGAATGAAATATTCGACGAAGTAAATAGAAGGATTATTTTCATTCAAAATGTGGCTTATATCGCATTACATGACCTTATTTTATGATAATAATAATAAAAATTATTATTATTATGATTATTATTATTTATTAGTTATTTATTTATTTATTTGTTTATTTATTTATTGTATGGTTGTGAAACTTGGACTCTCACTTTGAGAGAGGAACAGAGAATAAAGGTGTTTGAGAATAAGGTTTTTAGGAAAATATTTCGAGCTAAGACGGATGAAATTACAGGAGAATGGACAAAGTTACACAACCCAGAACTGCACGCATTGTATTCTTCATCTGACATAATTAGGAAAATTAAATCTAGACGTTTGAGATGGGCAGGGCATGTAGCACGTATGGGCGAATCCAGAAATGCATATAGTGTGTTAGTTGGGAGACCGGAGGGAAAAATACCTTTGGGGAGGCCGAGACGCAGATGGGAGGATAATATTAAAATGGATTTGAGGGAGGTTGTATATGATGATAGAGACTGGATTAATCTTGCACAGGATAGGGACCGATGTCGGGCTTATGTGAGGGCGGCAATGAACCTCCGTAGTCCTTAGAAGCCATTTGTAAGTAAGTTTATTTATTTATTTATTTACTTACTTACATTTTTATTTGTTTGTTTGTTTGTTTGTTTGTTTGTTTGTTTATTTATTTATTTATTTATTGATATTTATGTGCTGGACAACAGCCATTAGCCAATAAATGTCCAGCACAGTGATGCATTTAATACAATAAAATGAACAACTATGGTACAAATTAAATACTTGAGTTAACAACAAAATAAAGAACATAGATTACAATAATTAATTTACAAGAATTAATACTATAAAATATTAGGAAAAGGAGTTGATTCTTACCACCAATTTGTGTATAAGGATTACGCAAATAATATTAGCAAAGACATTGCCATATTCTAATAGGCCTACTTGTATACATTGAATGGATCGAAATCGCCTACATGTAAGTTAGCATTTTTAATACATCTGGAGGCCGGCGAGGAAGATTTAGAATTTCTAATATAGAAGAGTTTGTGATGTCTCATGTCCTTCATAGGAATATGATAATAATAATAATAATAATAATAATAATAATAATAATAATAATAATAATAATAATAATAATAATAATGATTTATTTTAGCTCGCAGAGTAAAGGCCGTAAGGCCTTCTCTTCCACTATACCAACAAAAAGTATGAACTTACATATGTATGAACTTACAAAGAATTCAACAATTTGATTTAGATAAGAGCTATATGTATACAAGAGTTATTTACGAATTAAACAGCAAAATACTATGAACTATTAATTAACTAAATAATTGAAATAACAACAACAAAGTAGAAGAACACAGATTACAATGATCAATTTACAAAAATTAATACTATTATATGTTATGGAAGGAAGTTAATTCTTACAGAAAGTGTTACCAATTTGTGTAGAAAGAGTATGGAAATAGGTAATATTAGCAAAGACATTGCCATGTCCAATATTTCTACATTAAATGGATCGAAATCGCCTATATGTAAGTTATTATTTTTAGTACATCTGGAAACCGAAGAGAAAGATTTAGAATTTATAATACAGGAGAGTTTGTGATGTCTCATGTCCTTCATAGGAATACGAAAGCTGACACTGTTTAAGAAAGACTGACAATGTCACCTTTACGGATCTTGCATAAGAATAAATAATCGACATCATGACAGCTATTAGGGAGAAATTTGTAAGAACATAATGATATAATTTCGTTTGAATATTTTCCAGATTTGCCGAATCAGTAGTTGTAATAGAGTTTCAAACTATAGATGCACATTCGAGTTTCGATCTCACTAATGTATAGTATAGCATTAAAAGAGAGTCAGGTGTTGAAAAAGAATAATTGACCGTATAATAATGATGATGATGATAATAATAATAATAATAATAATAATAATAATAATACTTACTTACTGGCTTTTAAGGAACCCGGAGGTTCATTGCCGCCCTCAAACTAGCCCGCCATTGCTCAAGCAAGATTAATCCAGTCTCTACCATCACATCCCACCTCCCTCAAATCCATTTTTATATTATCTTCCCATCTACGTCTCGGCCTCCCCAAAGGACTTTTTCCCTCCGGCCTCCCAACTAACACTCTATATGCATTTCTGGATTCGCCCACACGTGTTACATGCCCTGCCCATCTCAAACGTCGGAATTTAATGTTCCTATTTATGTTAGGTGAAGAATACAATGCGTGCAGTTCTGCGTTGTGTAACTTTCTCCATTCTCCTGTAACCTCATCCCTCTTAGCCCCAAATATTTTCCTAAGAACCTTATTTTCAACACCCTTAATCTCTAATAATAATAATTATTATTATTTATTTATTTATTTATTTATTTATTTATTTATTTAATGTGCTGTACAACAGCCAGTGGCCAATTACAGTTCAGCACAAATATAACAAAAACATAAAACAAAAATAATTATTACACAAATATAATTACAATTACAATAATGACGATGAATGGATAACTAAGAATACTATGAGACAATGTTAATTGAGTATAATGCCTAAAAGAATACATAAATGATAAATCGTTGCCAAGAGCAAACTAAGTCTATACATTGAAGGGATCGAATTCGCAGCCATGCATGTTGGCATTTTTAATGCATCTGGAGACTGGTGAAAGAAATTTCGAATTTCTAATATAGAAAAGTTTGTGGGCTCTCATATCTTTTGTTGGAATACGTAAGGTAATATTGTTTAAGAAAGAGTCGCAGGATATATCACCTTTGAGGACTTTACAAAAGAACAGATAATCTAGCTCATGGCGTGTAGCATATAGATTTTGACAATTAAAATATTCACATTTTCTCTCATAACTATACCCGGAATTAATGGGCAGAAATCTGAATGAACATAAGGATATAAATTTTCTTTGTATATCTTCTAATTTAGCCGAGTCCGTTAGTTGTAATCGAGTTCCAAACTACAGATGCATATTCGAGTTTCGATCGCACCAATGTATAGTATAGCATTAAAAGAGAATCGGGCGTGGAAAAAGAATAAGTTATAATAATAATAATAATAATAATAATAATAATAATAATAATAATAATAAAACTGCATATATATGTAGCTTAACATTACAAGAAAATTTCTTGGACTTTGCAGGAAATCTAATTGGTTTGGTGACACTGGCATAGTCTAAGGCTGGGATGTCAAAGCGCTTGTATTACGTGCTCATACTGCAAGCAACACAAATCCAACAAGGTTCACTTTTTAGCAAGATAAAGTACAAACATCGCTCTTAAGGAAATGTTGTGCTAGTTCTTGAGAGCACGCAGTAGAGGCGCTTTGACATCCCTGGTATAGGGATAGCCTAAAGAGCGGGTCTCATACTCCGAGACTGCTCGGAAATGGATTCAATCGTGCTTGAGGTCATTATTTGGATGGGTTTTTTGCTTCGGATTTGCCCAACTATAAGGCGAATGTCAGGTAATTTCGTAGCCAATACTGGGACTCATCTCGCCAAAAATGCCTTTTCGCTATCACAATTCCACCAACGCTAGATTTAACCACGCTTTGATACAGCGTCGTTAAGTACCAGAGTTAAAAATTGATATAGGTAGCTTAGAGAACACAACTAAGAAAATATAATAATAATAATAATAATAATAATAATAGTAATAATAATAATAATAATAATAATAATAATAATAATAATACTGCCAACAATAATGCGTTACTTCGAGGAGCATTCGGAAAGTAAAAACCGTTCGAATATTAAGGACAATCGAGATTTTCTCAAAAGTCACGCATGCGCAGTGTGTTAAAAGTGGATCACTGAGAAGCCATGTGTCACTTCATCAGCTCTTGTTATTAAGTCTATGATGTTCGTATTATTAATCTCTTTCTCAAGGATAATTTGAGATATTCTCGGTTATCAACGTAGTACGAGATTTTGTGATATCTGCACCGATCCTAGATATTCGTGACACCCGACGTTTCGGGCTATCTCTCGACTCCATGAGCAGGAGAGATAGGGAATGGGGAAATATGATAGTTGGATCTGTTATCAGGATAGGAGAACAGCTCTTGGTAACGGATCCAACTGCAGACAATAATATCTTTCCCAACATGATAAAAACTTATTTGTTACGAAATTAGTAAAACATATAGCACGAGAAAGTCTGTGTCACTAATGTGATATTTCTAATAAATCACCAGTGAAGTAATCAATATCTATAACATAGTTACTTACAAATGGCTTTTAGAGAACGCGTAGGTTCACTGCCGCCCTCACATAAGCCCGCCATCGGCCCCTATCCTGTGCAAGATTAATCCAGTCCCTACCATCATATCCCAACTCCCTTAAGTCCATTTTAATATTATCCTCCCATCTACGTCTCGGTCTCCAGAAAGGTCTTCTTCCATCAGGTCTCCAAAGTAACACTTTTTATGCATTTCTGAATTCACCCATACGTGCTGCATTCCCTGTCTATCCCAAACGTCTGGATTTAATGTTCCTAATTATGTCAGGTGAAGAATACAATGCGTGCAGTTCTGTGTTGTGTAACTTCCTCCATTCTCCTGTAACTTCATCCCTCTTGGCCCCAAATATTTTATGAGTACCTTATTCTCAAACACTCTTAACCTCTGTTTCTCACTCAAGTGAGAGTCCAAGTTTCACAACCATAAAGAACAACCGGTAATATAACTGTTTTATAACTTCTAACTTTCAGCTTTTTTTTTTTTAGAGCAGACAAAAGCTCCTGAAGCGAAAAATAACAGGCATTTCCAATATTTATTCTGCGTTTAATTTCCTTCTGAGTGTCATTTATATTTGTTACTGTTGCTCCAAGAATTTGAATTTTTCCACCTCTTCAAAAGAGGTCACATTTCCATTTCCTACAATGTTCTGGTCACGAGACATAATCACATAGTACTTCGTCTTTTCGGGATTTACTTCCAAACCTATCGCTTTACTTGCTTCAAGTAAAATTCCCGTGTTTACTCTAATAGTTTGTGGATTTTCTCCTAACATATTCACGTCATCCGTAATTAAATAACTAAATGTTTAAAGCTAAGTAAGTTAAGACTGGTTCACAATAAACCGGGAACGGAAACGACAACGAGAACGAGAACGGAAATATTGTTAAAATATATGTATTTAAATGTTAACATTCACAATTGACCATTGTGAATGCTCATATTTAAATACATTTATTTTAACAATATTTCCGTTCTCGTTCTCGTTTCCGTTCCCGGTTTATTGTGAACCAGCCTTTACTGATAGTGATTACACACTTTTGAAGAGAGACAAAACAGTAGGCCTATCATTTTCGAATCTTTTAGAACAAAATTCAGACTTTTCAGTTGACTGCATTGTACTCTACTCAGTAAGGAAAAATGAAGTCTGTTTTTAATACTATTAAATTCGGACAGTATCTGATGTCGCTGGGCAGAATATTACACAAACACGATATCGAAATAGTAAGTGATGATGGGTACATTTATGTTTACTGTGTTTATATGGTCAGTTTGTGGCTGTTTTGCGTGCGTTTGTAGAGATTATAATATGATGATAAATAAGAGGAGCGGGAGAAAAGTTTGGTAGGTGTAAAGGCTAGTTCACAATAAACCGGGAACGGAAACGACAACGAGAACGAGAAAAATAAAGTTAAAATAAATATATTTAAATGTGAGCATACACAATAGTTAATTGTAAATGCTCACATTTAAATATATTTATTTTAACAATATTTCCGTTCTCGTTCTCGTTTCCGTTCCCGGTTTATTGTGAACCAGCCTTAAAGGTGTGAAGGTCTTGGAAAAGGAAAAGGAAAATGTGCAGTTTTCAACATGCGGATAAGTATCTATTTTGTCATGTGATTGGAATGTAGTGTCTATAATATTTTGACAACTTATTTATAGAAATTCATCCCGGTTGGATATACATATGTGCTACTGTAAACAACTCATCAGTGCAAGCAAGATTCTCGCATTACGAGATTGAGTGATGAACAGTTGCATCATGAGTTCAGGACTAAGAATCATATATGCATGACTAATTTTTAGATCTCCTGTAATGGCATCAAAGTAAATTTATCTCGGTAAGGAGACATTCGTCTGTGTGTCTGCTCTATTTCAACGCCTCCGGAACCAAACCTTGGCCGTCTTGGCGAGTTCCTTGTGAAGACCAGTAGTCGCGGCGAACAGCTGTATTGATCCCGGTGGCGCTGCTGCACCAGCTTTTCATTTTATATATATTTTTTTCTCAGCAGGAAGCTTCCCAGTGAGTTCCCACAACTAGTTGTACAGAGCGTCTAGGACAGGGGTGCTCAACGTGGGGTCCGCAAGAGTTGCGTTTAATGCTTTAGAAAATTAGGAACGAATAGTTAATAAATAAAATACTTTACTTTTTAAATCATAAAATTGCCTACAAATGTTCAAATCAAGACAAATCAGTCCAGTATTCCCCATTCTATGCTCTTGTAAACAGCAAATAGACGAACGAAAAATTATTGCTGGAAATAAATTTAGTATCTACTGCAGAGAAATTTGTAAAATTTTCTACCGACGAATTCGATACTTTAAATAACAAATTTAATTCAATTCAATTTAATATTCAATTCAATTTATTTGGCCATTAGACATACAGTTTTAGGCTTCGTCAGAATACATTGAAACACATATAAATACATTAAAAAAAAACACTAATAAAAGACACAGTAAAATTTAAATAATACAATGAAAACCTGAAGTAATTTGAAACTTTTAGATTAAAGAAAACTAACTAAATTGGAATTAAACTTATTTATTAAAATGCAATTTCATACAAATGTGTGTTGAAAAACTCAGCAACAGAATAAAAAGGATTATCTAATAACCAATTGTAAAATCTTGTTTTGAAGCTATTGATTGGTAATTTATAATATTGACTGGGCAGCTTATTATATAATTTCATCTCCATAATTAAAAAGTTTGTGTTGCTCTTGTGTAATGTACAATATGGAATATTAATTTGTTCACTGTTTCTAATTTCATGATCATGTATATTGGCCACTAATGAGTAATTGTCGATATTTTGTCGAGTGTAAAGTACTAGATCATATACATACAAATATTTATGATTGTTAAAATCTGTGATTATCTGAAAAGTGGCCGACAATGTTCCAAATAGTTTGATTTACATAAAATTCTAATGGCTTTCTTTTGTAAAATCAACACGCTTCCAATTTTGGTTGCATTTCCCCAGAAAATTAGGGCATATCGGATTATCGACTGAAAGAAAGAAAAATAGCCACATCTTAAATAATTTTGAGAAACGGAAGGTGGTAAGTGCCAAAATTCAGCTTATTGATCCTTTTTAATCTCTTTTTTAGGTCTTAATGACTCTTTTTTGCAACTTCACCTTCTTTCGACTACATTTTTACTGCCATTTTTACAATCCATCAAGAGATCTCACTTGCTTCAAGTGAGTCGTGTAGTTGCAAAATCAGATACATCACTTTTTTTATGAGTTGGTATCATATTTCAAATCTTCACATGATTCTACAATTGCTATAACAATGTTAATACTCCAAAGCCAGATACATCACATGGATTTGTATGGTGAAAGAATAGTATTGGTTGCAAATCCTTGGTTCCTTGCAAACGTTTTTCCTTCATACTGAAGAGTTATGTTATAGTGATATATCTGATTTTGCAACTAAACGCCTCAAGTATGTACCAATGACATCTGTTGATGTAGAGAGAAGTTTCTCGATGTTTCGGAACATGCTGTCAGAAAATCGACGATCCTTTACACCTAAGAACCTGAAGATGGCTATTGTGATAAACTGCAATGCTGAGGTAAAGTTTCCGAAGTCGCATTTCTGTAACCCTAGTGTGGTTAAGCTAGATATTCTAGTTATACTAATTTCGATTTCTTTCTCCAGGATGTTAATCGAAGTTTCGCTGAATTCATTCTAGGTGGCAAAATTCGTTCATTCTAAATTGAAGCCGTGAGATCAATAACCATTCAAGTCCACTTCTGGTCATTTATTTTTTGCAAATTTCAAATTAAATTTAGGATATTTCAACAAGTGTTACGACTTTAAAAGTTGGTATACTACTTTGTCTTGATCTCTAAAACAACCAGAAATATTACGTGCAAAAAATAATTAGGTAAGAAATAAAAAAACGTTTTTTGCATTTTTCTCGAAACTTGTGTGAATGGACTTGAACGGTTATTATTGATCTCACCGCTTCAATTCTCCAAGTACTTTTTTTAACAAACACGTAATTCCTTTTTCAAATTATGTTAATCAAAAAAATATATAATGTCTGAAAGAAGAATCATTTCATTCATATACGCAGTGTTTTTCGCACTGTATGTTGCATACCACCAGAATTTTGTATTTTTGAAACGTTATATTCATTAAATATGTAATTGAAACTGAAATTATTAATTGATTTGGATCACATTTTTAGGCCCTACGTCCCTTTTTCCAGTCTTTAGGTCCTTTTTATGATATCTTTAGGTCTGTTTAAAGGTTTTTTTTAGACAATTTATAGGTCTTCAATTTTCGAGCCCTAGTTATTACACCAGTAGTGTCAGAGTTGTAAGTTCCAATACCGGTTGTGGAGCTAGATCGGAGCTTGAACTTGCTTATGTCTGTGGAAACACCGGAGCACGCAACCAGTCTAGTGGAGCGCTCCGCTCCGTTTAGTCCCTGTCTGACATCGCTACTGGTGCTATATTATTATTATTATTATTATTATTATTATTATCATTATTATCATTATTATTATTATTATCATTATTATTATTATTATTATCATTATTATTATTATCATTATTATCATTATTATTATTATTATTATTATCATTATTATTATTATTATTATTATTATTATCAATAATTGTCTTATTTTTTATACTTTATACTTTGTATGTCCCATTTATTTTCACCTGCTGTTCACATTTTATTATGCTTTTTCCTTTCTTTCTGTACGTTATACATTATGTCTGATTTCTACTTACTTGTTTACATTTTATTATTTTATCTTATTAAGTTTTGTGTGTAAAATTGTAGTATACTTTGTAAATTTGTAGTATTTTTTGTAACACAGTTTTACTTCTGGTTGAGTGTTAGAGAAGGCCGTATGGCCTTAACTCTGCCAGGTTAAATAAATCATTATCATTATTATTATTATTATTATTATTATTGTTATTATTATTATTATTATTATTATTATTATTATTATTATTATTATTATTATTATTATATAGCAACTTTTGTTATTTATGAACGGTGTTATGTTCTAGAGCCTCTGCAACTCGATCTAAATTCGTACTATTTCGTAACAAAAATGTTATCTCATGACGGCGTTCGTTATTATTCTTTGTTACAAATAATGATTACCAACATATCGATCCACGGACACCTTTAAATTGTATTGTATATATCGTGCAAGCTTTATAATAAAGTTTTTCTAACGTGTCTCATTTTCATTATTTTGACACTTAACTCCTTTGTTGTTTAAAGTATCTAATTCAGTGACTGGCAGGGTTACTGTTGACGGGCCATGATTGGCTGACTCCCGTAAGAGCACAGCCAGTGGGTTGACATTCGTTAGACAGCGGAGTTCAATAAAGGTGTGACGTTAATTTTCTAAAAATATACAAGAATTTGTCTGTTTTACAATCTCTAAAATGTTTGCTATGGCAAATATGTAAATATACTTTAATATTGTTACCAACTTAGGTTTCTTTTTTTGATGTATTTTTTTTTACGAATGAATTTCTATTTTATACAAGTTTTAAGTTAGATATTACATATTTAGAACACTTTACTCCCTTGCTGTAAGTGTTATTGCATATAACTTTCATTAGATCAGATGAATCCTATAGACTCAAAATCCCCTATATCTACTTTCACAAATTTAAAGATTTGGACAGTGATTGCTGACAAATGGAGGGAATTTTCAATCTAACACGACTTTTAACAAACCTTTTGCTTTAAATTTAGTAGTTTTTTAATTCAAACTATACAGGGTGTTTCAAAAATACTTTGACAAACTTTGGGGGCATGTTCCTCACACAAAAAACAAGAAAAAAAGTTCACACAAACATACGTATGAAAAGCCTTAGTTTTTTAGTTATTAATGAATGAACATAATGAAACATCTGTTAGATATTGTCAGCTTGGTAGCAAGTGTTGCAACTTTAATAAATTCAGAAACTCGTAACAAATGTTCAAAATGTTCTCCTCTTGCTTCCACTTTCATTGTTATGAGTTTTCGAATTGATTAAAGTTGCAACACTTTCTACCAAGCTGACAATATTTAACATGTTTCATTATGTTCTTTCATTAATAACTGAAAAAACTAAGGAATTTCGGACATATGTTTATATGAACTTTTTTCTTGTTTTGGTGTGAGGAACATGTTCCCAAGGTTTGTCAAAGTATTTCTGAAACACCCTGTATAAACAATTAGGATTCATTCTTAGCAAGCAATATGTGGGCATAACTCAATTCTGAACAAAACGGTCTTCAGGGGGTTTTGAATCTAGAGGATTCAGATGAATAGCTTTTGAATTTTTCAAATTAAAACAAAAATATACGTTTTCAAAAATCTTATCTCCTCTAACGAAATGGAAGTTTCATATAAGATTATTTTTACAACATATGACATGATTAGAAAATAATGAAGTATCCATAATTTTACATTTACATCTAGGCCTATAAATGGAGAGACTTTTTTAAATTATGCAACTTCAAAATTTAAATTTTAGTGTCCACTAAATTTGTTTTATTTTTTATAAAGCATTTATATTATCGAATAGGCGCTATTGTATTTAGTTAACCGCAGTATATGAACACGAAGTAAAAATGTCATGTTCTTAGCATAAAAATTTTAAGAGTTACACTTTGAACATGACAAAATGTGATTAAAAAGTGTGAGAAATCATTTGCATGGAATTCGAAGGTTCAGATTTTAAATATGACGTAATTTTTATGCCCCAAGCACCGCAGAAACTGAAATTTGATTAACGGGTAACAGATTGCGGATTCATTTTTCACAAAAAAAAAAAAAAACGAAAATGCGATTTTTTACTCAAATGACCAAAATTTCACCAGTCTCGTCTCATCATTTATTTCAATAACAGATTTACAAAAACAAACACGTAGTTTTCAAGAAAAGTGTAACGTTAATTTTCTAAAAATGCGCAAGAATTTGCATTCTCAGTTTTTGAAATGTTTATTATGTATTTATTCACACTGAAAATGGGTAAATACCCGGTGGCGGTGTTAAATAATTACACTCAATAATGACAATAATACTAATAATAAAATAACAATAGTACAATAATATTAACAAGGTGCATCCTAAATTAAATGAAGCACGATCACTGAAAATAACATTTAAAGTATATCTAATTTGTATCTCAACCCTAAGTTCGAACTTAAAACCACGAGTACATATGATAACTTCATACATGCACAAGTACCTTTCAGCACTACACTCATTTTGCTGCCAACTCACTCACTGCACTGGAACTACGACACGTTTCACTGACATTATCCTGATTTCACTAACACTTCAAAAATAGTTCACTGATCAAATACTTAAAAAAATATATGGCAAATATGTAAATAACGTTTAATGTTATTATCAATATTTATGTTTGTTCTTTCTTGATCTGTTAATATATTGAGATCCCTCGTCATAATTGTCGATAATATAATTCACGTTACTGGCACAACATGTCACTTACCCACCGAAGCTAAAGTGAGAGCCCTATGTACACTCACGCTACTGGAGCAGGATCGCAAGGGCAAAGCCTGCCGATCATTGACCTTATTAGTAACCAGAGCTGCGATTTCTTTAACCAAAACATTGAAAATAGGTTAGTGGTGTCTAGACTGTAGCTGCAGTGACGTATAGAGTTACGAGCATACACTCGCAACGAGAATACGATATCAAAGGAAGTCGTCCCCTTGAAGATTTGTTTTCCTTACTCAGGTACATGAACATTTAGTTTGTTACGAGCACAAGCGCTTGTAAGTACGTAGTCTTACGTTGTTAAAAAAATACGCCGAAAATAAGAAAACACAACATGCAACAAATATTGGTAAACGATTGGCACTTTTGTGTAAAAGGGTGTAATATATTTTGTAAAGTATCTAATGTGGAAATAAGAGCCGAAAAAAAATACATTTCATTCAATCACGTTGTAATTCAATAAAACATAGTGAACATATGAAAATTCATGTTAAAACACAACAGGAAGAACTCGTCCACCTCACGGAGTACAAGTACCCAACAAGATTTTTCACCCTACTGCACCTCTTTTTCTTTTGATACAATCAGAATGTATATTGTAATTTATTGTCATAAAGAATAGTGAACCATACACTGGTATTTGTTATGCATAGAAGTATATATAGAATAAATATGGGAAATGCCTGTTATTATTCAGTTGAGAACCTTTTATCACCTAGTCTGCTGTCAAAAAATCTGAAAGTTAGAATTTATAAAACAATTATATTACCGGTTGTTCTGTATGGTTGTGAAACTTGGACTCTCACTCTGAGAGAGGAACACAGGTTAAGGGTGTTTGAGAATAAGGTGCTTAGGAAAATATTTGGGGCTAAGAGGGATGAAGTTACAGGAGAATGGAGAAAGTTACACAACGCAGAACTGCACGCATTGTATTCTTCACGTGACATAATTAGGAACATTAAATGCAGACGATTGAGATGGGCAGGGCATGTAGCACGTATGGTCGAATCCAGAAATGCATATAGAGTGTTAGTTGGGAGACCGGAGGGAAAAAGACCTTTGGGGAGGCCGAGACGTAGATGGGAAAATAATATTAAAATGGATTTGAGGGAGTTGGGATATGATGATAGAAACTGGATTAATCTTGCACAGGATAGGGACCGATGGCGGGCTTATGTGAAGACGGCAATGAACCTTCGGGTTCCTTAAAAGCCATTTGTAAATAAGAAGTATATTTCATTTATGTATCTCAAACTATAATTACTAGTTTTTGTTATAAATAGAAGTGTATTGTGTTTATGTATTTTATTTAATTACTTTTGAAAGTTATATGAAGTTTACTGTGTTAAATTCCAGTGCAAATGTTGCTCAATTATGAAAAATTTAATACACATGGAAACTTTATTTCAATGACTGCTAGATTTTTCATCTGATTGTACCTGTATACACGCGAGTACTGCTTCCGAATAGGATCACAGTCTAGTATATAGCCTACAGTCACGAAGCTTGAGTTTATGAGGGTACTAGGAACAATAGACTGTGCAGGTACTATTTCGCATTGTCTGTAATGAGGCGATAGTAGCGATCCTAGTGGTTAGCATCTATTTATGGATGCATATTTACTACGTATTGAGCTTCGTGACTGGTATATACTAGACTGTGATAGGGTCGTAAAGGTATTCTCTGTCTCTTTCTTTCCTCTACAAACATAGTCGCTGCGTCGTTTACGGCACTGTGCAAGTTAAAGGAATCTCATCACTGTTAATAACAAACATTGCAGGAGATATCATCCAAGTTACTTTTTATGAACTCAATAAAACAATATAAGAATGTGACATGAATATATCCGTCATAAACAAAATGAAATTATCGCACTCATAGGACGAATCATGATATGAATAATTTTGTTTTCTTCAACGTAAACTTCTATGTTGTCATGGTAATGTTTGTAAACATAACAATGTTCATGCGAATACTGTACAGAACTTTATTTACAGCGTATATTACGATAATCAGCTGTCATCGAACTCATAGCCAATGCATTAGAACCTCACCTCAGTTTAAATATAGCTGTTCATTGGCTTGATTTGGGTTAAGCATTACTAGAGACAGTAATTTTTGTTTCTTTAGTTTCTTGTTACCACGGGAAAATTTACATTAAAAGATCTTGCTGATATGCATTTCATTTCGGGAAGAGAAAATGGAAATGGAAGAAAAGTTGCACGGCTCTATCCGTCAAAATATAATAGAGGGGTTGGCTGGAAGAAGGGCGTAATTCGAATTACGTAAAATGGCTATATGCGTTCTTTGGCGGCGTTTCTACCAAACACCAAAATATTATGCCTCTAGTCCCAATAGATTGCAATAGAAAGGTAATATTGAATTGCGTTCGTCTTCCATCTCACTGCTGTGGGTCGAGGACCGGCGAAGGTAACTGCAGGAGTGTTCGCGTTGTCTGACGAATGTTCTGATCTATCCTATCTTTCGCCTAATGGAAGCGAATATAACATTTCTGATGTTGAAAGTATCAGTGAAAATGAATTACATAAGGAAAGGCAGAAAAAAAGGAAACGGTTTAACAAACCATGAAAGAATAATCCAGCAAGCGATGACGAAATAACGGCAAAGCTTACACAAGTAGGTCACGAAAAATGGTGAAAGAAATACAGTATTACTATATATTTTTGTGAATGGAGAATGAATATAAGGTACTAATAATATAGGCATATGCAGTGCTATAAAATGTTAGATCCAGGCTAGCAGTCAGTCATTTAGGAACGACCATATTTCTGACAGGTTAGCAGCAAAACATTTAAGCTAGTTGCTGCCAGAAGAAATATGAGATGTCTACAGAGGAACAAGCCATTTTCATTGAGAATTTTGGGAAACTGGAATCAAAAACTAACAGGATACATTTCTTAAGTTGACCTGGTTGGCGAGTTGGTATAGCGCTGGCCTTCTATGCCCAAGGTTGCGGGTTCGATCCTGGGCCAGGTCGATGGCATTTAAGTGGCATGTAAAAGAGCTCCTGCGGGACAAAATTCCGGAACATCCGGCGACGCTGATAACCTCTGCAGTTGCGAGCGTCTTTAAATAAACCATAACAATTTAACATTTCTTATGGGATATTTGAAAAGGAGGAACATTAAACAACGTCAAACAACTGTAAAACCACAGCACCGAGAATGTTCTTGGGTATACAGTATCATGACTGAGAAGAATTTTTATGCAAGTCCTTTATTCTGTCATTGTTTAAAATATCTAAGAAACGAATAATAACTGTACAAAATATACTGAAACTAGGTGGTACTGTAATGACAGATATGAGAGGCAAACAGTCCAATAGAACTCATAAGATTCTGTGTGTTGTTTATGTTAGGTTATTAGATCACTTAAAGCGGTATAGTGTTTATAAGCCTATATTCTAGGTACTTCCAGTTAAAATTATAACGTGAAATAAGTGGGATTAATTATGTTTAATGTTCTGATAAAAATTTAGTAACCGAAAATATTATATATTTTTTTGTAGAACATACATTGTAATTATCTTTATGCTCGACCATGCAGAAATGTAGTAATTATACACCTGGTAGCAGTCCTTTAATGCATGTCATTAAAGTACATCTATTCATTAAAGTTCAGGTTTTCGATTATTCTCGGATATGCAATCGAAAGACAACGAGGGAAACGTCACGGAGGCTGGAAATCCAATACTGTCGCAGAAGTTATGTTCTGTTACTATAATAATTAGCGTTAATTGTAAATAATATTCAAATAAATTAAATTTGTCATCTCGTTTTTCAATTCTAAATCAATTTCCGGGTTATATCAAAATTAGTTCATGTTATTCTCTAGATTATATCAAGGTCAATGACATTATTGTTCCTCGGAAAAAATTCAATACTTTCGCGTTTGCGCACATCTCACAATTTACGAGCTATGCACAAGGTCACTTCCGCTCTTCAGTTAGATACGAATAAAATGAATACTTCTGAATAATTTCAAGTTAGAAATATGGTCGAGCATAAAAAGTCGTATGAAACTTGCCTATAATGGTAATTAAGACGTTCGTATGAAAATTATGAAACTCGCTTGCGCTCGTTTCATAAACAAACATACTCGCTTCTTAATTACTATCATTATAGGCTAGTTGCATAATGTACTATTATTAGTGTAGTAGGCCTATAGACCTATATCTAGCCTTTCCTATAAGAATATAGAAAAGTTAACAGTATTGCTGTATTCTCAACCCTCTTCTATCGAAGAAGGGCGTATTTAAAAAAAACAACTGAATGCTTCCTTCTCGTATAATATTTAAACATTAACCATGGAACTCATTGTAATCACAAGAGAACATATTACACTACAATATACATGAATAGTGTCATATTCCAGCAAGAGATGCGGGGTACAGATAGTTTTTGTTGATTATCTCAAAACTATGTTGTCTGAGTTACGCTCTTCTTCCATCTAACCCCTCAATTTAGAATGCCAACTAGCTCATACCATGTTTATAAACATTCACATATGTTCGCAGGAAACAGGGAGTTCGCAACCAAATTTCAGAAAGATTCCCTTGAGTTCGATGCTAACTGGCTACCCTGACTACACATATCAATTACTAAAGGAATATTTACGAGCATTTGTTCCTATGTGAAAATAGTTCATATTGATCACCTCCGCCAATGTAAAAATTTTGTAACAAAGTCACAGAATCACACAGAACAACTGTAATGGTATTCAAGTAGCATATGGTACAATGAAAAGACCACTGTATTAGAAAGTAGCAATTGACAGACTTACGAAGTTTTGAAAGCTATTGCCATGGTAATGCTATTATACGAATCTGAATATTCAACTGCAGCGTATTAACTAATATGTGGGAGCCCAATGAATGCGACCAAATTTTCATGTAAATTATATAGCCAATTTCACTTTGTTGTTTTAATTACAGGTACTTTTTTCATGTGTGCCAAGTTAACTCTGTGGTAGCGTGCCAGCCTCCAGACTATCCGGCCTTGGTTCGATTCCCGGTCAGAGATTTTCGTGTAAAATTTCAACCTCAGAACTAGGATAAGTGGAAAAAGTGGTAAACGGGAGAAGAGTTCGGGGCAGAAGAAGATGTATGTATGTATGTATGTATGTATGTATGTATGTATGTATGTATTCACACTACAATGTGTATATACCCGGTGGCAATGGTAACTAATTATACTCAATAATGACAATAATAAGCACAATTAATAAAAAATACTAATAATTAATACTAACAATAGATAACAATAATAATAATAATAATAATAATAATAATAATAATAATAATAATAACAGGGAACATCCTAAATTAAATGAAGCACAATCACTTAAAATAACATTTAAAGTAAATCTAATTTATATCTTAACCCTAAGTTCGAACTAAAACCCACGAGTATAATATGTTCATATCTGCACAAGTAGGCTACCTTTCAGCACTACACTCATTTCGCTGTCAACTCACTCACTGTACTGGAACTACGACACATTTCACTGATTCTATCCTGATTTCACTAACACTTCAAAAACATATCACTGTTCAAATACTTTGCACTGCTACTATAAACTATAAAGCTTCACTGACAGGAACACGTTTCACTTACACTACACACTTCACATACTTCTTCACTGATACAATACTTCAATAACAAAATATCAATTACACCCTTTAAATACTGTGTATAATTACCGTCTATTAGTAAAGTCCTTAAGCCTATGTTTAAATACATTTTTGGTTGTTAGTAAAGCCTTTAGTAAGTCTGCAGGTAAAGCATTCCAGTCCCTGATAGTACGATTAAGAAAAGAAAACTTTCCAGATATCGGATGATAGACGACATTAAGATATATGGATCATATGCGGAGACAAAGAGGAAGGCAGAAAATAGGAAAGACTGGAGAATGCTGGGTTTGCAGTGAAAAACCTACTCTTGGGCGGAACACTATGAATTATTATTATTATTATTATTATTATTATTATTATTATTATTATTATTATTATTATTATTATTATTATTATAACGGAGATTCAAATACGAGTATTAGCTGCAAATTAGTCCTAAAGTACAAAACGCATATTATATTTTTCAATATAAATATAGTCTAAAAAATTAGTTTAGTTGTTTTTCAACTTGTGTGGCGGCCACATGTCCCGGTTTGTACAACCCTATCGCCAGGGTAGCAAATGACTCCATCTAAATGCATGATGCGGCGCGACGCCCAGATTGTATGACCGGCGTCGTCAAAGTGTAAACCAACGCTCTCCTCCCCCCTTTCCTGCCTGATTACCGTTATCAATCCCGGGAAGCGCCCCCAAACATGTCACCGTCTTGATGCCGAGCAGCTCCCCTCCTGAGAAGTCCTCCATCATCCGTGATTGCCTTGTACGTGAGTCGAACCCAGTATCGTTCACATTTCAATACGGAAGCTGGAAGACATCCACAAACAGACTGACAAGATGTTCGACATCCACAACAATGCAGTTAGTAAGCACTCTATTTTTAGGACGTAAGAAGTCACATTTTATCGGATTGTGTTTTAAGCATTGCCTGCTGGATCACATCCTATGACTGCTTACACTGCCTGCCCAATCAACGATTATGCGCGAGTATCCGCAACAACAGTAACAAATATAAATGATACTCGGGAGGAAATTAAACACAGAGTAAATATGGGAAATGCCTGTTATTATTCGGTTGAGAAGCTTCTATCATCCAGTCTACTGTCAAAAAATCTGAAAGTTAGAATTTATAAAACAGTTATATTACCGGTTGTTCTTTATGGTTGTGAAACTTGGACTCTCACTTTGACAGAGGAACATAGGTTAAGGGTGTTTGAGAATAAGGTGCTTAGAAAAATATTTGGTGCTAAGAGGATGAAGTTACAGGAGAATGGAAAAAGTTACACAACACAAAACTGCACGCATTGTATTCTTCACCTGACATAATGAGGAACATTAAATCCAGACGTTTGAGATGGGCAGGGCATGTAGCACGTATGGGCGAATCCAGAAATGCATATAGAGTGTTAGTTGGGAGGCCTGAGGGAAAAAGACCTTTAGGGAGGCCGAGACGTAGATGGGAAAGTTACATAATACAGAACTGCGCGCATTGTATTCTTCACCTGACATAATTAGGAACATTAAATCCATACGTTTGAGATGGGCAGGGCATGTAGCACGTATGGGCGAATCCAGAAATGCATATAGAGTGTTAGTTGGGAGGCCTGAGGGAAAAAGACCTTTAGGGAGGCCGAGACGTAGATGGGAAAGTTACATAATACAGAACTGCGCGCATTGCATTCTTCACCTGACATAATTAGGAACATTAAATCCAGGCGTTTGAGATGGGCAGGGCATGTAGCACGTATGGGCGAATCCAGAAATGCATATAGAGTGTTAGTTGGGAGGCCTGAGGGAAAAATACCTTTAGGGAGGCTGAGACGTAGATGGGAAGATAATATTAAAATGGATTTGAGGGAGGTGGGATAATGATGATAGAGACTAGATTAATCTTGCTCAGGATAGGGACCAATGGCGGGCTTATGTGAGGGCGGCAATGAACCTCCGGGTTCCTTAAAAGGCAGTAAGTAAGTAAGCCGTTAAGTGGCAGTAGTGACTTTGAATATACTGTTAATGTTGATAGCGGTGGGCACTGCATGCCACCTAGCGGTAAAATAACTTTGATTGAGCAGACAGTTTACGCAGCTATAGGATGCGATCCAGCAGACAGTGGTTTTAGGATAGTGAGTTTGTTTTTTGTAGAAAGAAATGAAAACTTGGAGCATACCGTTATGGTCACACTGCTGGATTAATACAGAATGGGTTAAAAGTCGCTTTTCCCAAACACTTCTTTACATTTAATCATATTCAATTTACATTTGACTACACATTTCTTTACATATTTTGTTAAAATGCAGGCCCTGTTTCTCGACACACAATTCAAACATAATAAATAATAAATAATATTTATTTATTTAACTATTTATTTATCTATTTTAATTAATTCATTCATTATATTCCAATTTTACGTGGAACCCTATTTTATCTGAGGTAGGCATGTTAGTGTTATAAATACTAGAATAAGCAATTAGTAGCCTTCTATAGAGGTTGTATCTTAATTAAACCGACAAACTTTGAATCGAATAGAGGACTTATTTTTAGGCATTTTTGTTATTCCTCTGCACAGAACATCCTTCTACTCATCATCTTTCAGCATATCTATTCCACGCCTCTGGAACTCTCTCCCTGACCATGCCAGAGACTGTCGGACAATATCAAAATTCAAATTTAAATTAAAAAATCACATTCTAGTTCATGGAATTGCTTGTTGAATACCTGTCAGGTTGCGCAACTTCGCCTTAACCCACGACATATAGTAAATATTGTAAGTATGCTGTTGTAAAATTGACAATTAATATGTAATGTATTTATTATTATTATTATTATTATTATTATTATTATTATTATTATTATCAGTTATCACTATCATCATTGCTATCTCTGTTTTCTTTCTTTTTTCTTGTATTAGCTCGATGAGAGCTCTATAGCGTTCTAATGACTCTGTTGACCCTCTATAGGGCTTCAATTTAATTTGTATTATTTTCATCAGTGTTTGTATTTCTTTTTTGTATTTATATGTGCTATCTGGTAGGATGGAAGAGAAGGGCTTATGGCCTTAATCCTGTCAGATTAAATAAATAAATTATTATTATCATTATCATTATTATTATTATTATTATTATTATTATTATTATTATTATTATTATTATTATTATTATTATTAAGGAACTCACGGGCCGTTACTTTTACTTTCAGCGTAACCAATTTTACATTTTACTTTATCTGTTTATTTAAAAAAGGAAAAGCATATGAAATGTAAATTCTAATTACTTTATTTAATCTCGTCTTTATGTTTACACATTACACCGGGATCACTTTTCTTTTTCCAGCATTGTTGTGCATTGTATTATTCATATTTCTCCAAGCGGCTGCTTGAACACCTACATAGTTCTAACAGGCTGTTTTAATACTAATAACGTTACAAGAGCGGTATGTTGACGTTTTCATGTTCGAGGAAAAGATTGAAAAAGCGCAACGTAGTTGAGCTTTCTAATTTCCGAGAACATGAAAACAAACATACCGCTCGTGTATCGTACATTATTTTGTGCGAAGATAGTTTATTACCAGACATCGGATTCTAGGGCAAATGCCTATTTTGTTTCTTTAGGAGAAAAGTAAGAATAATTATTAATATTTGTGTTTCATGAAAATTGAAAGGTATTCAAAGAGTTTTATAGTGTCCTAAAATGCCCTAAAACGGTTATTAGAGCCTAATTTGTTAATATTCGCCTAAAAATGCCTAACTCACTGTAAAGTTTCGCATTTTATTCTTACTTTTTATAATTTATACATGCATTCACTGCGAAATTTAAGGCATTTAAAAAGTGGAAAGTTTGCTTCACACCGGCCATGAAACCATTGATAAGGGAAACAAAATGTTTTGAATCTCACGACACTCGCAATAGATTTCACCGAATTTAACATGTTTGGAGGCATAAATGCTGACAAAGAACCAACCTTAGTTTTGAAGCAGGCAACAATCACAACATGTGCTGCTACCGATTCAGAGATATACTATACTATAAAAATGACTGTTTTCGGTCTGAAACCGATTAGCTGTACTGCCCTTCAGAGTGTCATAAAATCACAATTTTTGGAGAAAGAGTGTTTTTGAAATATTTATGAAAAGTCGTAAAACTGCGAATTAGTAGGGTAAACCGTTACAAAATATTTAAAAGAATGGCCCTCCTAGTGTTAACACTACCAGGAAATGCAACAATAAGTGGAACTTTGTATTTTTGTCCAATTGAATCTCAATAACAACGGTTCATTTGAATGCTCGTTAACAGTTGCTCTTTCCCTCACCTTATTTGTGTTGAGAAGTTTTGAGCGGTAGGACTTTTCCTGTGAAGTTTAACGCGATAATGCCGAAAAATATAAGTGCAAAATCTACATTGATCCGGCAATGGCTAACAGAATATTCAGAATTCACTTATGATGGAAAAATAATATTCTGCAAGATTTGTAGCAAACAGGTATGTAACAATAGTTGAAATATATAAATTCTATTAATTTTAATGAGTAGGCCCACTGCCATCGTGATCTAATACAGGCCGTAAGGCAGACCACGTGACTCGCTTAACAGCTGATCGCGAAAGGCGGTCTTTCAACCATATGAATTAGTTGCAGTGCATGAAGAATAACATATATTTCTCTGAAATGCAGTGTAATTGCGTCAGTAAAATTTTAAACAGTGATTGTGAGACACTTGAGACACAATTTACTTGCAATTTAAGGTATAATATTATTTTTGGTGTGAAAATTACGTTGTTGCAGGCAAAGTTCATATGTGTAATACCTGCCTTTATTTCGATTAAATATTGCGCCCTTATGTGGTTAAGTGAAATTTTGGTCTTATAAACAGTAGGCTAAAAATGTGTAATAATATATACGTGAAAGAGAAACATTGACTGGCATGTAAAGTATGTTGTGTTTAGGCCTAAGTGCAGCTTTACCGATGTTACTCTTGTCTAATCCATTATTGTTAGTTTACCGTTTTTGTCTTATTAAATTTAAATTATTGCGCCCTTTTTATTTTGTGAATAACCTACATTATACGAGTAAATAATACGACGTTTGATAATATACACAATTTGAACTAAAAACGAGATACATATAGTATATTACGAAAAATTATACCCTATAGTTTTCATTACTGTTACAGTATCTAGAATTGTAATTAGTTGAAATAAAGCATTCATGCTTCATTACGAAATTCTTGCACATTCATTTATGCACGTTTCGCACGCATATTTTAATGTGTTGAAGTTATAGGTTATGGTTATTCTATCAGTACTTGCCTTATTTCCATATTCGCAATTATGCATTATAATTAAGCATAACGCTGCGTACAACTTATAAATGCAATTTGTCTACACTTCAATTGTATTTATTCGTTTCAGACGGTACTCCAGTCTGAAGTCTGATTAGTTTAATATGTTACTAGGGCTAAACTAGCGCTGAGGTAGTTCCCTTCGTATTCTTACATCTTGCATATACAAATTAGTTCGGTTCGTTCAGGATTTTAATATGCCTTGCTTATAGGATCAAATGCATCTCCACAAAAAATAAATTCAACTGTTTTCATTTCAGAAATTACCGGAACTATACCTCAGCTCTACTAAGTAATATAACGTATGTACATTTCATAGGGGGGACTGGTGAATTTTCTACCTATAAGTAAGGACGGTAACCGTGTTCTGAAGTTTATCCTAAAACTATATCCTTCTTTAGTAAATCTCAAAACAGTTTTCGTTCTCAATTTAAGCCTAAAATGTTGACGCAGATAGGTTATGTTAACAGGATAAATTCTCTTCACATAAAAATAACACAGTTTTATTTATTATTCCTGCCACATTATGCAACACATAAATGGAACTTATGCACATATTACATTGAATAAAAATTTAATTGTATTATTTATTTGTTCCCTACTATACTGGGTTGTAATTAATTGTATTTATCTAACCTACCAGATTAACACACAACTGTACATACACTAATTTCATAGGAGGGACTGTGGTAAACTTTGTACCTACAAGTAAGGAAGGTAGATGTGCTAAATTAAAATCAGAATATAAATAATTCTTCTTTATTAAATCTAAAAATAGCTTCCATTCCAAACTTAAAATGTTGATGCAACCAGGTTATGTTAACATGTAAAACTCCGTTCACATTAAAATAACACAGTTTTGTAATTATTTCTGCAACATATTATGCAATAAGAAGTGTGAAGGGGTCTTATACACACATTACACTAAATAAAATTGAGCGCCGACACGCTATAAAGTAATATATTTCACTCAGCTCCGTATAGGCAAATAGAAAAGCCCGACTCATCGAGTGACGTCACACAACCTGCATTACGGCCTGGTCTAGATCACGATGGCAGTGGTAGGCCTATAATATTTATACATTGACTGAGCTATCCTGAGGTATAATTCTTTTTAAGACCACTACACTTTAACCTTTTAAATTCCGATAGTTAAAGTATTTGCAGGTCATTAAAATTTTGATTGTTCGAACCCACTAACTTTGTGATAGAAATACGGCAATACAACAATTAGGATTTTATTTTAATTCAGTTTACTTTACATTTTTAGATTTCGCAAGAAAAGAAGTGCCACCTAAAGCAGCATGTGCAAGGAGCGGCTCATAAGGCTAAAGCTCAGCAGAAAAATCAACTGCAACAAACTTTACTAACACAGCCTACTTCATCCAATCTCAGCAGCAATTTCTATGCTAATTTAACCAGAGCGTTTGTTGCTGCTAACATTCCCTGGAATGCAATTGAAAATCCGGTTTTAAGACACTTTTTACAAAAATACTGCAAACAAAATATCCCATCTGAGTCGACCCTAAGAAAAAATTACTTAGACAGAATATACAATGAAACTTTAGCTTCCATTCGGGAGGATATAGGTGATTCTTACATATGGGAATCTGTGGATGAAACCTCAGATCCTATGAATAGGTATATAGCAAATATGGTAGTAGGAAAACTTAGTCCTGATGGACCTTCGATTCCACACCTCGTATGTGTTAAGGAACTTTCGAAAGTGAATAGCCAAGCCATTGCTTATTTTGTAAATAAAGGCCTACAGTCTTTATACTCAGGTAATTTAGACGATTCTAAAGTTCTGTTCTGATGCTGCCTCATACATGGTTGCTGCAGCTCCACTTCTTAAAACATTTTATCCTAACCTCACGCATGTAACCTGTCTAGCACATGGCCTTCACAGGGTTTCTGAAACAATCCGGAATGAATTTCCTCTTGTCAATTCGTTTATTTCTAACACAAAAAAATGTTTTTGTAAAGCCCCATCCAGGATTTCAATATTCAGAGAGAACTTTCCAGATATCCCACTCCCACCTCAGCCGGTTGTTACACGATGGGGAACCTGGATTCAGTCAGTGGTGTATTATTCCAAGTATTTTAAAGAAGTGGTCACAGTTATTGATAAATTACCTGAAACTGATAGTGCAGCGTGTGTGAAAGCAGTGAAAGATTGTCTGAATGACTCACGAGTGAAAAACGATATTGCCTACATAACATCAAGCTTTTCTTTCATACCTGCAAGCATTGAACAATTAGAACGTGAAAAACAATCTCTTTGTAGCCAAATAGCAATAGTAAAGGAAGCTCAAGTCAACATACATTCTGCTTTGGCCGAAACTGGGAAAAAAGTTAAAAAGAAGTGGGACAACGTATTAAATAAGAATGTAGGATTTTCATTGTTGGAAAAAGTATCAAGTGTGATATCGGGGGAAAGTGTAAATGTTCCAGTAAGTATTGATGTTTCTATTGTACCTAATTTAAAATTTGCGCCTCTCACATCAGTTTCGGTTGAAAGAAGTTTTTCTGCTTTCAAAATGATTCTCAGTGACAAAAGGCAAAGGTTAACTGTGGAGAATTTAGAAAAAATTCTGGTGGTGTACTGTGCAGATAATTATAATAAAGTCTGAGCATGGAACTGAATTTCAATAACTTAAAATGAGTAATCTTGATATCAATAATCATTATTTCATTAGTTTCAATATATTAAATTTGTGCAGCTCTGTTTATAAATATAATATAGTATTCTTTTTTAATGTTTAAACATACTTTTTTGTGCGTATTTTAGTGTATAACTAAAAATTTCAGTGAAAGAAATAAGTATGATACCTTGATGTGCCTAAAATGCCTATTTTCATTAAAATAGAGCCTAATTTTACAAATTTTGAGCTTATTTTAGGCGCCTAAAACTGCAATTTTTAGTGCCTAAAAATCCGATGTCTATTTATTACATACCTGAAAGAGGAATTTCTAATTAGTTGCAATGAAATCTCCATCTTGGTTTCTGTTCAATGACGGCAAATTTGTAAACCAAAAATATCTATCTTCAACATTGTTGCTTTAAAATGTTTTCTGTGTTTACTATACTCCAGCAGGCCGTGATATACGTCTGTCTTTATTTCCCCCCAGTCTATAAATGCGAACTTAAAAGAAACGGTTTAGAGTTTACTTAATTTTTGCAAATATTTACAAACAATAATTAACATTGCAATTTAGGTGAAATTGCAGTGGTAAGTTTCCAATTTATAATTATTACTATATTGAACGTCTTTAAAAATAATATGTTAAAAGCCTAAAGCAGTAAAATGAATATGACGCTTAAGCGGTAAGAATAGGGAAATTATTATGTGTGTTACGTTGGGAATACTGAATGTGGTATTTCACACTTACCGCGTATTGGTTTTGTGCGGAAATCAAGCAAAGACGCACGATCTCACACAAAAAACATTACAGTGCTTTCATTCCTCAAATGAGGTACAGCAATTCTTACACATTCTTCTTCTTCTTCTTCTTCTTCTTCTTCACGGTTTAGGCCTTTTTATTGTCCTGTTCCGACTCCAAATTGCTCCTGCTTCCATCTTTTCTTAGGTCTTCCCAAGTTTCTTCTTCCTCGTGGTGAATAGTTGTACGCTGCTTTTCGTATTACAGTTTCAGTCACTCTTGTTAAGTGTTGTTTCCAATTCGTTCTGTATTTCACTATTGTCGTGTTCAGTTCCTCTACTTTTAGTTGCTCTTATTTCTGTATTGTGTTTTTTGTCTGTTCTTTGATATCCTGCTATTGGTCTGAGGAATTTCATTTCTGCAGCTTGTATTCTAGCAGAGTGTTGTGCTGTCATTGTCCATGTTTCGGACCGTAAGTTATAGTAGGAACTGCCATCGTCTTGTATAGTTTCATTATCTTGCTTGCTTGCTTGCTTGCTTGCTTGCTTGCTTGTTTGCTTGCTTGCTTACTTACTTACTTACTTACTTACTTACTTACTTACTTACTTACTTACTTACTTACTTACTTACTTACTTACTTACTTACTTACTTACTGGCTTTTAAGGAACCCGGAGGTTCATTGCCGCCCTCACATAAGCCCGCCATTGGTCCCTATCCTGAACAAGATTAATCCATTCTCTATCATCATATCCCACCTCCCTCAAATCTATTTTAATATTATCTTCCCATCTACGTCTCGGCCTCCCTAAAGGTCTTTTTCCCTCTGGCTTCCTAACTCTCTATATGCATTTCTGGATTCGCCCATACGTGCTACATGCCCTGCCCATCTTAAACGTCTGGATTTAATGTTCCTAATTATGTCAGGTGAAGAATACAATGCGTGCAGTTCTGTGTTGTGTAACTTTCTCCATTCTCCTGTAACTTCATCCCTCTTAGCCCCATACTTTCCTAAGCACCTTATTCTCAAACACCCTTAATCTCTGTTCCTCTCTCAAAGTGAGCGTCCAAGTTTCACAACCATACAGAACAACCGGTAATATAACTGTTTTATAAATTCTAACTTTAAGATTTTTTGACAGCAGATGCTGTGGTCGTGCCAGAGAATCAGTCCCATTCCGAGGCTTATTTGAAGGATTCGTAAAAGCTGTTTTTACGGTGATCGGTTGTTAGCCCTTCGCCCAAACTCCCAAGCTGGAGGACCACCCCTCATCGGCTGTCCACGACTGCTTATTCAATATATTCACAGCTATCCTCCATATCTGGAGGCCGTCTCCTCGATCCGCAACCTGAGGACGCGCCATGCCGTGGTGATAGGGACCCACAACACATGGAGTGTTCCTGCTAAACAGTTAAATTTATTTAGTTTATCATTTATATCTGTTTCCATTGTGTATGATATTTCGAAACCTAGAAAGCTATAACACATTCAGAAATTTAAAATAAATACAGTATTATAGTCCAGACACATGATCTGAAGGCATTAATTCTTAATTTAAGCACAGAAACTTAATCATAAACAAAAGCAAGAAAAATCTTCTGAATTCAATATTTTCTAACGTTAATAGAAAACAAAAAGTTGGGCTAAGTTTGTGGGGCACTGCACCCCTATACCCCCCTTCATAACTCCGCCTATGAATATCGCCCATCACTACGCAATATAGTGTATAACAAGTCTCAACCTCTAACTGCAGTTTCCTACAAGACAGGAAAAAGTATGAAATTTTGGGATATAATCCAAAAAATACGTAACAAGGATATGGCTTGACTCATATACATGTTTTAAACGAATTTCTTGCAAGAACGATAAAGTTTAAATATTACATATTACATATTCTTTATTTGTCTGAAGGTACAAGAATACAAGAGGCCTCGTCAATGTAATAATATAAAAAACAATGTGTCAATATTTAAAATATTAAAAGCGTAAAAAATAATAAAATTGAACTTAAATACTACATCATTTTCAAAAAATTCATTCATATTATAAAAGGGGTTATTTTGTAGCCATCTCTTAATCTGAAGTTTAAATTGTGTTTCATTAAGTGCCTTTATATTTGTTGGTATCTTATTATATACTTTTATTGCAGTAATTACGTAGCTTGACTATGTCTTTTGCAACCTGACAAGTGGTACGTTTAATTGATCATTATTTCTGGTTCCATAGCGATGCAGATCTACTGTACTTGTATAATTAGTAATATTCTTGTTTACATACATTAAAAGTTCAATATATAGATTGTAGACTGCCATAATCTTTTCATTTTTGAAAAGAGATCTACATGATAGTCTTGGTGGTGACATAGTTAAAATACGAACTGTCTTTTTCTGCAGTAACAGAATGTTTGGAAGGTCCGATATATTTCCATATAAAAGTAATCCATATCTAATAACACTTTCAAATAGTGCATAGTAAACTTATTTTAAATAATGTTTGGGAATCTTGTACATGATACTTCTCAAGAGATAAATTACTCTAGAAATTCTTTTACATACATAACTGACATGGCTGTTCCACCTTAGTTTAGGATCCAGATACATACCCAGTACAGATTCATTTATCACATTATTTTGGGTTTGTTTCAAACTTAGAGTTAACACATGAGTTTTTCATCATTAACAATAAATACATTAATTGAAAACCACTTTCTTATTTCAGCAAATACAGCTTGCTTCATAAAATCTAACTCAGCAGTATTATTATGTGTGATAACAAAAGTTGTATCGTCAGCATACATTATAGTTTTAGCCGACACATTGTATGACAAGTCATTTATCATAGTAATAAACAAGAATGGACCAAGAATAGAGCCCTGAGGAACACCACATTTAATTGGAGATACAGCACTTCTTTTTCCATTTACATCAACAATATGGGAACGTCCAAGCAAATATGAACGGAAAAATGTTTGTTTTATATTCAGGGTTCAATCACAAGAGCAGTAATAGAAGAAAAAACTTCCCACGAAGAAACAATGTATGCATGCTTCTTCAAGATAATTAGTATGCACTTTCTGCTGTTTGTGTTTTAATTGTCGAAGACACAGACTGCGAGATTCATCACTGTCCAATTCCCTCACTCCCCTTTCAATTTACACTCGTGCAACAAATTGCCGTTTGGTCACACATTCGCAAAAAGAAGATCGTTTCTCTCCCCTAACTAAATATGGAATCATTTCCAAATTGACTCCGGCTCACCAGTAATAACTATAAAAAATTGTTTACGACTAATTGTGATATCCATTGTTTTAAATCAGCAGTTATTCGAAAATAAAAATGAGTGGAGAGTAGTTTTTTTACTGCATCTATACGAGATGAAAAACTCAATTACCCCATTTCATTACTGCCGTGAGGGTTCCACACTTGCATAAAACTGAAATATTTCAATTATCTCGCATGCAGTCTACGTAATTATGCACGGCATCGAGTGTTCACATTACTTTTCAGGGACTGATATACTAATCAGCGCTGCCTGCGATATTCCTTTTTTTATTTTAATTTATCTGATCATTTTCTTCCCCATATATTAATAATGAAATCCAATTCGAAGTCCTGATAATACCTTGTCTAATATTAAACACACCGGTCGGGCTGTAAATTGCGATTAAAAGATAATAAATGCCAAAACTGGAACTTAGAAATCTCACAACGAGACAGAACAAATGCAGAACTCTGCTGCGTTCAGGGATACTTTGTTAAAATAAAAGCAATAGCAAGCAAACAAAGTTTTAATAACATGCATTTATCTATATTTAGAAATATGTCTTTACTTCATTCATAGTCAGATCTAATCGTTGAAAACAGAGATGATTCCGACAACATGAAATATTCTCCGCTACAGAAATGAAGGTGAAATGAATCTCCTGAGACCTCAGGTAATAAATTCGCGGTCATCAATTTCGAAGAATCTTATCGCTAGTGTTTATACAGTTTTTGAAAAGTAACGCATAATTTCAACTGAAATTGAATGAGAGATTTTGAACAAAACTCCATCAAGTAAACCTGGTATTTAGAAAGGGATAATCTAGTTTTTATTGAAACAAACTATTTTTAAGACTAATTTTTGTACGAGTTATGATTTCTGCATCGCTATAAGGCCTCCCTGCTACAGATTCCCCTGCGAGCCGCCCCTGAAATCCCCTATAGCCTGAAGAATCCTTTTTACTTTTCCACGTAGGCATCACCGCAGTCCCTTAACCCCCGGTCCCACGAACTACCACGAGCCACAGGGGGGGAGAGCCCACTGTACATAACACTACCACTAGCAACTAATGGCAACATATCACGGTGTCGAAGTTCAGTGGCGGCCCGCAGTCGACTCTACAAAGGAGGAAACCCGAAATATGGGAAAGAAACGGAGATGCTGTTGAAAGAGGGGATGTGTAAGTTTGAAAGCGAAATGATTACGAGGTCTAACACCGAAAGTTACCCAGAAATTCCACTTCAACCGCAGAAACCTCAGCCAAGTAACTTGTCCCAGCCAGGATTTGAACCCGGGGCAGCTCATTTTACGGTGAAATATATGATAACCGCTACTCCACAGCGGTGGACCATTGCTCCATCATTTCTATAGAAAGGGCTTGATCGGCTTCAAGTAGGTACCGAAAATAGGATTTCAAGTTAGTATTTTGTTTCCACACTGATAAGAATCCAATTTAGCAATTGCTACTCTCAGTTTTCCCAAGTGTCGGATAGGCGTACATCCACATGGTTGCAAAGTAATAACTAGACTGGAGATGTTCAGGCTGCAAAAACAATCAAAATATACACGCAAACAAGCTACAAAAAGTTGGAAAACAATAAAGCATGCCAAACAAATTTCTGAATTGGCTCACTAAATAATCGTAGGGTCTACATTGATTTCGGAGTACGTATCACAGTTGAAATAAAGACAAAAACTAAATTGTTAAAATGTTGTCTACTTAATTGCTATATATCTATTGCACATTAATATATCATAGACTTTCACTTCTCATAACTAGCATTGCAATACGCAACCAGATTGTTTTCTAAATTACCTACGGTCATATACCTACGTTTGTTTGTACAATAACGTTGTATGCTAAGAAGAATCTTCAAACATGAGTGCAAGTGACAGGGTAGTATTTAAAATGCGGCCACAAGTCACTTAAATTATCGTCACATCGTCCAGTACCTTGAGTGACCTCAAGAAATCCGTGGAATTTATTTCGAATAAATTTGATGTCTTTAGCGAGGAGCTGAAGTCAGCAAAAGAAGAAATCAGAAATCTAACGAAGGAGAACGAATTGCTGAAGCAGGAGATAGGTGAACTACAACAGTATTCACGTAGAGACAATGTCGTTGTTTTTGGAGTGCCAGAAGCTCCTAATGAAAACGTATACGAAATGATAGACAATGTGTCAGTAGCCATTGGAGGCAGTCAATACGTCCCGGAAATATTATTTATTTTAGCTTTGCTAACCCTGGATTATTGTTCAATACCAGTTTCCAATTTTTTACGTGAATATGTCTGCAAGTTCGATCCAGCACTAGAGTGTCATTCCAGAAAGTAGACCGACAGATTTCTGGCCAGTATTTCTTGCATATAATTTCTAAACTCACGACATTATTCCAATGAAGTAAACGGTGCTCGATAGACGAAGGATCAATGCATCCAACGTTACCTTGAGTTGCAGCAGGTTATGTCATCTAGCGGTACACGGGGGGAGGGAGTTGAGGTACGAATTGGCGGATCGAGCGGCAGCCGAAGTGTAGCTCCAAAAGCGAAGCGATAGAACGTTCGCAGTGGTTTCAAACAATCCGTAACGAGCCAGGCTATAATCTGAGTTGAGTAAAAATCAGCAATCGACAAGTCAAACTGGAAAAAAAATTTCGAGTGAATTTGAGTGAAGCGAGAAAATTCAAAATGCTTACAAGATGACTACTCCCAGGAGTCCCCCAGCAGAGCGAAGATGTATCGGGTTTTCAGGGTATTTGGAAAGAAGAGATGTTGATTATCACTGCTAACGTTTACCTTAACTACAATTGTATTATATCAGCGACGTGTTCACGCATAAAACTTGCAGCTGTGTTTCCGATTCAACCGACCCCTACTTCTTTTTTTAATTAACGGGCTGACTTTTGCCATTACTTCCTCTATCAACCACAAAGCTTCAGCAAGTGGCTGCCTCCCCGTTCCAGTCCTACTATTGCTGTAGGCAGAAAACCAAAATAAGCTAGGCTTTCTCGTAGACCACCGAAAAAAGAGCGTTGAAAAACGGAAAAACCGACAAAGCTGAACAAGTTAGTAAAACATGCAATTATAGCGAATCTTGCAAAACATTAAACATAAAACAGGGCTCATATGAATATACAGAATTAACCGTAAGTACCGTCTTTAATTTCAGGGGGTTATTCTTTGAGATATTTCTAACAAAAAAATTAATACAATTTTGCTCGTTTTTGCTTCCTTTTCGAAAAAAAAAACAGTTTTATATGAAAAATTTCATAATGTGTTTTGGGAAAGTTATTGATTTAATTCCCAATATGCTCAGTCAATTTAAGAGAGCAGTGTATTATAATAATAAAGGTCCCAAGGAATTCTAATTTTATTCTTTGGATGTGCAAAAATTTGATCCGAACAAATATAACTTTTCGTTCTGCAAATGAATTTTAAAATGCTACTTTTTTTAGCTCGTTATTTAACGACTCTGTATCAACTACGCGGTTATTTAGCGTCGATGAGATTGGTGATAGCGAGATGGTATTTGGCGAGATGAGGCGGAGGATTCGCCATAGATTACCTGGGATTCATCTTACGGTTGGGGAAAACCTGGGAAAAAACCCAATCAGGTAATCAGCCCAAGCGGGAATCGAACCCTCGTCCGAGCGCAACTTCAGACCGCCTTAACCGACTGAGCCACGCCGGTGGCTAAAATGCTACATTTGTTCGGATCAAATTTCTGCGTATTTAAAGGACAAAACTAAATTATTTCAATAATTTAATATAATACACTGTTCTCTTAAATTGACTGAGCATATTGGGAATTTAATCGACCAAAATACGCTGTGAAATGTTCTACATAAAATAATTTTTATCTCGGAAAAGAAACAAAAATGAGCAAAATTGTATTAAACCGTTTTGTTTGAAACATCTCAAAGAATAACTCCCTGAAATGAATGACGTTTCTTACGGTTCATTCTGTAAATACAGTGGGTAAAGGGTATAAGTGCCGTCCTTTTCACAGTCGTCGGGGACGGTCTACAGAATCAAAAAATGTCTATACAACATAGTGTCAAAACTTGATAGTTTTCCCAGAAAAAAATATTTCTTCTCTTATTTTATTCGCGTTACACTACTTATATCGTTAGTAAAATTACGAAAACAATTACATCAGTAGGTATATCTAGCAAAGAGCTAATATCAGTTTAAATACATATTTGTGTGTTCTATTACGTTTTCGTGAAATTGAATAAAACTGTATGCTTAAATTTGTTCATATTCTGGCGTGAGAGACGTGGCAACGTGTTCAGCAGGCAGTACTCTGCACAGACGTACGTATATGTCAGCTGAGTTCAAGCTCCCTGTCCATAGGTCTACTGCAGAGCGGATGACAGTTCAGTGCAGGGTATTCGATAAACAACTTACAATGTCATTTATAGTTTAGGAATATCTTATGTTATTAATTTATGGAGAAAGTCGTCGTAATTCAAGTGAGGCAAGAAGATGTACCGTCAATGTTTTCCGCAATGAAGATTACCTAATCAGCGAACTTTTGTAGCGATTATTAGAAACTAGTAGTCTCTTACCTCGTTTCAAAAATTACACAAACAGAAATTTCTTTAAAAAATAGTACTGCTTTATGAAAGCGGAAGAGATTAAAACGTTGCATTTAAAAAAAAGTTGGCGTGATTTTGTGAAGTAAACCATTGTTTATTTTTTAGACGTACAATAAAAACATGGACCAATATTGCCAATATTGTTAAATAAATTGCAAATTTACCATAAAGTTCTATTAATGAGATTGAAAGTTTGTATTTACTGTTCGTTTTATGTAAACAACGGTCCGCCCCTGCATTAGAACAGAGCATCTGTTTTGTACCGGTATGTCTGTATCCGCTTGAGCTGTACTATATACTTGTAAACTCTCTCCTCTCCATCCAAGAACGTTGCCAAACGCCTAATACTGTAAACTTTAATAATTAGTTAAATATTGCAATTAGAAAAAATCGTGAGGACATTTTTTCTTCCTTATGACAAGAACAATCATCAGTTAAAATAATGGCACTTATACCCCTTACACCCTGTATAATTAGCAAGCTCTAAAATATGCCGCTTCAATAAAAACAGATATCCTGAAGACTACTGGATAAGTATTTATACCGATGGCTCAAAAACAGACCCTCAAGGAAATGTAGGAGCTGGTATTTTTAATAATCTTTTTTGCTTCTATCTTCCAGTTGGTTATAATCTATCTGCCTATGATGGAGAAATCGAAGCTATACATGTTGTCTTAAATCAACTTCTACCCCATATGGATAAATTCACAAACGCAGTCATCCTCTCGGACTCAAAAGCAGCCATCTTGTCCATAAATAAAATTGATCACCCCTACACACAACAAATCAGTAATTGTCAAAAAAAATACTTGCAACTTCAAAAGAACATGACAAAACAGTTGTGTTACAATGGATCTCAGGACATTGTAATCTGCATGGGAATGATCAGGCTGACATATTAGCTAAGAAGGGTGCCAATCTCAAAATAAACTCAAGGAAACCTTTGTCATTTAGCTCAGTAAAACAATATATCAAGCAACTACAAAAAAATAATCACCAACAAGAACTGGACATAAACATTTCGCAACAAATTAGGAAATTACTGAAGGATATACCTCCTGAACCCAGAAGACTGGCAGTTGCAAGCTTTCGTCTTAACACTGAACATGACATCCTGGGTAAACACCTCAATCGTCTTGGCATCCTGCCAACATCAGCCTGCATTTTGTGCCATCAACAGGAAGACATGGATAGACAACATCTTGCAAAATGCCCTGCTCTGAAATCCTCCAAGGAAGTCGACCGCTACTGGGAAGCCAGAGCCCGAATGTTTTTAATTACTTAATCCGTAGTTTTGTTCACCACTTTCTTGTTTTTCCCTCAGTCAATGATAGTAAATATAATGTACTAGCCATTAGACAAATAAATTAATTAATTAATTAATTAATTAATTAATAAAAACATGCAATTTTACGAACACCTTCAGTCTAGTTGTCATTCCCAGAAGGAAAGCATTAATAAGGACTTACTTAAGAATCTCGATTTTGTAGCGTCTCCTCAAAGAACATCCTGCCATTCTGTGTGTGTTGGGCACCCTGTATGCGTCTCCGTACAGTGTGTGCAAGCAAGTTGGGCACGTATCGGCAGGCACAGTACTTCTACTTCGCAGCAGTCATTTGCCGGGATCGTGTCCGGCCCCTCCCTCTAATACAAGAACCATCATACATTATTATAAGTTATAATAAACCTGGTAGCTGTTCCATCCTACTCCGTGAGCAAGTGGGCGCCGCGCTCGGCGCAGAAACCGCTCAACCGACAGCCAGCGAGAACTGACGTTAACACTCGGCTTTCACACGATCCCGGCCTCATTTTTGCTATTTCAGGACAGAAATTTTGTCAACAGAGACAATGCTGGTGAAGGACTTTCTTTATAAATTCTCGTTCCTGTTTAAAATCCTCATATTTACGTATTATTCAATATGCTCTACTACAGAATATGCTAACACAATTACTGCACCACTTCACATCAGGCACATATTTACGCACATGGGCTCAGGCTGAGGCACAGGGCGGAAAATTCGCAGGGGAAGCACAATTTTGAAAAAAGAAAAACATATAGAAATATTGCACTGAAAATTCATGTTCACATGCACTGCACCTGCTTTAGATAATAGCATATCGATGGTGTTGAAGAGCAACCTCGTATATCAAAATATTCAATTTTACAAAAGAACGGAAAAAAAAACATTTTAATAGCCTATCTCGATAATGAACAAACATCTAACATAAGAGAGTATTTTAATTTTTTCTTGTAAAGTTTGTGTCCACATCTCGACATAAGATGTGTTTGCAGAAGATAAGGAAAGTCCACGTTTTTAAAGTTTGACTGCTAATTATTATGTCTAAGATTTGCGTAAGTTAGTTGGTGGGGACCACAAAATGTTTAAGTCCATTGGCATAGCACTATTATTATTGTTATTATTATTATTATTATTATTATTATTATTATTATTATTATTATTATTATACAAAAATACAGAATAATTTGGAAACATCAAAGATACCTATATCTACATGAAATATTGCATGTACATGTGCCAAAGTATTATTATTATTATTATTATTATTATTATTATTATTATTATTATTATTATTATTATTATTATTAATATATAAAATACAGAATAATTTGGAAACATCAAAGATATCTATATCTACATTAAATATTGCATGTACATGTGCCAAAGCATTATTATGATTATGATTATTATTATTATTATTATTATTATTATTATTATTATTATTATTATTATTATTATTATTATTATTATTATTATTATGTTTTTGTGTTCCTATTATTTACGTTATTTTCTTATTAAATTTTGTCCTTGATCTTCTTTATTTTCAATAATACAGTTTGAGTACGGTACTATTTTATAGTCTTTATAATGAATAGGCTATGTCAGATATGGTCCTGCATACTCTAGCAGTCTTCTTCTTCTTCACGATGTAGTATTAGTTAAACCTGTGATGGTTGGTTCCAGTTGATGACTTCATCTTTTTCTTGATCACTCTATAGTTCTTATTCTTTAGGCTAATATGGCCATATAATATTTTGTAAGTCAATTGTGATCGATTGTTTTAAGCTGTTCAGATTAATTTTATCTACAGCCTTTTAAAATATTATTAAGAATTTAACTTTTAATTCTGCAGTACTCGAGAAAAGTGACACAAGTCAGTTTCCACAAACCCTTTTTGATAATTTATTGACAACTTACGGAACATCTGCTCGCTTGGAAAAAAAAGTATTTCTCCCATTACAATAATTCATACAGAAAAAAATCAAATCGACATAAACCAGTGTAAGTTGTCAATAAATTATCAAAAAAGATTTGTGGAAACTGACTTATGTCACTTTTCCCAAGCACTGCAGAATTTTTGTCTAATATCTGTAATTTCTTATCTGATAATTGAAATCATACTATATATTTTTTTTTTGAAAATCCCACATCTGCGGACAACAGTCTTACTTTATACAATTCTTTCAAAACCCCGTTTTCGCTTCGATACAAATACGTGCTTATGGTCAACATTTCATAAACATTTGATGTGTCTCAATGCAGTTTTTCTTTTTTATAGTTCTATTAATAATTCCACAGATGTCATTAAATCTTGATCTTTTAATAGGCCTACAAACCAGCTAATATTGTTATAAACTAAATATTTTACTATAGTCTTTTATAAATCAAACGTTCTAGTAATTCCTGCAAAATATATAATGACAACATTGTTGTGGAAAGCAAAATAATAGATCAAGTAACCGATTTCGATTTCCTTGATTGTCAGGTAACAAAACTAAATCATAAACCTATAAGTAATGTTGTAATAGGCTAGTGTTCATAAAAAATTATCACTTCTTTTCCATTAATCATATTACTCATAATTGAGCGTTGGACCTAACAAATTGTAGGATGCTGTGAATTTAATATTTAAATCTACATTACTATTACTACTATTGCTATTTTAATCGCTGTATCAACCGTGTCGATGGAATTAATGATACAGAAATGGTATGTGGTAAGGTGATCATGAATATTCGCCATGGGAGTACATAATATTCGCCTTATAGTTGAGAAAATGTCAAGTAGGAAATCAGCTCAAGAAGGATTCAAACCCACGTACAAACACAGTTCCGCTGTCCGGGAGCCACTTATTCACATACACTACTATTATCATTACCAATAATAATAATAATAATAATAATAATAATAATAATAATAATAATAATAATAATAATAATAATAATAATAATAATTTTATTCATTGCAAATCTCATCGCTATTATCGGATATAGAACCTTCTCTGTTTTGGTAAGAAGTTGACAGAAAAGACAACTCGGAAAAAAAGTTAAGAATTTTTAACAGTAGACATAAAAAAAATTGAGCGCACTAAACTCTTGCTGAATTAAATGGTTATTTTCAATATTGTTACATTGTATTGTTAAAATTATAACGTGGAATGTTTATGTTCGAAAGTCAATTGGAAAAAATTATACGGAAACTTCAATATCTGACGTCACTTGCTTAATAACGGCAATAAGTTACGTAACGACTTCTATTGGTGTTGTGAACACCCTTAAAATAGCATATTTTCATTCTAGAACATAATGAAATATGTATTAATATCCTAGGACAGCTCATCTGAAACTAAATATATATAGATATTTGTCTTACAGAAGAAGGCTGTAAGGATAAAAACAGGTGTAAGATGAAAGGACGCTATTTGAAAAGATTTACTAAAATTTAAAAATATTGACCTTGCCTTGTGAGTACATTCGTTCTCTGATAATGTTTTACGTTAAAAATGAAGATACATTTAGTATTAATCAAAACATTCATAATTTTAATACAAGACAAATTAGGCCTCTATCTACCCTCTGTTAGTTTCAACTGTCATAAAAAATTCACTATTCATGTATTACGATCTTCAATGCACTGCCTAATTTTCTTAAAGCTTTGAAGAGCCGAAGAAATTAACAACAGAATTAACAACATTTTGCCAAATTCATACCTTTTACTCAACTGATGAATTGTTTGTATTGTTAATATGAAATAATATGCTTGCTATGTTTTGTATATTTTCGGATAACCCCGACTTCTTTCACATCTCAAAGATACGACGCTGATGTAAGATCTATCAAATGCAATAAACGAAATTCAAATGAAAATATTCTGAACTCACTTGCTTAGCAACAGATCACATTATTGCATTGATATGATGTTTCTAAAGAGATAGAGTCATTTTATTGCAGGAATAATTATATTTATTTCTCTTATCATAGATCTTATAACAGCTTCTGGTGTTTATAGAGGGATAGAGTTACTTTCTTGCATGAATAACTGAATTTATTTCTCTTATCATAGATCCATATTAACAGCTTCTGATGTTTCTAGAGGGATAGAGTTATTGCATGAATAATTACATTTATTTCTCTTATCACAGATCCATACTAACAACTCTCCAATATTTCAATTCAGAATAAACACAGTAATTGAATTACATATACACCAACTCAGATGCATATCAGTTATCCATGACCCTATATACCTTCATTGATTTGCAAATATTTTAATGGTATTCTTTGTTAAAATAAGTATGCACATTTAATTACGCATCCTATTGTCAAATAAGTGTCCAGCTACGAGTCTTCACACATATAATAACAATACGGCTTATTGATACCACACAATAGCCCGGTTGTGATCTCTATCTGTAATGGACGATCACAGTATGATATTAAATGTGCATATTTCTTATACTTATTGATTGATCTTGTTGCTGTACTTTTAGTTAGATTTTAAAAGTGTTTTTTAATTGCCTGTATTCGTATAATTGGTCATATGTATTATGTAATTTTGATATAATTTAATAATAATTTATTTATTTAATCTGGCATAGCTAAGGCCAGTAGGCCTTCTCTTCCGCCCAGCCAGACTCTAATTCTAATTAAATACATTTGCTTACATAGTTATTACATTAATATCTAGATCATAAAACAACATGAAAGTAAATAATGAAAATTGGATAACTAATGTTAGTGTGACAATAATAAACATTGGTAAGAAATAGTTATAATAATAATAATAATAATAATAATAATAATAATAATGAGATAATTTAGATATTTATCTGTGATATATATATATATATATATATATATATATATATAACCGTTAAATATTGAGAAACCTGAAAGAGCTATTATTGTTAACAAGAATTGTTAGAAAAATATCTCGTTAGCCTATTCTTAAATTGGTTTGATGTTTGACAGTCCCTGACATTACTCGGTAGAGAATTCCAAAGTCGAGGAACGGCCACAGTGAAAGAAGATGAATATGAGGATGTTCAGATATACAGATGTACAGATATCTATAATGTCTGAAGATGCCCACACAGGGCGAAAACGTTCACAAAATAATTAAAATGTGTTAACAAAAATATTTTTTGGCTTGACATTATAAATAAGTCACGACGGAAACATTAAAACCACATTACTCGTTTACATATACTTGTACAGATATATGGTACAGATTCAATAAAGAAATGAAACAAAGTAATAATAATAATAATAATAATAATAATAATAATAATAATAATAATAATAATAATAATAATAATAATGTATCTTGATAATATTATTATTATTATTATTATTATTATTATTATTATTATTATTATTATTATTATTATTAAGTTATTATTAAGGAAACACATTAATTGTATGAAATTTAATTCACTGCCAATCACATTCACAATCCTCATAAATAAGAATCAATTCGTTAAAAATCTACCACAATAACAACCAACCGAGAACATTAATGTTTCACGTAATTACCCGATTCTATGCATCATCCGTCACTTTTATTTCTTGCATCTCATTTATTTATATTTTATATCGAGCTGTCTACAATAATACAGCTTTGGCACTATAATGTGACTCGCAAAATAACCCTCACTAGGGACTTGTGCCCATGATGCAGGAAGCTGAGGAGCGGGACCTTTCTTTCAGTCGGTAGCTAAATTCTAACCAAGAGCGGGGAGTATTACTATTATGTGGGACATGACGGAATGGTGCAGTCACTCTTACCTAGGCACTTTCAAAAAAACTCTTATAGTCTGACCCACAACTTATGTCTTGCTCTGGCACAAAAAAGGAATAAAAAGTCATGCGGTGGAATTCAGGAGCGACCTCATCCGGAAGCCGACGTTCTTGTGCAATCTTCATGTAATTTTGAGCTAATTGTCCAGAGAGAGGATCTTCACAGAGGTTCTCATTTCCGTATCAATGACTTCTCGACGCGGCTATACCCACCGCTACCAATACTAAGCTCTATTATACTGGGGAATATGCGTGGATGTTATTTTTCGCAAAACGTTGGTTATTTTAGCGAGAAAAGTTACAATCGAATTCGATATCTTGAAGTGCTTTCGAAGATTGATAATGCTTCAAGTTATAGAAAATTCGAGATAAAAATATACAGTAGAACCTCTATTACCCGTGGTAACGAAGGGGTTGGACTGAACGGTTAATCGAAAAACCCGGATGATCCTTACTATAAAATATTTTCATAAATTAAGTGCATAATACATATAGTTTCGTAATTTCCTGCATGATCTTGTGTTAACTTGTTAGATAATGAATCACTTTTAATTTTTTATTTTAGTAGGTTATTTTCACTGATGTTTCACTGAAACATACAGCAGAGTCCGTATAGGTCAGTTTCTATCTGATGCTTTTCCAATTCACTGCGGGCTAAACCAGGGAGATGCACTATCACCTTTACTTTTTAACTTCGCTTTAGAATATCCCATTAGGAAAGTTCAGGATAACAGGCATTGAACGGGTTACATCAGCTTCTTGTCTATGCGGATGACGTGAATATGTTAGGAGAAAATCCACAAACGATTAGGGAAAACACGGAAATTTTACTTGAAGCAAGTAAAGCGATCGGTTTGGAAGTAAATCCCGAAAAGACAAAGTATATGTGGTTGTGAAACTTGGACTTTCATTCTGAGAGAGGAACATAGGTTAAGGGTATTTGAGAATAAGGTGCTTAGGAAAATTTTTGGGGCTAAGAGGGAAGAAGTTACAGGAGAATGGAGAAAGTTACACAACGCAGAACTGCACGCATTGTATTCTTCACCTGATATAATTAGGAACATTAAATCCAGACGTTTGCGATGGGCAGGGCATGTAGCACGTATGGTCGAATCCAGGAATGCATATAGAGTATTAGTTGGGAGACCAGAGGGAAAAAGACCTTTGGGGAGGTCGAGACGTAGATGGGAGGATAGTATTAAAATGGATTTGAGGGAGGTGGGATATGATGATAGGGACTGGATTAATCTTGCACAGGATAGGGACCGATGGCGGGCTTATGTGAGGGCGACAATGAACCTTCGGGTTCCTTAAAAGCCATTTGTAAGTAAGTAAGTAAGTAGGTTATTTTACGGTGCTTTATGTACATCTTAGGTCATTTAGCGTCTGAATGAGATGAAGGTGATAATGCCGGTGAAATGAGTCCGGGGTTCAACACCGAAAGTTACCCAGCATTTACTCATATCGGGTTGAGGGAAAACCCCGGAAAAGACCTCAAACAGGTAACTCGCCCCGACCGGGAACCGAACCCGGGCCACCTGGTTTCGCGGCCATACGCGCTAACCGTTACTCCACAGGTGTGGACTAATGAATCAGAAGTTCACTAATTCTGTAGTGCTCGGGAAAAGTGACACAAGTCAAACATGTTAATTTTACAGGAGAAGAAAAAAAACTGTCTTCACACTGGTTTGTGTCGGTTTATTTTCTTCTGTATGAATTATTGTAATGGGAGAAATACTTATGTATTTTTTCCCAAGCGAGCAGATGTTCCGTAAGTTATCAATAAATTTAATAAAAAATGTTTGTGGAAACTGACTTATGCCACTTTTTCCAAGCATTGCAGATTTTAAGTTTGGTTGTCAACGATGAGTTTTTAGGGCTAAGGAAATTCTGTGATGGCTATCTGTGGAAAGATAGGAATAGTACAGTCTCGTGTTTTTATTAAATCGCACACAGTTGTAACGCCAATCTCGTATTTTTATGCGACATGAGTTAAGGTTTCCCTTTTCCCAAATCGCTCAGTTATTTGCTATTCTTTTTCTATATTATCAAACACGTTTTCTATTGACACTCGTGTAAGACAGTCTGAATGGAAGATACACAGTACAGCCACTGGAACAGTAGGACAAGGACTGAATGGTGCACAGGTCTGCTATAAATTGTGCGAAATTACTTGGTGTAATGACTATTTTACAAGTTGGGATAAATAAGTAACTGATCCTATTGGCAGCAGCGGCACCAATACTGTGTAACTGTAAAGGCTTGTAATAACTCTCTAGAAAAAATACGTATTAATGTAAGGTACTGCACAGTACTACATGTTTTTTCTGTAGTAAAAAAAAGCGAGAGAAAGACAGTCTGATAATCCGCCGATCGATTAATATGGTGACGGATAACCGAGGCTCTACTGTATACCCAAAATGTCTCAATTATTAATATTGCACAAATACAGGTAGCCTATTGTAATTAACTGCTGCTATGTCATAATATACGTAACTGCCATTACTATTACTGAACAAACAACGATTTTAGTGCTATAAATAAAGGTCAGTAATTATTTGCGCAAGGCGTAGAAGAAAAATACATCAGGATAATCGCCAAAATATACTCAAATATGGAAGCTAAAATCCAACTGGAGAGAGAAGGCAACAACTTTCGGCTAACGAGAGGAGTTAGACAAGGAGACCCCATATCGCCCAGCTTGTTTATTAGCCTGATAGAAGACATCCTTCGGAAAATGAGGATGGACTGGGGAATCCAGACAGATGGGCAGAAACTCCGAGACCTAAGGTTCGCAGACGACATCATCCTGTTTGCAAATTCCGCGGAAGAATTAAGTCGAGGCATACAAGAATTAGCCCAGCAGAGTAAGAAAGCTGGACTGGAACTAAATCTCCAGAAAACAAAACTAATGACCAACTGCAACGAGGAAATTATTCAAATAAACAACAGAGAACTAGAATACGTCACCGAATACACCTAATACACCTTACTTACTTACTCACTCACTCATTCACTTACTTACTTACTTACTTACTTACTTACTTACTTACTTACTTACTTACTTACTTACTTACTGGCCTTTAAGGAACCCGTGGGTTCATGCCGCCCTCACATAGATTGAAAATTATTAATGATCTTGATGCAATCAACCGAAAAGTAGAAGATTGGTGTTCAGCTAATTCTCTTTGCTTAAACAAAGAGAAGATACAGAACTTAGAGTTTTCCTTAAACAATAGAATCAATTGTAAAGAATCCGTCGAATTTTTAGGAGTGCATATACAATCTACACTTAAATGGGACTGTCATATTGACATACTATCTAAGAAACTCAACAAAGGTATTTTTATGTTAAGGAAATTAAAAACACATGTTAGTGTTGAAGTGCTAAAATCCGTATACTATGCTTATATCCATAGCATCTGACGTATGGAATAATAGTTTGGGGTAATGACCCTAAAATAATAAAGTTATTGAAACTACAAAAGAGGGCAGTAAGAATAATTTGTGATGATGATTACCGTACACATTGTAAACCTTTATTTCGGAGATTTGAAATTTTAACTGTACCATCTTTGTATATTTTAAGTTGTTTAATGTATGTATAAACAAATATTAATAATTTCACTACAAATAGCTCAGTGCATAGCTATTCTACAAGGCATAAAAATGATTTAAGAAAAGGACAATGTAACAACACTACTACTAATAGCAGCTTTGTAGAGATTTGTAAAAAGTTATATAATGTTTTACCCGACAATGTTAGACATTTAAGCTTGAGGCTTTTTAAGAATGAAATTAAAAATAAATTAATAGACTTGTCATTATATAATATTGATGAGTATTTTAACTCTATAGAGCTGTATAACTTTTAGGGAGAATTGTCCATATGATATTATAAAATGTAATTATTTCATTTATGTAACTTATGAACTTATTGCTTACTTGTAAATCATGACATTTTCCTATGCTGTATTGTACAGTCTTTGGAATGAAATGTTTAAAATAAAAAATAAAAATAAAATAAGCCCGCCATTGGTCCCTATCCTGAGCAAAATTAATCCATTCTCTACCATCATATCCCACCTCCCTCAAATCCATTTTAATATTATCTTCCCATCTACGTCTCGGCCTCCCTAAAGGTCTTTTTCCCTCCGGCCTCCCAACTAACACTCTATATGCATTTCTGGATTCGCCCATACGTGCTACATGCCCTGCCCATCTCAAACGTCTGGATTTAATGTTCCTAATTATGTCAGGTGAAGAATACAATGCGTGCAGTTCTGTGTTGTGTAACTTTCTCCACTCTCCTGTAACGTCATCCCTCTTAGCCCCAAATATTTTCCTAAGCACCTTATTCTCAAAGACCCTTAACCTATGTTCTTCTCTCAGAATGAGAGTCCAAGTTTCAGAAACACACAGAACAAACGGTAATATAACTGTTTTATAAATTCTAACTTTCAGATTCTTTGACAGAAGACTAGATGATAAAAGTTTCTCAACGGAATAATAACACGCATTTCCCATATTTATTCTGCGTTTAATTTCCTCCCGAGTGTCATTTATATTTGTTACTGTTGCTCCAAGATATTTGAATTTTTCCACCCCTTCGAAGGATAAATCTCCAATTTTATATTTCCATTTCGTACAATATTCTGGTCACGAGACATAATCATATACTTTGTCTTTTCGGGATTTACTTCCGAACCGATCGCTTTACTTGCTTCCAGTAAAATTTCCGTGTTTTCCCTAATCGTTTGTGGATTTTCTCCTAACATATTCACGTCATCCGCATAGACAAGAAGCTGATGTAACCCGTTCAATTCCAAACCCTGCCTGTTATCCTGAACTTTCCTAATGGCATATTCTAAAGCGAAGTTAAAAAGTAAAGGTGATAGTGCATCTCCCTGCTTTAGCCCGCAGTGAATTGGAAAAGCATCAGATAGAAACTGACCTATACGGACTCTGCTGTATGTTTCACTGAGACACATTTTAATTAATCGAACTAGTTTCTTGGGAATACCAAATTCAATAAGAATATCATATAATACTTCCCTCTTAACCGAGTCATATGCCTTTTCGATTGTCGGATTATTCGACATTTTTTCTAGCTCCTTTTTTCTTTTCTTATTTTTTCCTATTGAAAAAATTATGAAGTACTGTACTTTATGTTTCTCCGTAGTTTTTCTACAGGGGATTATTGCAAGCCTTTAACTTTACAAGTATCACAGTATGGAATGCCTTGCTGTCGGCAACAGAAATAGTTAGTCTGCTTGTAAAATAGTCACTACTTGCTTTCAAAGAAATTACTCCAAGAGCTTCATTCTTTCCTTATCCTTACTATTCGAGTGACCGTATTGTATAACTTCTATGCAAAATGTCTTCCACAGTTTCCAAAAGAAAACGTAGTGTTATTACCGAAAAAAATACAAATAATTGAGAGTTTTGAGAAAGGAGAAACTGTACGCGATTTAATGAAAAAAAAAAACAAACAAACAAGGATAAGTGCATAAAGTATGTAAATCTACAGGGTGTTAAAAATAACGTTTACAATGCTTTAGGGATGATAGAGGTGGTAAAAACAAACATATTTTTTAAGTAAAAAAAACTTTAGCAGATGCGCCGTTTTGCCGCAAGATGGCCTGAAGGTTAGATGGCTTGACTTCCGTCACAACACACAGTGGTTAGTTCTGTTTGTACTGCTGTGCCTTCAACAAGTTAAAAGGGTCCCTAACAGTCTCCATGGCGATAATTATTTTGTTTTTCTACGCGACGTCCTACCAGAACTTTCAGAAAATATCCCATTGAACATCAGAGAACGAATATGGTTTCAGCAGGACGGTGCCCCCCACGCTTTGATCATGTCAGAACCACCTAAATGCTACATTCCCCGATCGTTGGATTGGCTGAGGTGGGCCAGTACCGTGGCCACCTCGATCACCGGACCTAATCCACGGACTTCTTTTTGTGGGTGACATAAAATGTCTTGTGTATGAGACACCGAACGATACGGCAGAAGACTTAGTTGCTCGCGTTGTTGAAGCTGCACATGTTATTCAAGGCAATGTTAGCCTTTTTGAGCGTCGCAGACACTCCACAGTACGAAGGTACCAGCTGTGCAATGCCTTCAATGGACGGCAGTTTGAACACCACCCCTAAAACGATAATTGGTCTCGTTCCTTGTGGATTACACTAACACTTACGTACACAATAAACAGCGCATCTGCCAAAGTTTTGTCACTTACAAAAGATGTTTGTTTTTACCTCCTTCATCATCCCTGAAATGTTGTAAACGTCATTTTTAACACCCTGTATAACATGAGACTTCTACTATTCCTATCTTTCCGCAGACAATCATCAACCATCAACCCTTTGTCCTCAAGAATCTGTTGCTGACAACCGAACTTATAGTGAACTTCTGATCCACTACATAGCACATTAAACACAAGTCCACGAAGGAAATTACGAAATTGTAGGACAAAGTATTATGGACTTAATTTATGAAAATCTTTTATGTATTATCCGATTTGTTCGATTAACCGTTCAGTCAACCCCCTTCATTACCACGGATAATAGAGGTTTTATAATATTAGTTTTGGAGTCATATTTAGGTGCAGAAGTAACCCCATGCAAGAGACGTAAGCATCGAAAGGAGAAGAAACAGGATATAATAAAGAAAAAGAAGGTTAAATGAGAGGCACACTTCAGCCATAACAGAGTATTTTTTCTTAAAATAACCATTGTCCACAGTTACCTACATTTGCACATGTATTTCTATGAGGCACTTTAAGTTATAAATGTAGGCCTACTTTAATTTTCCCAAGTTTCTACAACAGCTTAAGAAATGGCATGATGAATTTCATTCTTGAAGTGTCAAGAACATCCATTCCAGATAGTTTTTTGTTTCTCCTGAAAAATTATGTTTTTGGACTCTGATTGTTTTTCCAAAATCTATTCAATTGTTATTGAGCAAGATAACGTAGAGTCTCCATACATGTGAGTTCGCCCACGCAATGTCAATCACAACCTTACTTCTCGCTTACTTGTAGATGTAAGAGTATATTGTAAGGGTATTCAGTGCTTTTACTCTAAAAGACTGTCGTTCCTTCTAGACTGCAGTCCATCATATATCTTCTCGATATTCCTACATACATGCGTATACGAAACAAAAATGTAAAAATGTTATATGTGCATTCACAGCCTCGTCAAACATACAGTTCCTAGTAAAAATTGTACACTAATTGGTCTGTAATTGGCAATCCTGAAGTTGATTTCTATTTGCGTGTCAAGTATAAAAACATTTGCGTCACCCGGGGTTATTTAATTCATTCAAGTCAGGTCTACGTGTTACTCTCATGTCACTTGTTACATTTCCGACTGATGGCTTACGTAATTAACCAATAACAATCGATACCGTCAGAATCTGTGTATTGCGTTAAGGAGACTAGTGGTAGAATTTCCTAATTAAATCATACCGAATCCTTCGTTAAATTCCTTGTTTAAGGTTGTGACACGGTGAAATAAATCTATTTTCATCTACCGCTCAAAGGTTAAATATAGCGAACATTCCAAGAAGAATTCTTACTAAAAATAATCTTTTGAAGAGAGTAGAATAATTTTATACAGGGTGATTCAGAAAGGCACGAAAATCTAGGAATGAAGAAGGTGACTTGTAGAAGTGTTTTGAGAAAGGGAATCCTTATCCGCTGATGTCTTAATAGATGCTGTGAAGGTACTGAGGCTAAGAGTGCACATGCAACATATTTATATTGGGTGTTTCTTACACGTAGAAAGTACAGGGACATAATTTTATTTTTACTAACATGTTTAATATTAACCTGGCTATACCGTTGGATCAACGCCGTTTGTTACCCCCTTCCACGACTGGAGTTCGATGATACTGGCGTAATATACAAACAAATCACTTTACTAGGTAGCTATAGGAGGGAAGAAAAGCAGTTCATCCATTTACGTAAACTAGGAAATATCGCGCTTTTGAGTTTGATCATTTTCATTAGGTTTTTGTTTAATCAAAATAGAGTACAGTATTAACAATGAGTGTTTTTACTCACGAATTGAGCTGTCCAAGTGGACATATTCATTATCCAGTGTATATTATACTGTCTAAGCAAATTAGCGTACAATATAGAGAATTAAGTTAAATTGAAAAATAATCATAATATGGATATTTAAACACATTTTTTTAAATGGTGGTCGTTCATTTCGATAGAGACTTCAGTTCTAATGTGCATATTAACGCACTATAGACTACTGTACCTAATCCCAATTACCAGTTTCGTCCTTCGTACTAATAACTCATGTTGAAATAATGCTGTACCCACTCTATAAAAGAGTACCTTACGTACTGTAAATTCAATCTTCACTTCTGCCCGATCCGAAAAGATACAATTACTCAGACATACTATCTACTGTCCGTCCAAGTAGTTATGTCGCAGGGTCGTAGGAAATCAAGTGACAGTTAATTACTTAACGAGGCCTTTTATTCAAGTTATTCTAAACAGTTGTATAATATTACGCAGACGTCAAATTCCTAACAAAAATTAATGTTCTCAGAAAAGAGCTAAGACAGCCCAGCCACTAGCTGGCGAATAAAATCTGGTGGGGGAAACTGGGATACGACGTAGGCAAGTGGACGACAGTACCTGTGCGAAAATGATTCAATATTGAGAGCTCTTTCGTCACTGGAAAACGCGAATATATTTTTGGAACGTACTGTTTTTACTACCGTAAGGCTACTATGACTATATATGCGGTCTTGGATCTGTGTGGAGGACGGCTTAACTTCATTAATAGAAGGGGTGGGAGCGAAGTACATTCAAAAACTCAGATATAATAAAAATTGAAGTAATAATAAAATGATGTCCCTGTATATTATTGACTGTAATTCACGACCCTTGTATTAATTTATTTATATTATCTGGAATTCTGTTCTACTATAGAATAGAAATATTCGTGAACACTGCTCAAAATGTCTACCACTGACTTATACAGGGACATCATTTTATTTTTCTTTAATTTTTATTCTACCTGAGTTCTTTTTAATGTACTTCACTCCCACCCTCTCTACTAGTAAACTTCCAACCGTCCACTACACAGAACCAAGACCGCGTATGCAAAGTCGCTTTACGGTCATAGTAAACAGTACTGAGTTAGTGAGTATAGTATGTTCCAGAAATATGTTTGCGTTTTCCAGTGACGAAAGAGCTTTCAATATTGAATCATAGTTTCGCACAGGTACTGTCGTTCGTTTGCCTACGTCGCATCCCGGTTTCCCCCACCCGCTTCTGCTCGCCCTTCTGTAAAGGCTAGTGGCTGGGCTGTCTTAGCTCTTTTCTGAAAACATTAATTTATGTTAGGAATTAGACGTCTACGTAATATTATACAACTATATGCAATAAGTTAAATAAAAGGGCTTCGTTAAGTAATTAATTGTCACGTGATTTCCCCCCTTTCTACGACTCTGCGAAAAAGCCACTTGGACGGACAGTATCGGTAGATAGCATGTCTGAGTAATTTTATCTTTTCGAATCGAGCAGAAGGGAAGACTAACTTTACAGTACGTAAGGTACTCTTTTATAGAGTAGGTACATAATTATTTCAACAAGAGTTACTAGTACGAAGGGCGAAACTGGTAATTGGAATTAGGTACAATAGTCTATAGTGCGATAATATGCACAAAAGAACTGAAGCCTGTATCGAAATGAACGGCTACCATTTTCAAAAATGTGTTTAAATATCCACATTATCATTATTTTTCAATTTAACTTCATTCTCTATATAGTACGCTAATGTGTTGTAGTCAATATAATATACACTGCATAATGAATACGTCCGAATGGATAGTTCAGTTCGTGAGTAAAAACACTTATTAATTCTGTACTGTATTTTGATTACACAAAAACCTAATGAAAATTATCAAACTAAAAATCGCGATATTTCCTAGTTTACGTAAATGGACGAACTGCTTTCCGTCCCTCCTATACCTGGTAAAGTGATTTGTTTGTATTTTATGCCAGTATCATCGAACTCCAGTCGTGGAAGGTGGTAGTAAACGGTGTTTCCGGCTCTCAACTGTTAATCTAAAGGTATAGCCAGGTTAATATTAGAAATGTTAGTAAAAATAAAATGATGTCCCTGTATATAAAAGTGATAGCGCTGTCATAGTTAATGATGAATCCTTTCTAAAATAACTAGTACCTATGTCGCGAATAACAACAAACATGTAAACAGCTATGTATAATCTCTGTTAGCAGCAGGTTCTCTTCTGGTTTCACGAAAGTCTCTTACGAAAGATTTGCAACTTGTGCCAACGGAATAAATAAATAATGGATAATTTAGTATGCTCATTTTCTTATGATACAGTGGTAGAATGCTGCTGGCAGGGTTACTGTAAATATGATTTTATGACAAGACGATGGTGATATTGATGATATAACGCTAGAAATGATTCTTTTCTATCAGTCGAACGTACACCTATAACACATCTATAGAACCTTTGTTTTCTTGCAGTCTGTATTACCTGGCGACAGGAACAGTACAGCAATAACACAGATTGAAACGATAGATATAATTGTCTCGGTGTTCGAGCGTGTAATGTCAACCATGTGAGTTATATGCAGGACTCAACTGCTTTTTCATGGCTACATAACGATATAAGCCAATAACAAATACCTCTTTTTAACTGGTGAGTAATAAAATTTACAATAACAGATTTTTTGCAGCGTATCTTTCTGAGAAAGATAAGGGATAAAGATTAATGCCTATGTAATACCTATTGTGAATGTTATGTAGGTAGCAACGCAACTATAATTTTCGAGCTGCTCCATAGCACGCTATTTTTATCATTGGTACTAAAAGAAGCAATTTTATTTCCTTCAAATTAGTTACATGTGTTCTTCATTTACTAGATTACATTTTCTCTCGTCATTAAATTTATTATTGCTGATATTATTATTATTATTATTATTATTATTATTATTATTATTATTATTCAAATCAAGTTGATTTGAATAATTTCGAGGGAAAAATTGTTCCGGAGCCGGGTATCGAACCCGGGACCTTTGGTTTAACGTACCAACGCTCTACCACTGAGCTACTCGGGAACTCTAACCGACACCGATCCAATTTTTCCCTCTATATCCACAGACCTCAAAGTGGGCTGACAACCGTCAAGCAACCAACTTCGAGTGCACACTAACTCCGTGTGACTTAAATTGTGGTTTTCCCTCGAAATTATTCAAATGAACTTTACAGGGAGTTATACCTGAAAATCTTGATTTGCATAATACACGTCACTGTTCGTTAACAGAAAATCACAATTTAAGTCACACGGAGTTAGTGTGCACTCGAAGTTGGTTGCTTGACGGTTGTCAGCCCACTTTGAGGTCTGTGGATATAGAGGGAAAAATTGGATCGGTGTCGGTTAGAGTTCCCGAGTAGCTCAGTGGTAGAGCGTTGGTACGTTAAACCAAAGGTCCCGGGTTCGATACCCGGCTCCGGAACAATTTTTCCCTCGAAATTATTCATTATTATTATTATTATTATTATTATTATTATTATTATTATTATTATTATTATTATTAGCACGTATGAGAGTATAAGGCTGCAGTACATCAGTTATTCATAGATTTCAAAAAGGCATATGACTCGGTTAAGAAAGATGTTTTATATAACATTATTTATTTATTTATTTAGTCCGCATGATGACATACAACGAAACAAAACTAATTTTATTACCTCAACTAGTCGTTCTCTTGTGAACCAGGTCGCTTGTGTTCCGATCAAGCGCATTGCCTTCTTTCTGGGACTTATAAAGAGTCTGTGGGACAAATTTTTTTCTAAGACTGTACATGTTGCAATTAATTTTTCCTTGACATACAGTAGAACCCCGATTATCCGTCACTCTATTAACCGATTGACGGATTATCCGACTCTCTCTCTCGCTTTTTTTTTTTTTTTTTTTTTTTTTTTTTTTTTTTTTTTTTTTTTTTTTTGCTACAGAAACCTATGAAGTACTACTTTACGTTACATTAGTACGTGTTACATGCCTTTACACTTACACAGTTTGGTTTATTCAACTTCTATATAAAATATACTCCACAATGTCAAAAGAAAACGTGTTGTGCTAAGTATCGACAAAAATGCAAATAATTGAGCAGTTTGGAAAAAGAGAAACTGTGGCTCATCTAGCACCAGAACACGAGATTGATGTTACAACCATGCGCGATTTAATAAGAACATCAGTGATATATAAAGGATGTAAATCTGCAATATGAGACCTCTACTATTGCTACCCTTTTGCTGACAGACATTGCAAGGAATTTCCTTGCCCTTTGGCAACCAGACTTGAATGAGGGAACTTCTGATCCACTACCTTGCATGTTAAACATAACACCACAGAGTAAAATACGACAGTACAAGTATTATTCCCTTACTGTACGAAAATATTTTAAGATACGAATTATCCGATTTTTCGATTAACCGTTCAGTGCACCCCTTTCAATACCACGGATAATAGAGGTTCTACTGTATTTTTTTTTAATTTGCCTAAAAATGGATTTAGTATCCAAAGTTTCTGTGGCACAAAACTTTTTCTAAGACTGTACATATTGCAATTAATTTTTCGTGGACATAATATATATATTTTTTAATTTGTCTAAAAATGGATTTAGTATCCAAAGTTTGTGTCGGGCAAAACTTTTTTCTAAGACTGTACATGTTGCAATTAATTTTTCGTTGACATATTTTTTTTTAACTTGTCTAAAAATGGATTTCATATCCAAAGTTTCTGTGGGACAAAACTTTTTTTCTAAGACTGTATATATTGCAATTAATTTTTCCTTCAAATATATTTTTTTAATTTGTCTAAAAATTTGTTTAGTATCTATCTGTGGCTATTTTATTATTTCGAGTATCTTCGAAAATACTCAAAAAAGTTTTATTTAGAATTGTGCAAACTTAATTGCAAGTTCGCAGAAACAAACTCAGTATTTATCGTATCACACGCAGCTAAATTTTCCACGAGTTCTTTAATACTCTGGAATGCATCGTAGTCCTTTTGGTCAAATGATGTAGACCAGAAATCAAATTCCTTTATAAATCCTTTTATTTTATCTAACGTCTGTTAATACGTTAACATCTTGGCCTTGGAAACTACTATTCAAAGTTTTAATTGTTCGCTAGAAATGATATTTCTGTAATACAGGATGTTTCAGGAGGAATAGTAAATATTTAAGGGGGTGATAGTATGTACTGTTCTGAGTAAAAAAAATCATATAAACATGTGTCCATTTTTATAGGCTACAGAGATACAGCTGTTAGAATGTAACCCATGAAGGTGTTAAGCAAAGGCAAATGATTACGTTCAATGCACTTTCGTTTCGTGTGTTGCTACTCCGGTTGCTATGGGCTTATTTATAGATTGTCATTTTTGTTTTGAAGGTCAAGTTACGAAATTGTGCTTTAGTTTACATAATTGAATTTTTCAACTGTGATTGTGATTTGCTGGCCAATTCTGCTGTATCGTTTAAGCATGCCGCACGTATTTACAAATGCTGAGTATGCTGATGTGGTATTTGTGTACGGGTTTTGTAATGGAAACGTTGTTGCTGCTTGTAGAGAATACGGTAGACGATTTCCATCATTTGCCTTTGCTTAACACCTTCTTGGGTTACATTGTAACAACTGTATCTCTGTACTCAAAAATTGGACATATGGTAAAAGGTACGGCATATCATCGTCCCTAATTTAAAGCTTAAATAAAACAATAGATGGATCAAAATAAGGAAACTTTATTAATATGAATGGTATCTTAACAGTGGGGATTTTTCATTTTTTGAATAACGTGTCTCTCAAGTGGTGTCCTTCAATATCAATGCATTGCTGAATGCGACTTCGAAAATTATGAATCACTCTAACTAGCATTTCTTGAGGAATAACACCATTTTCTTCCTGTATTGCATTTCTTAGGTCTAGCAAAGTCCTCGGCCTATGTTTGAACACCTCAGCCTTAAGATGCCCTCATAGAAAAAATCGCAGGGTGCAAGGTCTGGTGATCGTGCTGGCCAGGGGACATCGCCACGTGAAGAAATTAAGCGTCCGGAAAACATCTGAGCAGCGACAACGGAATTACCACTTACCAGAAACGATACCACAGCGTAAGCACGTTCTTTACCCGTCCACGGCATGGTTGGAATTCGTTACAGATTACAATTTGCACTAATTGAATGTCAATTCCGTGTATTCAATGTCTTATTCAATTCTTGTTGTTTTGCGCATGTCATTTGATATCGCTATGGCAACGCATGTAAACCTAAATTTCCCACTGTTTAGATACAATTCATATTAATATAGTTTCCTTATTTTGATCAATCTGTTTTTTTATTTAAACTTTAAATTAGGGAGAATATTTTGCCGCATCCTTTAGTTGTACTGAACTCGCCTCAAAATACCGATTGAAAAAATGTCTGTCTGTCTGAAGCCTTAACATCAGCAACTCCAAAGCAAATCCAGAGATGTTCGGTAAGAAATAATAAGTTGTGAAGAAGTATGCCATCTTCCACTTGGCAATACCTCTCTCATTAGCTTGGCTTAGATTCAGGTAGTACTGAACGTAGTCCGTTATCTGCATGGAGACTGTCATTGCTTTAGCCATTTATGTTTGGTTCATATGGTCTTAAACTAAATGCAGAATTAAACATGCAAGAGTAGCAATAGAAATGGATATCTGAGAGTAGTAAAACTTGCTTCTCTCACTATCTTTCTTTAAAAATAAACTAAGAAGTTAACGTGAATAACAATAAAATGCTGATTTGATATTTTAAATAAGAGTTGATATGAGGCATCACAGGCGGAGCCAACATTTTAATTTACACGCTTATTCGAATGAGCTTCTTCCTTTGGCGCCTTACCAACGAAATTCTTATGAGTAGCCTATGTAATTTTATGCAATCAAAGCAAATATTTCCAATGTTAAATATTAATATCGATTAGTACATGATTAATTTTACAGAAATAAACTTTTGGGCATACCACTGAGTCCTGGAATTTAACATCTCTAACGTTTTTCGGAATTAAAAACAGGTTCCATTGTAAGAGTCACCTATGGTCCGTCTCAGGAATCTGTAGAGTAGAAAGACGAAACGAGACTTCTGCGCAAATGGTTTGAGGGAGGGCTACGGCCAATGATCGTTCGGGGGGGAGGTATTTGTTGCGGGGAGAGGATCATTCCTATCTGAACTCTGCTCAGAATTTTAACAGCTGTATCTCTGTACTCAATAAAAATTGGATACTTGTTTATATGAACTTTTTTACTCAGAACAGTCTATACTGTCACCTCCTAAAATATTTACTATTCCTCCTAAAACAACTTGTATTTTGTATCATTGTTGCACCATATTCTTCTTTTTGAACGTTATTTGGGCGATACCTAGTGATTCTGAGTAAAATAATCGTTGTTTTGGTTTTTTACAATGATTTGTATACCCCATTAGTTCGGTAGTGGTCTCGTCCAAAATTGGGTCGCACCTTCAAAAAGTTTCGGAACCACTGCGTTAGCAGATCAAAGTGCAGACCATGCTTTTGTAGAAACGATATGAGGAGCATAGTTTCAAATCGTATTAAGTCCACTGGTGGACAAAATTGAGTTTGATACATTTTCGTATAGTTTCGGATGCGCTCTTTCACGCTGTGAACTGTCATTGTATCAAATCGTATTCGCTAACAGTGTAAATGACTGCTTAAAACTAGCGGTTGTTTCAAATCGTGTTCAGTCCTTTACAGTATCTGTTTCATATCGTATTACGTCCAATATTCATGTTATAGAATTGGTATAAATGGAATTAATTAATTACTTTCTTATGTTAATTACACTTACAGTAGTATGGCTACTTGTGGCTGCTTATAAGAAGAAGGATGATTCGAAAAATTGTGAAAAAGAATCAAACGCCATGAATCCAACCGGATGGATGTTATGAACACCCTGTAAGCCTACATAAAATTTGTTTAATGTATATATTTAATTTTTATTAATGAAATAATGTTTTGTTTAATAATAACAATAATAATGGTTTTTATGCATTCGTTTATCTCGTTAAAGACATCTGACAGCAGGAAGAAGTTATGAACGCTCAGTATATCAAAATGTTTAATGTGGAAATTGTAATTTTATATTAACAAATAATGTTATTCTTTAATAATAACAATAATGATTGGTTATTTTATGTATTTGCCGCATTAAGAATTTTTAATTACGAACATTTGTACAATTATTGGATCAAAACGTATTATGTCCAACACATTTTCCTTCAATTTGAAGAACACAATTGAAAAGTGATTTCATTTTTTCAAGTTCCTTGCAGTACGCCTCAAGCATAAAAACTTCACTTTTTTCATTTTGTGAAAAATTACCCGAATTAGGAGTACCGTAATCAGTTTTTCGTTATTCCTGTAAATTTTGTTTTTTGGACATAATATGATTTGAAACGATGCTCCTCATATCCACTTGATCGTGGCACCGAATTATCTACACAGCCTGTAAAGACGACAAGGAAACTAGAAAGCGGCAGTAGCTGATGGGTCTGGGATACGTGCCTACAGAGGGCCGATTGTTACCGCTACGTTACCACGCTAATAAGAACAAAAGTTAATCGACATTCAGGCAAATGAGTCCAGCGCACAAAATAATAAGCTACATGCCAAGTTATTATCTGCGTAATAAAAGTTTATTCAGATGCGGAGCTGTTTCACGACGGACGCTTATCAACGCGACGTAATTGCGACGTTTATAATGAGTGGGGGATATAATAATAGCCAATGGGGTGGTCCCGCTTCCAATTTTTTTTGCACCCCGTTTGCCACAAGCGCATACAGGATTATGTCTCGACAAATAATGTTAAATAGCTCTTTTCACGTCCCATGTTTTTTGTATTTCTTAATCGAAAATGTTTCGCTTCGATTCTAGGCCAAGTGTCAGACTAATTTAGGAATCAAACCTGTTAACCATTTTTCGCCTACGCATTTTAAAAGCCAATTTTGTGTAACGCATTTTAAAAGGCGCAAGGGATTCGTAGGATACCTGTAATTAAGTAAAACGTTTATGTTTTCGTTTGATCGTTATTGCAATATTTAGATTTTTAAGGAAGTAAGTGTTATTTATAAAGATTGTGAATATGATTGAGAGTGAAAAAATTTAATGCAATTAAGGTGGTAGCCGGAAAAAGGGCCCATAAGCAAAAGTCATGTTTCGAGAAAACAATGATTGAAAGATTTGTTTTTCTGAAACTGCGATTTGAATGCGTTTTTATCAAAATAACAATTTTCATACTGTCACAATAATATTTGTCTACAAGTTTTTGTTAAATAATGAATTCCGACTTTAATAGTGTTATAAATATATTTTATTAGGGCATTTTATAGGCCCTTTTTCCAGAGAACAAGTTTACTTCAACAAAATACTTTCAATATGATCATATTTTAGCAGAAATTAAACATCAGCATTGAACGGCGCACATTACAGAGGTTAACAAGTACAAAATCATTTTAGTAAAATTATATTTCTTACATATATCTCATAGTTACGTCATAAATTGTACCGAAAACATAAAAATCAAGAATATCTGTTGGGTACAGAATGCAGATTACAGGTTACTTAGTATTAATGTAGAATGGATTCACACTCACTTTAAAGTTTATCTTCAGAGTACAGTTTACACTTTAGTGCACATCCTGGACGGATTCACACTCACTTTGGGGATCATCTTCACTGATGTTTGCTGAATTCCACAACTACGTAAAGGTGCATGGGTTCATTTAATTAGCTACCCTGCTCTCTGTTTACAAGATATTGAAACGAAACTACGTAAGCAAGTACAGTGGGTGATCAAATTATTAGGGACACTTGGTAAAAGTAGGAATTTCACCTTCAAATTCACATAAAACACAAATAATTTGGATTTTCTCAACTGGAAAAACTTTATTACTCCAAATAGTGTTCTATAAACAATATTATTACATATTTAATTGTGTAATAATGAATATGGAATGAAATAAACAAGAAAACTAATATTTTGTCACACATCCCTTTGTAGCAATTACAGTTTTAAATCTCTTTGGCATACTAGAAATGCATTGAAGACAGTTGTTTTTAATTTCTTGGCTGTGATGCCACATATTGATCAGTCTTTCTATTAAAGATTGTTTATTTGTAATAATTTCTGAATGAATTTGCCTCTTCATTAGCTCCCAAACATTTTCAATCAGATTAAGGTCCGGAGAGTTACCAGGCCAATCCAGAACCCTAATTTTGTTATCAGACAGGAATTTTTTCACCTTATTTGCCTTGTGACAGGGCGCAGAGTCGTGCATGAACACAAAATCACCATCTGGAAACCATTACGGACTTGTGGAAGGAGCCGTTACTTCAGAACCTTTATGTATTGATATTGTTTCATCATTCCTTGAACAAAATACAGGCGACCAGTTCCATGACCACTAATCACAGACCACACCATGATGCTTAGAGGATGTTTAACAGTCTTCTACATAGAAAGGCGCCAATGAGAGATGCTGGAATCAACATATCTTCTATGACAACCCGTCGGAGGATCAAAGAGTTAGGGTTTTCATGTCGCACTCCAACCAAGAAACCATTCCTGAAACCATACATGGTGAAGAAACATCTCTCTTGGGCAAAGCAGCATCAATCTTGGACTGTGGATGATTGGAAAATAGTGAGTTGTTTGTCATTCACATGATTTCTTTGTTAGTCACAATTTTACTTTGTGCAAATATGTTTTATGTAGGTCTACTGTTTATTTCTTTTTTCAGGTGTGTTTTTCAGATGAATCTACCATACAGATATTTGCTGACAAATCTGTGTTCGTTAGGAGGCGTAAAGGTGAAAAGTACGATAATGACTGTATTATGAAGACTGTTAAACATCCTCTAAGCATCATGGTGTGGTCTGTAATTAGTGGTCGTGGTCGTCTGTATTTTGTTTAAGGAATGATGAGACAATATCAATACATAAAGATTCTGAAGGAACGGCTTCTTCCACAAGTCCGTGAATGGTTTCCGGATGGTTATTTTGTGTTCGTGCACGACTCTGCGCCCTGTCACAAGGCAAATAAGGCGACAAAATTCCTGTGTGACAACAAAATCAAGTTTCTGGATTGGCCTGGTAACTCTCCGGACCTTAATCCGATTGAAAATATTTTGGAACTAATGAAGAGGCAAATTCATTCAGAAATTATTACAAATAAACAATCTTTAATGGAAAAACTGATCAATGTGTGGCATCACGGCCAAGAAATTAAAAAATAATTGTATCCAATGCATTTCTAGTATGCCAAAGAGAGTTAATGCTGTAATTGCTGCAAAGGGATGTGTGACAAAATATTAGTTTTCTTGTTTATTTCATTCCATATTCATTATTACCAGACATCGGATTCTAGGGCAAATGCCTATTTTGTTTCTTTAGGAGAAAAGTAAAAATAATTATTAATATTTGTGTTTCATGGAAATTGAAAGGTATTCAAAGAGTTTTATAGTGCCCTAAAATGCCCTAAAACGGTTATTAGAGCCTAATTTGTTAATATTCGCCTAAAAATGCCTAACTTACTGTAAAGTTTCGCATTTTACTCTTACTTTTTATAATTTATACATGCATTCACTGCGAAATTTAAGGCATTTAAAAAGTGGAAAGTTTGCTTCACACCGGCCATGAAACCATTGATAAAGGAAACAAAATGTTTTGAATCTCACGACTCTCGCAATAGATTTCACCGAATTTAACATGTTTGGAGGCATAAATGCCGACAAAGAACCAACCTTAGTTTTGAAGCAGGCAACAATCACAACATGTGCTGCTACCGATTCAGAGATATACTATGCTATAAAAATGACTGTTTTCGGTCTGAAACCGATTAGCTGTGCTGCCCTTCAGAGTGTCATAAAATCACAATTTTTGGAGAAAGAGTGTTTTTGAAATATTTATGAAAAGTCGTAAACTGCGAATTAGTAGGGTAAACCGTTACAAAATATTTAAAAGAATGGCCCTCCTAGTGTTAACACTACCAGGAAATGCAACAATAAGTGGAACTTTGTATTTTTGTCCAATTGAATCTCAATAACAACGGTTCATTTGAATGCTCGTTAACAGTTGCTCTTTCCCTCACCTTATTTGTGTTGAGAAGTTTTGAGCGGTAGGACGTTTTCCTGTGAAGTTTAACGCGACAATGCCGAAAAATATAAGTGCAAAATCTACATTGATCCGGCAATGGCTAACAGAATATTCAGAATTCACATATGATGGAAAAATAATATTCTGCAAGATTTGTAGTAAACAGGTATGTAACAATAGTTGAAATATATAAATTCTATTAATTTTAATGAGTAGGCCTATAATATTTATACAATGACTGAGCTATCCTGAGGTATAATTATTTTTAAGACCACTACACTTTAACCTTTTAAATTCCGATAGTTAAAGTATTTGCAGGTCATTAAAATTTTGATTGTTCGAACCCACTAACTTTGTGACAGAAATACGGCAATATAACAATTAGGAATTTATTTTAATTCAGTTTACTTTACATTTTTAGATTTCGCAAGAAAAGAAGTGCCACCTAAAGCAGCATGTACAAGGAGCGGCTCATAAGGCTAAAACTCAGCAGAAAAATCAACTGCAACAACCTTTACTAACACAGCCTACTTCATCCAATCTCAGCAGCAATTTCTATGCTGATTTAACCAGAGCGTTTGTTGCTGCTAACATTCCCTGGAATGCAATTGAAAATCCGGTTTTAAGACAGTTTTTACAAAAATACTGAAAACATAATATCCCATCTGAGTCGACCCTAAGAAAAAATTACTTAGACAGAATATACAATGAAACTTTAGCTTCCATTCGGGAGGATATAGGTGATTCTTACATATGGGAATCTGTGGATGAAACCTCAGATCCTATGAATAGGTATATAGCAAATATGGTAGTAGGAAAACTTAGTCCTGATGGACCTTCGATTCCACACCTCGTATGTGTTAAGGAACTTTCGAAAGTGAATAGCCAAGCCATTGCTTATTTTGTAAATAAAGGCCTACAGTCTTTATACTCAGGTAATTTAGACGATTCTAAAGTTCTGTTCTGATGCTGCCTCATACATGGTTGCTGCAGCTCCACTTCTTAAAACATTTTATCCTAACCTCACGCATGTAACCTGTCTAGCACATGGCCTTCACAGGGTTTCTGAAACAATCCGGAATGAATTTCCTCTTGTCAATTCGTTTATTTCTAACACAAAAAAAAATGTTTTTGTAAAGCCCCATCCAGGATTTCAATATTCAGAGAGAACTTTCCGGATATCCCACTCCCACCTCAGCCGGTTGTTACACGATGGGGAACCTGGATTCAGTCAGTGGTGTATTATTCTAAGTATTTTAAAGAAGTGGTCACAGTTATTGATAAATTACCTGAAACTGATAGTGCAGCGTGTGTGAAAGCAGTGAAAGATTGTCTGAATGACTCACGAGCGAAAAACGATATTGCCTACCTAACATCAAACTTTTCTTTCATACCTGCAAACATTGAACAATTAGAACGTGAAAAACAATCTCTTTGTAGCCAAATAGCAATAGTAAAGGAAGCTCAAGTGAACATACATTCTGCTTTGGGCGAAACTGGGAAAAAAATTAAAAATAAGTGGGACAACGTATTAAATAAGAATGTAGGATTTTCATTGTTGGAAAAAGTATCAAGAGTGATATCGGGGGAAAGTGTAAATGTTCCAGTAAGTATTGATGTTTCTATTGTACCTGATTTAAAATTTGCGCCTCTCACATCAGTTTCGGTTGAAAGAAGTTTTTCTGCTTTCAAAATGATTCTCAGTGACAAAAGGCAAAGGTTAACTGTGGAGAATTTAGAAAAAATTCTGGTGGTGTACTGTGCAGATAATTATAATAAAGTCTGAGCATGGAACTGAATTTCAATAACTTAAAATGAGTAATCTTGATATCAATAATCATTATTTTATTATTTTCAATACATTAAATTTGTGCAGCTCTGTTTATAAATATAATATAGTATTCTTTTTTAATGTTTAAACATACTTTTTGTGCGTATTTTAGTGTATAACTAAAAATTTCAGTGAAAGAAATAAGTATGATACCTTGATGTGCCTAAAATGCCTATTTTCATTAAAATAGAGCCTAATTTTACAAATTTTGAGCTTATTTTAGGCGCCTAAAACTGCAATTTTTAGTGCCTAAAAATCCGGTGTCTAATTATTACACAATTAAATATGTAATAATATTGTTTATAGAACACTATTTGGAGTAATAAAGCTTTTCCAGTTGAGAAAATCCAAATTACTTGTGTTTTATGTGAATTTGAAGATGAAATTCCTACTTTTACCAAGTGTCCCTAATAATTTGATCACCCACTGTAGATTTTAAAACAGAGAATCGAATTAAACATTCTCTCGAAAAAGAGCCTGTAGACCTATGAGCCCATATTCTGGCTACCGCCTCAATTGATGTGTTATATTATTAATAATTGTTTTTCCTTTATCTCTACATTAACTATACAAAGTGGAAGTGAAATAACCTTGCAGATTGAAAGGTACAATAGGGTTACACTCAAATGAATAGAAAACCTATATTACGTTTTGTGATTAAATGCACGGTTAATTAGAAAATTAAGTTTCAAGTTTCAGCACTCCGGCAACATCGCCACTAACACACTCTACTCGTGATACAAATGTAGGAGGTCAACGAAACTCTGTGTGTCTCGGTAGGTGAACTGCTCTATGCGTCGACGTTGCCACCAGTTCGGATCGTGCAGTGGCTTCAAATTAGGGGTTTTTAAAATTACATTTACACAAAACCTTCCATGCAATTGAAATACGCCAGAGGGGTAAATTATTCTTTATTAGATTCTCTATCGATATGAACAAAATTACGATCCTACTCGCAATTGTTACCCAATAAGAAGTTGTTAAAAATTGGGGGGGGGGGGACATTTTTTTTTTTTCTGAAAAAGAAACTATGAAATTTCCACCAACATGATATTATAGTTTTTGTTACATATAATAAGAGCTATTCGCTCTGAAAATCTGAAAGTCTATTTCACTTCCACCCTGTATAAGACAATGTAGCAGAAGAGGACACGATACTAAGTGATATGCTACTACAGCTAAATAAGAGATGTGAGCAGTATGGAATGAAAATAATTGCAAACAAGAAGACCATGGTTAACGGAAAAAAAAACATGTATACGTGCAAATCTATACTAATAATAAATCTGTAGCCAAAATTTTTCTGATAATTTTCGATTTTCCAAAAATAATTGGTCCTAACATATATAATTAACCACCCTGAAACCGAAAATCGCTTTTTTTTTTTTTAATTTTTGTTTGTATGTCTGTCTGTCTGTCTGAATGTTTGTTACCTTTTCACGCGATAATGGCTGAACGGATTTCGATGAAAATTGGAATATAAATTAAGTTCGTTGTAACTTAGATTTTAGGCTATATGGCATTCAAAATACGTTATTTAAAAGGGGGGTTATAAGGGGGCCTGAATTAAATAAATCGAAATATCTCACTTATTATTGATTTTTGTGGAAAATGTTAAATAACAAAAGTTTCTTTAAAAATAATTTCCGATAAGTTTTATTCTTTGAAAAATGTTGATAGGACTGATATTTAATGAGATAAATGAGTTTTAAAATTAAAATAACTGCCATCTAATGAAATAAAAAACAAATGACTTCGTCTATAACGGGCCTTGGACAACAACAATCGAAAGCTATGAAAGATAGCCTACAGAGAATGTTACTGTGTGTATGAAGTAATATCGGAAGCTAAATTAACCGATTTGTATAATTAATTATTATTTCACCATTGGAAAGTGTAGTTTCTCTAGATGGACATAATGCTATAATGTTTTTACAGTAACGAGTGAATTGAGGACAGGTAAGATTAAAATAGCTTCTTATGCACAGAAAACTTGATAGGCTATTCTGTATATTTGTTTCCTGTATTTGTTAAAATAATGTTTATGTATTCATTGATTTTAATGTCAGACAATTAACGAACAACGAGAGTGTATTGATTTAGTACGCAGTAATAGTATGTTAGCTTAGCATTTCATTATTTTATAATCCAAATTTTAACTATGCTCAATTGAATCGTGTTAAAATACATAAAATACATATGCATTAAATGTAATGCAAAAAAATTGGGTAATGAGCCAAGCAGATTATGTTGCGCTGTTGTAAAAGTTGTTCCTCCTGAGATTCAAGAGCCCCCATAACAAATTTAAAAATTACTTATCGGAGTACATCCGTTACCAACACACTTTTTATATAATATAATATAATATAATATAATATAATATAATATAATATAATATAATATAATATAATATAATATAATATAATATAATATAATATAATATATTATATTATATTATATTATATTATATTATATTATATTATATTATATTATATTATATTATATTATTTAAGTTATTTGAAGGGTTCAGAACCATAGTGAGCCAAGCGCCATTCACTGAATACGTAGAAAACAAGGGTTAAAATTAAGTTATTACCATGATTCAATGGAAACATACATATATCAAGTAAAATAAAGTATATACATTAAATCTAAATGATGTCAATGTTCATTAAACTATGGTTACATGTAATAAAAATTAATAAATATGTTAAAGGAATTGTCATTGCACCAAATGAGTGGTTTCTGGACCAAAATGATCGCATTTTAATTATTTAAATACAATTTAAATTAAGTAACGATTTATCCTTCTATCAAACACGAATGTTCCCTGGGTCAAATGTCCTATTTTAATTATGTAATTACTTTATATTTATTTCTAACGGGTGCAGCGGAGCTCACGGGTACGGCTAGTTCTAAATAAAGCAGTAGAACAAGTGGACAGCTTCAAATACTTGGGTTGTACTATAAGCAGTAACATGAGCTGCTGCCAGGAAGTCAAAAGTTCGAAAGCAATAGCATAGAGAACTTTTAATAGTGAAGAAGCATTTTCTGCATCTCTTGAATAAGAACCGACGGGAGACTAATGAAGTGCTTTGTGTGGAGTGTGGAATGTGGAATTGTATGGTGCAGAAACATGGACATTACGACGAATTCAAGAGAAGCGAATAGAAGCATTTGAAATATGGAAATGGAGAAAAATGAAGCGTGTGAAATGGACAGACAGAATAAGAAATGAAGCTGTGTTGAAAAGAGTGGGTGAAGAAAGAAAAATACTGAAACTGATCAGGAAGAGAAAAATAAATTGGCTAAATCACTGGCTAGGAAGAAAAGAAGACTGAATGAATTTCATGTACTACTTCTCATAGTTTCTGAGAATATATTCGTTAACATATTGTCAAGCTTAATAATTTCGAAACAGGACGTACCACAACTGTTTACAGAATCACAGTGTACAGACTGTACAGTGCATTGTATTAGAAACCATGAATAAATAACATATATCGAAGACCCAGTTCAAAAGAGAAACAACTCAAAATTTAAAGTTTTGCAAAACTTGAATTTTAAACCTCCATGTTGCTGTGAAAAATCAAAGGATCGTTGAAAGCATTCCAAATTCTGTTAATAATGTTTTATATATAGGTACTGTAAGTTTAAAATTAGAGTGTGTTAATTGGATTTTTCACAGCAATATGAAGCTTTAAAATTCAGGTTTCTCAAAACTAACTATAGAGTTGTTTCCCTTTTCAACTGGGTCGTCGATTTATAGTAGTCTAACTGCAATAATCTTAACAATCAATATTGGAGGAGAAAAATTCGTTCCGGCGCCGGGGATCGAACCCGGGTCCTTGGTTCTGCGTACCAAGCACTCTCACCATTGAGCTACGCCGAAGTCCAATCCACAGCACCGGATCGAACTCCCCTCTTCCAGTGTTTTTCCCCTCTGTGGCCTGACTCCAAGTTGGGCACGTATGTTGACATTTTATTAAGTCAACTGCCATTATACAAGGAGCGCACTCAATTGAGTGACTTGATGGCCGGGATTCCACAGTAATATTAATTTTTCTCCTCCAATATTAATTGTTACCATAACAGATATATTCTGTAGGACCAATAAAATAATACCTTTAGTAAATGCAATAATCTTGGTTAACCGGCCTGATATTGTGGCCAAAAAACTGCAATGTACTGGGCAAGTGCTAAGAATTTTAGAAGAAAGAAGAGTGAAAAGACTGTTCACAGAAACTCTTTTAAGGAAAACACTACTGGGAAGACATAGGTTTAGATATTTGTACAATCTGAAGCAAGACCTAAAATGTTCAGAAATTTATAACTGGAAAATTGTTTGTGAGGACAGAGTGCAGTGGTGTTATACTGTATTATAAACTCAGCAATTAAGAGCTTTCTTAGCCTACAAGGCTTAATAATAATAATAATAATAATAATAATAATAATAATAATAATAATAATAATAATAATAATAATAAAACAATAATGATAATAATAATATAATAATAATGATATAATAATAATAAAACAATAATGATAATAATAAAAACAATAATGATGATAATAATAATGATAATAAAAACAATAATAATAATAATAAAAACAATAATGATAATGATATGATATACTAATATAAACAATGATAATAATAATAATAATAATAATAATAATAACAATAATGATAATAATAATAAAAACAATAATGATAATGATATAATAATAATAAAAACGATAATGCTAATAATAATAAAAACAATAATGATAATGATATAATAATAAAAACAATAATGATAATGATATGATATAATAATAATAATAATAATAATATAAACAATGATAATAATAATAATAATAATAATAATAATAATAATAAAACAATAATAATAATAAAACAATAATGATAATGATATAATAATAATAAAAACAATAATGATAATAATAAAACAATAATGATAATGATATGATATAATAATAACAATAATAAAAACAATAATGATAATGATATGATATAATAATAATAATAATAATAATAATAATAATAATAATAATAATAACAGGCCTAAAAGGAAACGAAATTGGGTCTGATAACGAAAATTTCCAAATAATCAAGAGCCACATCTGAAAGTGTGTTTTCGGAAATGAAACAAATTGTTGTAGGCTTATTAAGTTACAATGAATAGTGAAACAAATATTGTTTAAAAACCCAAACCTTTTCCCCTATTAAAATCCCGATAAAATTTTTCCCTTTGTTTAGCAGTCATGTTTAGTGTGTACTTAACCACAGCTAGACAAACACGAAAACAAATTAAAAAGGTAAACTCAACCAAAACAGAAAGTGCCGCAACAGTGAGCAAGCCCTGTAACTACATTTCAAGCCTTGCCATTCCCAGTTTATTTTCTGTATTCCAATTAGCACATCGCTGCTTTATTTTAAGTCACAAGAATAATAGCGAAATTGAAACAAGAATTGGCAGACCTGGTTGTGCGGCAAAATCGAGAATCATATTTTGACGACAACAGTGACTCTGTCAACAAGTGAGATCATGTCGATGAAGGTGACCATATCGATGAAGGTGACCAACCCACGAAGACAGCCATACTTACTAAGATGACAATATCCACTAAGGCAGCGGTGACCAAAACTCGAGCTGCAGTGATTACATGCGACAGACAGCATATGACGTAAGGAGACGGAGGAAAGGTACTTGGCATGAAAACTACAACCAGTGGTGGTTCCTGTACTAACATCTTGATCAATCCCGCGGATAAAAATCTCAAGCTTTGCTGTATCAGTAATGTCACTGCTGTCATCAAGAGCCAGTGAATAATATACGATTTTTTTGCTTCTTTTTTAAACCTTCTTCTTGAATATAATCAGACATTTTCTAAATTCTTCTCTCGATACTTGGTCGAGAAATTCGTAGTTTTTCAAAATTAAAAACTTCTTATGGACAAGTTATTTAAGCTATTTTAATCATTACTCTTTTGAGAAATTCTGTTCTATTAAAAGGCTTTAGAGCACGAGATATTTCAAACCCAATTAGGTAGCTCACTTCCTTACATTTATTATTTCATCTTTCTCTTCCTGGCTATGATTTAAGACATGTCAATTCCTGGCGTTTAACAGTTCGTTGGCACATAATATTGAATCAGTTTTTCTACAACATTATTATTAAATGAATAACTAATAAATAGTTATCCTCATCTAAAGATTAAGAAGATTAAAATTGAGATAAAACCTAATAATTTTATCCTTCTAGGTAGAAGATCTAAAAATATCAATATTCATGCACGTATAGAAGAATTATAGAAACACATACTCAGTGGCCAGTAATAATAATAATAATAATAATAATAATAATAATAATAATAATAGCCTAATACATTATTCAGCGCGGCAATTAATGTTTCTATATACTCCTAATTGAACTGTTGAGTAAAGTAAACATATTACATTTTGTCCGACAGAACAACAAAAAAGTTCTTCTCATTCTTTACGAAACCACCTCTTACTGCTTGTAGAGACAGAGTTTGTAGAGCGACATGATGCCGCCACTGCTTGCCTTCAGTACGTGAAACACACAGCAATGGACAGGAAACTCCTCGTACTCGTTTGAATGTCTGTGATTACACTTGGTCACCGCTGCACTAAGGTGACCATGTTGACTAATGCGACCATTTCGACTAAGATTACCACGTCGACGAGGATGGCCACTTCGACAAGAGTGACCATGTCGACGAGAGTGAGCAAATCAACGAAAGTGACCATGTCTGTCAAGGTGACTATGTCAACTGTCACCGTGGCGACAATGTTATTGGAAAATTTTGTCTTAGTTAATGTTTTTTAGGTATTGCTATAAGTATTGATTTGTGTTTTTTTTTCTTTTTCTTTTTTAATCTAGATTAAAATTGCAAGTTTCTTGTTTATGTTAGTTAGGATACAATTAATTATGATACTTAATCACTCATTTAAAGTTTGTGTGACTGCAACCTGTGTATATTTTTGTGTGGCTTTACTTTGTTTATAGTGTTTCTCTCTCTCTCTCTCTCTCTCTCTCTCTCTCTCTCTCTCTCTATTTCTTGTGTATCTTTACTTTGTAGCCTATATAGTGTATTTTTTTTCTGTTTATTTCTATTATTATATTTGTATTCCTGGTGTTGTGGAAGAGAAGGCCTGATGGCCTTAACTACACCAGAACAAATAAATAAATAAATTGTCAAAAAAAAATGTTCATAATGATAATCACGGTAGTAATAACGGCGAAGATAATTTTTTATGAAGATAAGCTCATTGTAATGGCAATACTGATCAAGTTTTGGTAATGTGGAACTTGCAATAACAAGTAATGGGAGAAGTGAAGTGTTCGCCAACATTAAAATATGCAGAATAAGAACACAGCAGTCAACGCAACTCACTGACGAATCTAAATGAGGGAGGAGTCTCAACGCAACAATAAATACCTTGCCATGTCTTAAATGGGGCCAAGGGGCTTCAATAATGTGCTGGTGGTTCCCGGCCTGAGCGTTATTTCATTTTTCTTCTTTGCGCGGAGGGTTAATGTGTACTTTGCGGTCGGCGGAGTGATATTAAGAGATGAGCCCCCAGAGGAAACTGCGTAAGAAAGGAAGGAGCTTGTATTCTGCTGCGGCGACGGAGTCTGCACTGAATAAACATCTCAGTCATTACTAGCAGAACGAAAACCTAACAATTGAGGTCTGTGCAGCCCCTGTCTGAATCTGCCATACAACCAGCGTCACTGCTTCATTTTCGCGATTATCAAAGTCATGCTAGCATCGTTCAAGTTCAATAAAGCAAGACGCTGGAATAATCTTTTTATAGGGAAAGTTAAACATTGTGGAAATAAATACTTAAGGGGAGTTGGTCATTATCGCATGCAAAATAATGGTAAAAATAGCCTATCTTCTAGCAGTCATAAATATAATAGTGTACTATTTATCAGTGGTCTTTCATTTTTGTTAGCTATGTGTGTATACATATTAAGCTTTAAAATGAAAAAGAATGGTGACTCTAGAGTAAATCTGTATCCTTAAATTATTTTTTTTTAATTAAGCACAATTTTTTTATAAATTCACTACATACCTGCGATTAGGTACACTCTATTCACTTATTATAGCAAATATTGAATTGAAAATTTGACCACTTACTGCTAATAGACACTAAAACATACCCTACTAAAATTATTCATATATCTGTAATATTATGGGCATAGGGCTTGTAGTAATCATCACCGTCAATAAATTTAAAAAAAAAATTAAGATTAGTATAAACCCTATGCCCATAATACTACAGATATTTTAATAATTTTAGTAGGATATGTTTTAGTATCTATTAGCAATAAGTGGCCAAAATTTTAATTCAATGTGTGCTATGATAAGTGAATAGAGTGTACCTAATCACAGGTATGTAGTGAATTTATATAAAAAATTTGTTTAAATTCAAAAATTAATTTAAGGGTAAGATTTACACTAGATTAACCATTCTTTTTTTCATTTTAAAGTTTAATGTGTATACATATATCACTACAAAAATGAAATAGCTGTAATAAATAGTATTGCATTTATAACTGCTTGAAGATAGGCTATTTTTACCATTACTTTGCATGCGATAACGCCCAATTCCCCTTAAGTCTCAAATTTTCTTATGCAGAAAACTATACATTAGTTGAAAAAATAGCTGGATAATCGCAGAAATAACGTGGGAAGTAATGCCTCTGCTGCCTCCTAAAAGTAAGGACCACTTCATGTAATTTTTTTAAACTCTGCTGATCTCATCTCACCGTATTAAGGCTCGTCTACAATAAACCGGGAACGGAAACGACAACGAGAATGGAAATAATGTTAAATTAATAGTACATTATCCAACGAGCCTATAATGAAGATAATTAAGAAGCGAGTATGGATATTTATGAAACGAGCGCAAGCGAGTTTCATAATTTTCATACGAGCTTCTTAATTGCCATTATAGGCGAGTTCATATGACTTTTTATGCTCGACCATATTTCTAACTTGATATTATTAATTTTATTGTATCTGACCTGGAGCAATGTCCCGTATGTTGTGAGATGTGCGCAGACGCGAAAGTATTGATTTTTTCCGAGGAACAGATGTTCACAATGACCTTGCTAGGCCATAAGAACCTACAGAGATAACATTAAAATAAATTAGACATTGAAAAACGAGATGACAAATTGAATTTATTTGAATATTATTTACAATTAACGCTAATTATTATAGTAACAGAACATAACCTTCTGCGACAGTAATGGATTTCCAGCCTCCGTGACTTTTCGCTAATTCTCTTTCGATTGCATATCCGAGAATAATCGATACTTGCGGTTTTATAACGGTAGAAAGCTGACCTGTCATTGGCTGAACAGTTGTAACCTGAGTCGTCATTGGCTGAAAGACCTGACCTTTAATGAGTAGGTGCACTTTAATGAGGTCCATTAAAGGTCTGCTACCAGGTGTATAATTATTACATTTCGGCATGGTCGAGCATAAATATATTTAAATGTGAGCATTCACAATTAACGACAAGCTTGTCGGAGCCTGGGAACGGGAACGTGAAAATTAATTGTGAATAATGCTCACATATACTCATAAATACTTTTATTTTAACAATATTTCCGTTCTCGTTGTCGTTTCCGTTCCCGATTTATTGTGGACCAGCCTTAAAGCTGTTAAGGCTGGTTCACAATAAACCGGGAACGGAAACGACAACAGGGACGAGAACGGAAATATTGTTAAAATAAATGTATTTAAATGTGAGCATTCATAATTATTGTGAATGCTTACATTTAAATACATATATTTTAACATTATTTCGTTATCGTTGTCGTTTCCGTTCCCGGTTTATTGTGAACCAGCCTTTATAGTATAAAAGGTTTATTGTTATAGGCCTACGGTTAGCCTATCCTAATAAGTATCTATATTCACAAGCTGTTTTATTCTATAAACACTGTATATACTGGGCTTTCATTTCAAAACTTTCCAGTCTAAATAACTAATTATTTAAATTGAATTCAATTTAAACAAAAAACACCAATTTACATATTGAGGGGGAAGTCTGAAATCAGGCTTAATTATTTTAGATTTCAATTCCCACCCCCCAGCCGCCTCCATTTTGAAATTTCAAATGGTACCCCTATATTTTTATATTTAAATATGAAAGAGTATTCAATTGTTTATACACCTCATCCATTTTTTTTTTCGAATCTTTTGTTTTCTGTCATCGCCTGACAAACTGGATTGTTATTGTTGATTAGTTGAAGAGAATAAATCTACAAAAACTTATTGAGCATTTCATGTAATACTTGTGTTTCTGTCTTAAATTATTTTAAAATGATGTATACCCTTCAAGAGAAAATATAAATCATTCTTATTGAATAAATTTAGGAAATTATTTAAAATACGCTGTGATTCCAACCAACAATCAACTGATAATAAAAATACAGGTTGCCAGGCGACGATAGTAAACAAAAGATTCGAAAACAAATGAATGAGGTGTATAAACAATTGAACGCTCTTTCAGATTTAAGCATAAAAATATAAGGGTGTCATTTAAAATTTCAAAGTGGGGGTGGCTAGGGGGTAGAGGGTGAAATCTAAAATCCAATTAAGCCTGGTTTCAGACTTCCCTCTCAATATCTAAATTAATGTGTTTTTAATTCAATTCAATTTAAACAATTAATTATTTAGATTGGGAAATTTTGAAATGAAAGCCCTGTATATATATTTTTTGTTATTTGGGCAGTAGTACAATTAAAAAAGCTATGTTGAGAGGACTTCAAGTATATTTATCACGTATCTAGGTATAAGTTTTCATTTACTCGTATTATTTTAATACATCTATTACACAACTTTTAACACTGTATCACTTCGGAAAATGTATTAATTATATGACTCAGAGGATGACCCATAATATGTCGAAACATGTAAACCAGGTACGATAGAATTTAACACAAGAAAGTCATATATTTTCTACAAGGTGAGTAAAAAGTATGAAACACTGCTTATAAATGTCCTATTTTCAATTTTATGAAAGAAAAACCGCGAAACGTATATGGAGTGAACATTTGGAATATGTTGCCAAAACCTATGACCTAATATCGTCTATATTTTTTACTTTGATGGCTTGATGCTCTGTCCTTTAGAACACTATGTGAACTCAAAGAGGGAAAGATGCATTCTATGCATGCCTATCACCTCCTACTCTTTTCACTTCTGGGGACTCTGTGAGCTCCTAAGACAAAAATCTGAATTCTATTCAGTCCTATTACCTCTATTCTTTTCACTTTGTTTTCTGCTCTGTCCTTCGAACCATTCTGTAATCTCCGAAGACAAAAACCTACATTCTATGAAGCTTTATTACCGCCTATTTTTTTCACTTCGGAAGAATCAGTGACCTCTAAGACAAGAAGCTGCAATCTGTGGGCGCCTATTGCCTCCCATTCTTTCCATCTTGTTTTCTACTCTTTCCGTCGGAGACTCTGTGACCTCTTAGGAAAAAAATCTGAATTATGTGCAGTCCTATTACCGCGTATGCCAGGCGTCTCAAGGCCAACGCATAAAAGTTGTTACAGAGAGCAAGTCTAGATAACATAGTCAGCTGAAGAGATAAGCGCAGTACCCGAAGATAGCCGATCGCTGATTAATGTCACACGCATGAGCGAGCTAAGTTGTAACTGTCGCGGGAGAAATGCCACAAAGCTGCACTTTTGAGTTGTACTGTCACAGTAGACAGTTGTTTTCGGAAGGAATTTCTTAAGTAGTTTGCAGTAACAATAATAATAATAATAATAATAATAATAATAATAATAATAATAATAATAATAATAATAAATTTATTTTCTAATTACAGTATATACTATTAATGAGTAAAAAGAAGACAACTGAAGCATGAAGAACCATACATGTTACGTAATTATTTAAGCACAAGGAACCTGCCACTTTACTCCATTATCTCCTGGCCTAGTTGACTCATAAGTGGTGCCTTGTTGGTATCACTTGTGAGGTTCAGACCTGTCTTCGGACAGTTGACCAAACAATAACAATATTTCATTTCTAGTCAAAGTTTTTGGTATCGCTCTTTTTTTTTTGAGTTTATACTATATTTAATAATATATTTTTAATTGGGTTATTTTACGACGCTGTATCAACATCTAAGTTATTTAGCGTCTAAATGATATGAAGGTGATAATGCCGGTGAAATGAGTCCGGGGTCCAGCGCCGAAAGTTACCCAGCATTTACTCGTATTGGGTTGAGGGAAAACCCCGGAAAAAACGTCAACAAAGTAACTTGCCCCAACCGGGATTCGAACCCGGGCCACCTGGTTTCGCGGCCAGACGCGCTGACCGTTACTCCACAGATGTGGACTATTTAATAAAATAAAATTCAATTAAATAATAATAATAAAATTACAATTAAACTTGTTGGTTATTAAAGTAAGTATTCTTACGTTACGCTAATATTAATATATTAATTACAATAATAGTTAAATAATATATTTCGTAATGTTTTCAATAATTAAAAATAACCAAAACATCTTAGAAATTCACAAGCAATTATTTTAAATTAGAACTATTCAAATCTTAAATCTGGTCTGAAATTCTTTTCTCAAGTCCTTCAGTACATCTTTATATTTGTTACACTGGTCTGGATTCAAATCAGGTAACAATTTTAGATTAATAAAGTGGTAACATTTACCCACTGAAACTCGCGTCTCCCACAATTTCGCTTTCCCTATGAAAGTTTTTATTTCTTCATACATTTGCGGTAATAAGAAAATTCTTTCCTCGGAGATGGACACAATGACTGACTGTTACATCGTAGCGGTTGCAGATGTCTACTCAAACGTCGCGGTCAATGACGTCATCCGGAGATACACGAACTGGTCCTGCATCTTGTTCCACTCTTACATTGAAAAAGAGAAAGAGGAGGAAGTGCTCTGAGAAGGCCCTACTGAGACGTCTGGCCTATGCTTTTCGTTTTGTTTTGTGCTCTGTCCTTCGGACGATTCGTGATCTCCAAAGACAAAAAGCTACATTCTATGAAGGCTTATTACTGTCTATTTTCTTCACTTAGGAAGAAACAGTGACAACATAACACGAAACGTTGCACTCTACGCAGGCCTATTACCTCCTATTCTTTTCATTCCGTTTTCTGCTCTGTCCTTCGGAATACTCTGTGACCTTCTAAGAAGAAAAGATGCAGAACTATTGCCTCCTATTCTTTTCGCTTTGTTTTATGTCTGATTTCATTTTTTCTTTAAAAAAAAATATACTAAGGCCCGTTTGCAGAAACACCGATCAAAATATGATTGGCGATCAAGAGGGTTTGATTGGCCATCAGTTCTATTTCTGTTGCAGAAAGAACAATCAGTATTTGATCGGAGATCAGTCTTCCATCAGATTTGATCAACAGGTTCTTGCCGGTTAAGTGATTGATCATTGATCAAGTATTTATGTTATTCTCATTGTAGTGCAGTTACTGTAATTTATATAGTAAATAGTTACAGCGTAATAATATTGTTTTCGACATAATGGATTCTTGTGATTAAGAAATTGTAGAATGAAAAAATATTATTAAGAAGAAGGCGTTTTCGTGACAGACATAAATTGTTTTTATGTATAATGACAGAGAATTTGAACGAAATTTAGGTTAAGTAAGGATTCGTGTGTTTTGTTGCTTTCAAAAATTGAAATAAATATATACAGACAGAGAAATCGAAACCTTCCACTTTTTTTCTATGAACGAAGTTCTAATAACGCTGACATTTTATGCTGTTGGGATTTTTCAGTCTTGGGTGATCTTGTTGGAGTCCACAAACCAACTATTTGCCGAGTAGTTAGGAATGTTACGTATGAAATTACTTTGTTATGGCAGAATATCGTAAAGCCCCAAACTCAGACAGGGAACGATTTGAAATCCAGAGCGAATTTTCAGCCATGTCAGAATTTCCAAGAGTAATTGGTTGTATAGACTGCTCACATCCCCATCCAATCACCTGGTTGAAGTGATGCCGAACTTTATCGAAATAGAAAAGGTTTCTTTTCTGTGAATATACAGGCAATATGTAAACTACATCATCATTGAAATTCTGGAATGTTGTACCCCGTTGGCAGGGTTCTACACATGACAACACAATATTTTTTGTGCGAGATCGTGCGTATTTGCTTGATTTCCACACAAAACCAATACGCGGTAAGTGTGAAATATCACATTCAGTATTCCCAACCTAACACACATAATTTCCCTCTTCTTACCGCTTAAGCGCCATATTCATTTTACTGCTTTAGGCTTTTAACATATTATTTTTAGAGACGTTTAACATAGTAATAATTATAAATTGGAAACTTACCACTGCAATTTCACCTAAATTGCACTGTTAATTATTGTTTTTAAATATTTGCAAAAATTAAGTAAACTCTACAACACCACAAAAGTTACTGCATTTGTAATGCAAGTAACATTAAGGAAGCCGTAAAAAAATCAACAAGATTCCAGATGCCGATGTTATTACTGCAATATGTTATATAAATAATATTGTTAAAACATTAAAATGAAAAATAAATCATTACATAACCTTACCGTTTGCTTTAAGTTCGCATTTATAGACTGGGGGGAAAAAAAAGACAGACGTATATCACGGTGTGCTGGAATATAGTAAACACAGAAAATATTTTAAAGCAACAATGTTGAAGATAGATATTTTTGTTTTACAAATTTGCCGTCATTGAACAGAAACCAAGATGGAGATTTCATTGCAACTAATTAGAAATTCGTCTTTCAGGTATGTAATAAACGATCTTCGCACAAAATAATGTACGATACACGAGCGGTATGTTTGTTTTCATGTTCTCGGAAATTAAAAAAGCTCAACTACGTTTCTCTTTTTCAATATTTTCCTCGAACATGAAAACATCAACATACCGCTCTTGTAACGCATATTGCTATAATGAGTAAGTTACGAGCTCAATTTGTAAACAGAGAGATGAGAAATGGAATTATTTTGGGCTATGGAGGCTATGCATATTCCAATTTCTTGTCGACTCCCGTAGGAAATCCCACAACAGAAGCCCCTCACGTTTTTTTTTTTTTTTTTTTTTTTTTTTTTTTCACTATATTGTAGTCTATATACAAATAGAATCCGCCTGTTTCCTTTCTACAAAAAGCAACAAAACAGCAAAGCATTTACTTGTTTTCCTAATCACCACCCACTTGATGCATTCGTTTCGCGACTTTTAAAAGAGCATCAAATAGGCTATGTCTGCTAAGTAGCGCTGTTGTCAAATGCATTTCTTTCTCAAATCAGAAATTAGTAAATCGGAACAAGTTGATTGGAGATTCACGTTTGTGCAACGCAATGAACAATCAAATAAATCAGACATCAACTGATTGGCGATCAGGGACTGATTTGATTTGCGTTTCTACAACCGGGCCTAAGAATATTTATTGGTCTTTAAAGAAACCATAGCAACAACCTGGGATCTAATCCATAATATTTGGGTCCAGGGACAAAAGCCCACATAGAACAACCATTCTGACAAAAAAAAACAATGAGATCAATGTTTTGAAAACCTCCAGCACAGTTTGTTGGTAACAGGCAGAGAACGTCGAGCCTAAAGCGCCCCACACAGACATTATTTTCTATTAATTCGAGCGATATTGTTGTTATGCAAATGTTCTATCTACAGGAAATCTAAATTAGTATATACGGTCCTGGGAACGAACCCCAGGGCGACGCCGCCGTGGGGCAAACACATCGAGGAACAAACAGAAGAGTAGAGGCAGTGTAGCATGAAGGCCCGAAATGAAATTAAACGTGATCACGTGATGGAATGCATATTGAAACAACAGGGACACACATGACAAGAAGCGCACAAAAGAACAGTATTCATCGTGACTGCGAGACGGTGGTTCCCAAACAGAGGCACACTTAAATGCGTTAGCAATATTAAGGAATTTGCTATTACCAACCAAGTTTTGAGGTATATTGAGTCTGACGTTTCCGAACTAGTTCCATGTTCTACATGAGTGTTGTATTGTCCAAAACGTGGAAGGCCGACTCTTCTATTACACCGTCACATTTGGCTAGTCCACAGAGTTTCAACGAAAAAGAGATAACACCAGACTGGTCAGCTAGAAGTAGAGTAAAATACTATGCGTTTTGTAATTAGTCAGCTAGAAGTAGAGTAAAATACTACGCGTTTTGTAATTAGTCAGCTAGAAGTAGAGTAAAATACTATGCGTTTTGTAATTAGTCAGCTAGAAGTAGAGTAAAATATTATGCGTTTTCTAATTAGTTAGCTAGAAGTAGAGTAAAATATTATGCGTTTTGTAATTATTCAGTTAGAAGTAGAGTAAAATACTACGCGTTTTTTAATTAGTCAGCTAGGAATAGAGTAAAATACTATGCGTATTGTAAAATACTATGCGTTTTGTCTGCTAGAAGTAGAATAAAATACTATGCGTTTTGTAATTAGTCAGCTAGAAGTAGAGTAAAATACTATGCGTTTTGTAATTAGTCAGCTAGAAGTAGAGTAAAATACTATGCGTTTTGTAATTAGTCAGCTAGAAGTAGAGTAAAATACTATGCGTTTTGTAATTAGTCAGCGAGAAGTAGAGTAAAATACTATGCGTTTTGTAATTAGTCAGCTGGAAGTAGAGTAAAATACTATGCGTTTTGTAATTAGTCAGCTGGAAGTAGGGTAAAATATTATCCGTTTTGTAATTAGTCAGCTGGAAGTAGGGTAAAATATTATCCGTTTTGTAATTAGTCAGAAGTACAGTAAAATACTACTCGTATGCGTTTTGTAATTAGTCAGTTAGGAGTAGAGTAAACTACTATGCGTTTTGTAATTAGTCAGCTAGAAGTAGAGTAAAATATTATCCGTTTTGTAATTAGTCAGCTGGAAGTAGGGTAAAATATTATCCGTTTTGTAATTAGTCAGCTGGAAGTAGGGTAAAATATTATCCGTTTTGTAATTAGTCAGAAGTACAGTAAAATACTACTCGTGTGCGTTTTGTAACTAGTCAGCTAGAAGTAGAGTAAAATACTACTCGTATGCGTTTTGTAATTCGTAAGTTAGGAGTAGAGTAAAATACTATGCGTTTTGTAATTAGTCAGAAGTAGAGTAAAATACTACTCGTATGCGTTTTGTAATTAGTCAGCTAGAAGTAGAGTAAAATATTACGCTTTTTGTAATTAGTCAGCTAGAAGTAGAGTAAAATATTATGCTTTTTGTAATTAGTCAGTTAGAAGTAGAGTAAAATATTACGCTTTTTGTAATTAGTCAGCTAGAAGTAGAGTAAAATACTATGCGTTTTGTAATTAGTCAGTTAGAAGTAGAGTAAAATACTACTCGTATGCGTTTTGTAATTAGTCAGCTAGAAGTAGAGTAAAATATTACGCTTTTTGTAATTAGTCAGCTAGAAGTAGAGTAAAATATTATGCTTTTTGTAATTAGTCAGCTAGAAGTAGAGTAAAATACTATGCGTTTTGTAATTAGTCAGCTAGAAGTAGACTAAAATACTATGCGTTTTGTAATTAGTCAGTTAGAAGTACAGTAAAATATTACGCGTTTTGTAATTAGTCAGCTAGAAGTAGAGTAAAATACTATGCGTTTTGTAATTAGTCAGCTAGAAGTAGAGTAAAATACTATGCGTTTTGTAATTAGTCAGCTAGAAGTAGAGTAAAATACTATGCGTTTTGTAATTAGTCAGCTAGAAGTAGAGTAAAATACTATGCGTTTTGTAATTAGTCAGCTAGAAGTAGAGTAAAATACTTTGCGTTTTGTAATTAATTTCATGTTAATTACAAAATTAGGCTGAAACTCTGCATAGTTTAGAAAGAGCGCGTCGCGGACTCGCTTACGAAAACACGCACGTATTCGGTCTGAATAGATGAATTCCAAACTTTAGTCACCGCAGTCTCTGACAGAGTTTCTAATGGCAGGAAATAACGATACGTGTTAATCTTTATTTAATTCGTAAGAAAACCGTTCATTTTACTGAAAAACCTGCAAAGAGATAAATCATTTCTTATCGGTTTCTCTCGTGATAAGTGTAAAAATCTGAATCGTACGAATAGTACTTATGGAGTAATACAGTGTTAACATTTAAGGCTACTGTTAGTCTTTCATAAAGACTATCGATTTTCTCATTATAACATTCTCTATTCTTATAAACAGTGTGAGATACTGCAAGATTCTAAGAATGTCTTTTCTTTCGTTCATTCTTAGGTAGCTAAACAAGTCACCTTTTCCAAATTTTAGACCCTTTAAAAGATTAACTTGAGAAAACGTTTTATGTTTCAGAAACCATTCTTTAGTCCTTCCTGTCCGTTTTCATTTTTTCCGGTTGTGAACTTCTGAAATAATAGCAGTAAACAGAAGAATCGTCTTCTAAGAAAATTTACTTAATTTGGTCATGACCAGATAAAAAAAAAACTATGCTCTCTCGGATATTTAATTGAAAACTATGTGAAAGTTTCATTGAGGCCGGGACATATTAAGTCAAAACTGTGCAGATCAGATGCGCGGATTATCAGTTAGGTTAAATATTTAGGGTGACATGCATAGACATTTCGCTAGCCTGCGCTACAAGCGTGCTAAACTAGCCCCGGCTATCGATTAATTACATGTACAGGATTCATATCATATATCGCTAACACTGGTTTATGAATACGAAAAACGTTAGTTCGCTGATCATCCACCGGAAGCCCTCGCTAAGAATGTCTATGAATATGGCCATATGGTCTGCACAAACAAGCTGATCCTGTAAAGGGCGCCTAGAGTCCTAAGGAATTATAAATAACATCGTAATGTGAAGGCCTCTCTCTTTCTACGTGAATATTTATTTATTGTCATATTTCTTTATCTTTGGTATCGGTACTAAAAACAGATATTCTAAACAAGCATTCCAAAAACTCACAGAGAAAACAGATTACGGTACTATATCCTGCACTACTTTAAAGCATTAAATGAAAAGAGTTTAGTAAAATATGAATTAAATGCGAACTTCCGTCAAATATCTAACAATATTATAATTTTCAAATATACAGTGAGATACAAATATGATGTATACCCTTTAGTACGGTACGTATTCATTCATTCATGCATGCATTCATAGTGTTCTTCCCAAGGGAAGATCCTTCACTGCAAATCTAGCATTCTCAATAACACATCTCAATAAATGTATGCCCATTGGCTAATAAGAGTTAAATCATAGTCTACCTTCAGAGAAATTCAGGCAATTCCTGTTCGGAATGTTTTCTTCCTCGGTTCCTGAAACAAAGATATTTGTTTAAATTAGTACTACAAGCTTCACAATAATGTAGAAACATCACATAAAATGCTAGTTCGCTATACAATGTTGCTGTTTGCGTAGTTTATTGCCCCTCAATATGGCAATCGTTTTGGAACAAAAAATTGCATAAAATTGAAATTCTAAATTATTTGTTCTTGCCTAGGTGTTCTCATTATTCGCAATTGATTTCCAGGTTCTGCATCCAACTGCTTTCGGTTATGAAGTTTCGGGACAGACAAAAATTCATATTATTACAAGAATTACAAAAAATATTCATGATATCTTCAATAAAGCTGACTGTGTTACGAAGGTATCAGAAAATAGTACCTACCCAGGTAATTTCTCGCTTGGAAATTTTAAATAATCACGAACAAACAATAGCTCGAAAACGATTCAGAAAGACTCACACGAAGATGCAACAGGCTCACAATACTCCATAAATATGCATTACATTATTACTGGCTCGACATTTTCAACACATTAAAAATTACAAAGCAATTACACGACAGTTAAAAACAATTACAAGTACATAAAATTATGTTAAAGTATAGACAATGAAATGAGAAACAAAGAAAAAAAGAAAAGTAACGAAGGAAGAAAGGAAAATACAAAAGAAGGAAAGAAACAAACAAACAAACAAAAACGAGGAAAAAATAAAGAAAAGAAAAAAATATAAATAAGAGAGAAAGAATATTAAAGAATAAATGAAAATATAAAAGGAAGAAAGAAAAGTAAACAAAAAAGAAAGAAAAGTATGGAAGAAAGAAAAGTAAAAAAGATAGAAAGAAAAGTAAGGAAGGGATAAAGAAAAGAAAGAAAGAAAAAATGATGAAGGAAGAACGAAAGAAAGAAAAGTAAATTAGAATTAAATAAATGAAAACATAAAAGAAATAAAATTAAGCAAGAAAGAAAGAAACGTAAGGAAGAAAGAAAAGTAAACAAGGGAGATAAAAAATTAACAAGAAAGAAAGAAAGAAAAGCAAGTGGCAAAGGAAAGAAGAAATAAACAAAGGAAGAAGAAAGAAAAGTAAACAAGGAAGATACAAAATTAATAAGAAAGAACGAAAGAAAGAAAAGTAAATGACAAAGGAAAGAAGAAAGAAAAGTAAGCAAGGGAGATAAAAAATTAATAGGAAAGAAAGAAAGAAAAGTAAGTGATAAAGAAAAGAAGAAATAAATAAAGGAAGAAGAAAGAAAAGTAAACAAGGAAGATAGGTGAGAAAAAAGAAAGAGAATCAAGAAGGAAAGATAAAAAGTAAGGAAAAAAAGAAAGAATCGTCAGAGATAAAGGAATAAAAGTGAGGAAGAAGGAAGAAAAATGAAAAGAAAGAAAGAAATAAAGAAGAAAGATGGAAAAAGGTAGAAAAAATGAAAAAGATAAAAAGAAAGAAAAGTAATCAAGAAATAAATAAATGTAGGAAAGAAAGAAAGATAAGTAAGCGGAAAGAAATAAATGTAAACAAGAAAGGAACATAAGCAAACAAGAAAGATATAAAAGTAAGAAAGAATGAGGGATAACTAAGAAAGAGAGATACAAAGACATAAATATAGACAAGAAAGAAAAGTTAACATGAACGAAATAGGAGTGAGGAAGAAAGAAACAAACATAAATAGAAAGAAAGAAAGAAAGAAAGAAAGAAAGAAAGAAAGAAAGAAAGAAAGAAAGAAAAATAGTAAGAAAGAAATGTAAAAAAGATGGAAAAGTAAGAAGGAATGAAAGAAAATAAGGGAAAAAAGAAAAGTAAGCTAAAAAGAAATGTAAAGAAAAAAGTAAGAAAGATAGAAAACAAAGAAAGAAAAAGAAGTGAGGAAGAAAGAAAAATAGAAAAGACAGATAGAAATGTAAACAAGAAGGAAAAATAAGGGAAAAGGAAGGAAAGGAGGGAAAAAAGAAAAGTAAGGAGGAAAGAAATAAGTGTAAACAACAAAAAGTAACAAAGAAACATAGAAAAGTAAGAAAGAAAGATATAGAAGTCAGGAAGAAAGAAACGAAAATAGGAAAGAAAGACATGTATACAAGAAATAAATGTAAGTAAGGAAGAAAGAAAGAAAAGCAAGCGTGAAAGAAATAAAAATAAGCAAACAGAAATGAAGAAACAAAAGTAAGGAAGACAGAAATAATAGTCAGAAAGAAAGAATAGTAAGAAAGAAAGAAATGTTAACAAGGGAGAAAAGAAACTTAAAAATAGAAAATTAAGCAATTAAAAAGGAAGGAAGAAAGAAAGAAAGAAAAGAAAGAAAAAAAGTAATTGGAGCAAGAAGATAAAAGAACGAGTGAAGAAGAGAAATACATAGAGAGAGAAAGAAAATCACAAAAAAGAAAAGGAATAAATGAAATTAATATGAAGTTGTAGTAAAAGCAGAAAAGTAAAATAAAAAAAAAGAAAGTTGGAAAAGAAGAAAAAGACACCGGCGTTAATTAGGCGGCAGCACATTTACATGCTGAACTAAAGCTGTGATAAAATAAAGGAAATAAAAGATAAAAGAAAAAAGAACGGAAGATTATAGTAAAATGAGAGAAAGGAGGAAAACAAAAAGAGGGATAACAGAAAGAGAAAATAAAAAAGTGTAAGAAAATTAGACAATGGAAGAAATAAAGAGATAATAGTAAGGAATAGAAAGGCTAAGAAAGCGAGAAAAATAAAAGAAAAAATGAAGAAACAATGCAAAGAACAGAAAGAAGAAAATGAAAGGGGCGAAAGAATGAAAAGGAAAAAAAAAGATAGATATGTAAGCTATAACAAATGAACCGAGATAAATAGACTAAGAAATGATGCGGGAAGGGAAATTGATAGTAAATTGAAAGAAAGAAAAGGAGAAATCGGAAGAAAGAAGGAAGGTAAAAAAAGAGAAAGAATAAAAGAAAGAAAATTGCGTGTGGAAGATACAAGGATGAAAGGAATTAAGAGAGATGGGGAGGAAGATAGAAAGGGGCTGGTCCATGCACGGTGCAGGTCGTATACCAGAAGCTGTTTAATCTGTGTTTCCGTGGCAACCACGCCGTTAAGTCAAGTCAGCAGCACGAAAACTCGATCTCACACCATGAGAGTCTACTCACGTTTCAGAAAACGTCAGCCACACTTTTTGGAAAACAAAACAGGAACTCCATTCACATGCCGTGGTTAGTTTAAGGTTATTGGCATTAATGAACTATGCTGTTGCAGACGCGCTGGAATATCCGAGAGGGTAATCAGATGTACGTGTGGCCATATTGCAATACCTGCTGAAAATAAATACCAGGTATTCGGGTGAAAGGTAGCAATAAAAAAGTGCCAGGAAATCCACCATTTGTATAATTACTTGAAACGTTTGTGATGTTCGTGATTGTAAGTATGGATGGGATTTGAAATTCTGTCTTCATACTCCCCGTATTTAAATCTAACAAGTCAAAGCATTCTTGTCAATTCCTTCATAATTACTTCCTCATTCCATGAGGTTTATTCTCGAGACGACAATGCAATATTGACAGTCAATGCCACCTGCGTAGCTCAGTCGGATAAGGCTCTTGCCTACCCATCCAGAGTTGCGGATTCGTTCCCCGCTTGGGCTGAATACCCGATTCACTTTTTTCGGAGATTTTCCCGAATCGTAAGGCGAATGTCCAGTAATCTATGGCGAATTTTCGACCTCATCTCGCCAATAAATAAAAATAAATAAAAAAATTACAAGTTGGAGGGATTTTCCGTGATTTATCCAAAGCATTTGACTGTATAAATCATAAAATGCTGCTAGATAAATTAGATTATTATGGAATTAAAGGTGTTGCACACCAATGGTTTCACTCATATCTCATAGATAGGAAACAGAAAGTTAAAATCAATACAACTATGAAATCTACATCGACATGGGGAACTATTAATAATTGAATTCCTCAAGGATCAATATTAGGTCCCCTACTTTTTCTAGTGTTTATAAATGATCTTGCCCCCCTTATAAAAGATGTAGGTCATCCCATATTATTTGCAGATGACACAAGTATAGTAATTACAGCCAATAACTCCAACACATTCCAATCTTCAACAGAGGAAATTCTCTTCAAAATATGTGACTGGTTCTCAGTCAATAAATTAGTATTAAATTGTAACAAAACGAACATAATTCAATTTAAATCCTGTCCAAATTCAACGTCGCAAATTTCTAGCGCAATAATTAACAATAGATCCCTATTAGAAACAACAACAGCCAAATTTCTTGGCTTAAAAATCGATAATGTGTTAAATTGAAAAAATCATATTAAAGAAATTACCCCCAAACTAAATTCAGCTTGTTTTGCTATTAGATCTATGCAAAAGACAGTAAATATCAATACCTTAAAAACAATATACTTTGCATACTTCCACTCGGTAATGAGTTTCGGAATAATATTCTGGGGAAATTCCACAGATAGTAACAATATATTTCTATTACAAAAAATAGAATAATAGTAGGTGTCAAATCTAGGGCATCGTGTAGGACTATTTTCAAAAAACTACAAATAATGCCCATGGCTTGTCAGTATATCTTTTCATTAATAGTCTTCCTCGTATGTAATCGTGAAAACTTTGTAACTAATTCAACAGTTCATAGCATAAATACACGTAAAAAAAATGACTTTCATACTCCATCGGCAAATCTATCGTGCTATCAAAAAGGAGTGCGTTATATGGCAGTAAACAATTTTAATAGCCTCCCTATCGATATAAAAAATGAAACTCAAAACATAAAATTATTTAGGGCCAAATTAAAGAAGTACCTAATTTCTCACGCCTTCTATTCTGTAGGTGAATTCATGACATTCAATAACACTTCATGAAATTGATACTAAAGCTATGTGTTGTACTAGTAGACTATATTGTAAATCTCGTCTGTATATATTTCATCTAGACTGTGACTATAAATTAAGATTTTATAATAGTATTAAGTTTTTTGACTTGTTCCATATTCTAGCTGTAAGCATGTATGAATACCATGGAATGTTAATAAATACAATACAATATCATCTATCACCAATCCCATCGCTAAATAACCGAGCAGTTAGTACAGCGTCGTTAAATAACAAACTGAAATAAATAAAAAATTGACAGTCAAAACAATTCACATACCAATATTATGACGCCAATGAGATGTCTGAAATTGTAATCAATGATAATATAGAGTAGCCTGTTTCAAAAGTCAGTTCAAACATTAAACTACTATAAATATTATAATATTTGAGATAGGGAAAAAACAAAAACATCACAGTGTTGGGCAAACAGCGAGGTTTACAAAACATTGGGAAGATATCCGCCGTTCTCTTGTTCAACGTACAGCATTCTGTCTGCGACACCATGCACAGCATTTTGCAGATAATATTTTGGAATATTGCATGGCATCTTTCAGTTGCAGTAGGGTTGATGGATGTGTCAGAAAAACTCGTTCTTTAAGGTAACCCCACAACCAAAAGTCGGCCGGATTGAAATCTGGAGATCGCGGAGGCAATGTTGTTGGAAAGTGCCTACTGATGACTTTGGTCGGAAAACGAACACAGTTACGCGTGTTAACTCCATCATTAATTTTTAGTAGGTTATTTTACGACACTCTATCAACATCTTAGATTATTTATCGTCTGAATCAGATGAAGGTGATAATGCCGGTGAAATGAGTCCGGGGTCCAGCACCGAAAGTTACTCAGCATTTGCTCATATTGGGTAGAGGGAACACCCCAGAAAAAACCTCAATCAGGTAACTTGCCCCGACCGGAAATAGAACCCGGGCCACCTGATTTTGCGGCCAGACGCCCTAACCGTTACTTCACAGGTGTGGACAATAATGATATAAGACAGACTGTTACAGTAAACTCGGAGCGCTACTACAGCATGTTACAGAACTTCGTCATCCCTAGACTGAGGAATCACGATATGGAAAACATAATCTTCATGCAAGATGGCGCTCCATCCCACATCTTTATCTCTGCAAAACAATTACTGTAATTACGCAGATGTTTGGCGATCATTATATAATTCATTATGTTTCATTATTAATGAATATTCATTATGATGTTACATAATCCTACATTGCTTCCTCTTGATATTTTAACACAGCTGGCTGCATTCGAAACTACTTTGTTTTAAACACATTTGTCATCCAAGGCCTATTGCGATTATTAATGACGTCACCGTATGAAGAGAAAATTTGACCAGATTTCTCGAACTTACTGCCTGATACGGTATAGGATTTATACCAAGGGTGATGCAATAGTTGTTTTAGTTCCAACATGGTTTTAAAACATAGGAGGTTTGTATCATTAACATCTTTGGAGATCCTGAACTGTTGCTGTTCTGTCATGCTTCTCCACCCCATGTGGTCGCTATTAGATTACGTTCCATTTTCAGCTTTTTCCTTCAAAATTCTCTGATATCCCTTCATTAGATGGGAAACTAAGAGTGAGACTAGTGGCCAACAGACTTGGAGTTCACATAAACAATTTCTTCAGCCCCAAATTCCCTTGCAAGAACGCATTATTTGTCTTTTTTAAGGGTATACTCGTATGTACGTGAAAGACCACAAATAATATCAGAAAAATCAGGCTCTAATTTTCTAAAATTTTACAAGAAAATGAACTTAAAAGTGGACAAAAATTACAATGTGCCTACCATAACAAGTATTATTAGAACTTAAATAGCTGATAAAAGTATAAAAACGTTATTAAGCCAGTTTTACCAGATTATGAAAAACAATTAGGAGTATGTAGTCGTATCATTTAGTTTCTCTGACATCTTTAATTTCTTACTGCATGCAATAAACACGTATTTCTAAAAGTGGTCTACTCTCAGACATGCAGAGTTGTTAATTTTAATATAATTAAATTTTTATATGTCCTATATAAAATATTTTAAAGTTTACATCTTGTAACCTAATTTTTTTCAAAGATATGGGCATTATTGTAGTCTAATTTTTGCATAATTTGATGTGAAATCAATGTACAACATTTCAGCATTCTATCTCTAATGGTTGTGGAGCTATCAAATAATACCTGCGGAAAATTGCAACTTTTGAGAAGTTTAATTTAAAGTTAAAATTGAATGTCTTAGCTGACATGTATTATGTTAGAACATGTCCAAATAAATAAATAAATAAATAAAAATAAATAATTATATCAATATATACATCAATAAATATATATAATTAAATAAATAAATAAGTATATATATATATAAATAATAAATATATAAATAAATAAACATACAAAAAATAAATATATATGTATGAATAAGTGAATAAATAAGCTAAATAGATAAATGGATAAATAAATAGGCTAAATATATATATATATATGTATATATAAACATATATAAATAAATATATAAATGATAAATATATAAATAAATAATATATAAATTAATTAATATTTTCCATACTTTATTTACAAATATAGAATCTTCTATGTAATTTCTATGTAAATTATGAAAAGAGTTTATTAAAAAAAAGAACTACCTAAGATACATACCTGAAAAAAAAAAATATTGCGAACAACGTAATAGATATGGCCCTGATGTCGATTAATTTATGTAAAATTGTATACAGTTCCTGCATATAAATTCATTGTGTACTTTTCCATATACATTTGACTATAAATAATGAATATATAAAAATATATATAAATAAATAAATGTATATATAAATAAATATATATGGGCTAAATACATATATATGTGTAAATAAATAAATAAATAAATAAATAATCTATCACTGAATTCAGAAAACTCTGCGTAATTTTTAATATATATATATATTTTTTTTAATATTCACGTACGCTTAAGTGTTTCTCCTCCCATTTCGCCATTGACATAGTTTTACGAAGAAAATAAATAATGAACAAAACGCACTTCACTGCAAGTCAACGAGTGAAATGTTTTGTTGTGGTTCGCAAAATTTGAAAGTGTAAAATCAGCTCAACGTTGTTTTCGCCATAGGTATGATGTTCAGAGACCTCCGAATTACAAATCGACAATGTGATGGTATCGCACGTCTGAAGAAAGTGGATCAGTTAACATGTCACAGACTGGTGGCCGTAGGCGTGTTAGCGCTGCTAAGACAGCAAGTCCCAAAAAGAGTCTCCAAACGAATATACGCAAAGATGGCAAGGTATCTGAAAGCCAGATTTGCATAATATATACGTCACTGTAGGTACGTTAACAGAAAGCCACAATTTAAGTCACACAGAGTTTGTGTGCACTCAAAGTTGGGTTTCTGGCGACTTGTCAGCCCATTTGAGTTGTGTAGATATAAAGGGAAAATTGTAATGGTGTCGTGTATAGTTCCTGAGTAGATCAGTCGGTAGAGCATTCGTGCGCTAAGCGAAGGGTCATGGATCGATATCCGGCCCTAGAACAATTTTTCCCTTGAAATTATTCAACATTAACTCTGTTCCTCTTTCTACATGAGAGTCCAAGTTTCAACCATACAGAACAACCGATAATATAACTTACTGTTTTATAAATTTTAACTTTCATTTTTTTTGAAAGCAGACTGGATGACTAAAGTTTCTCAAAGGAATAATAGTAGACACTTGCCATATTTATTCTACATTTAATTTTCTCTTGAGTGTCATTCATATTTGTTACTGTTACTCCAAGTTATTTCAATTTTTTCACCACTCCAATATACTAGAATTATTGTAAATTATTTTAGAATACGTGAATGTTCTTAATAGTGTTCAATATCTGAGATTGTAACAGTTTTCAAACCATCACAAACTCGCTGTAGAAACAAACCTAATATAGCAATTAACGACTAAAAGCTTACAATTTCAACAGAATATCACAATTATTGCATTGCACCACACGACGCATGTTTTTCTGCAACGAAGAAATAAACGCACCTCCAACTACATTCACGCCACGAGGGTTATTACACCCCTGTTTGCATAGCTGTTCATAATCAGAGACAGTTCAGTAGCACGTCTCTCTATTGTTGGTTTTTGGCTGCATAATTTTTTGCAGTCTGTTTTCCCACATTACAACTTTCAAAACTTCTATCAGTGGTGCTTCCCCTCCCTGCCAAGATTTCATTATGTCCCTCGTTGATTAATTATGTTTTCATTGCGTTTTCTTCTTCCGCAATTCAAGCACAAAAACGTTACGTCTGTCTTCCCCTTTCTTTGTACTCGTGCAATCTCGATCGTTATTTACATTTTTAATTAATTCATTTCGAATAGTAAAAGCCACGAATGTGCGAAATTCCTGCCATAATTTCTGGACTGCTATTACATTGTAGTTATTAAGCAAACTTCTGCTCCTACTACTACCACTACTACTACTACTACTACTACTACTACTACTACTACTACTACTACTACTACTACTACCACCACCACTACCACTACTCCTACTACTACCACTACTACTACTACCACTACTACTACTACCACTACTCCTACTACTACCACTACCACTACTACTACCACTACCCCTACTCCTACCTCTACCCCTACTCCTACCACTACCCCTACTACTACCACTACCACTACTCCTACTACTACCACTACTCCTACTACTACCACTACCACTACTACTACCACTACCCCTACTCCTACCACTACCCCTACTCCTACCACTACCCCTACTACTACCACTACCACTACTCCTACTACTACCACTACTCCTACTACTACCACTACCCCTACTACTACCACCACTGCCACCACTACTCCTACTACTACCAGTACTACTACTACTACTACCACTACTACTACTACCACTACTCCTACCACTACTCCTACTACTACCACTACTACTACTACCACTACTCCTACTACTGTCACTACTACTACTACTACTACTACCACTACCCCTACTCCTACTACCACTACTCCTACTACTACCACTACTACTACTACCACTACTCCTACTACTACCACTACTACTACCACTGCTACCACTACTACTACTACTACTACTACTACTACTACTACTACCACTACTACTACCACTACTCCTACTACTACCACTACCCCTACTCCTATTACCACTACTACTACTACCACTACTCCTACTACTACCACTACCCCTACCCCTACTCCTACTACCACTACCACTGCTACCACTACCCCTACTACTACCAATACCCCTACTCCTACTACCACTACCACTGCTACCACTACCCCTACTACTACCACTACCTCTACTCCTACTACTCCTACTACCACTACTACTACTACTACCATTACTACTACTACCACTACTACTACTACCATTACTACTACCACTACCATTATACTACTACCACTATCCCTACTACTACCACTACCCCTACTACTACCACTACCACTACCACCACTACCACTACTACCAAAACTACTACCACTACTACCAAAACTACTACTGCTACTATTACTACTACCAATACTACTACTACTACCACTACTACCAAAACTACTACTACTACTACTAATACTAACTACTACTGCTACTACTACTGCTGCTCCTACTACTACTTCTACTTCTAACGCCACGCCTTCTGCAATATAAGCAATTATTAAATTCACTGACTATGCAAAAGAGGGTATTGCAGCAGTATTCCATTATGCATGTCTGAAATAGTAATATATTAAAGTGTTGTACTGTTATATTTTCGTCTCAAACAAAAGTGCACAACTTAAATTGAAAGGCATGCAATATATTTTCTCTCCATATGAAGCGATATTTTGAAATTAGTCCCAGTTCATAACAACGTTTTTCAATATAATTCAATCAAAATATATCGTAATATTGCAGAATTCGCAATTATAAATCAAACCAGTGTTCGAACAAGTCTGTAGCTGCTCTGGATGCCGAGATAATACTGGAAGAATCATCGGTAGGTCTAATTTTATGCTCAAATTCTGCTCCCTCTTGCCAGTAGCGAGGAAAGATGGCGTTATTGGGTGTTGTCACATAAGTTACATTAGTGCATGACCTAACTACTAATAACATTAACATTTGGCTGTTGCTCACATTGTTGTTACAGTAAGGATTTGAAATTATGTCATTTTCTATTTCACCACGGATCCCAGATAATGTTGCCAAAGTAGAAGGAGCTTTTCAAGTAAGCTCTAGCCGTTCAGCATGTACAAGAATTTTACACAAGGATCTCTACTACAACCTATACAACATTCGAATAATACACTTACTGAATGACAGTGACCACGCGAACAGATTAGCTTCCTATGAAGAGTGTTTAACATGATTAATATGAAAATAGATCTTGTAAACAATACTTTTGATGAGCCATGAGGCTCTTCCACTTTTCAGACTTTGTCAACAGGCAAAACCCTCGCTACTTGCAAGTGAAAATGTTTAATGACTCCATCAAAACTACTACTATCGGAAAACGGCGGTCACTTCCAGCACCTGATGTGATGTGCATTTATGTTTCACATGAAACAATATGTCTCCCGCGAACTCGACATTTGGTCTTGATTTCTATGTGGATTATAGGCAAGATACTGGATTCTATAAGAATCACTCTGTATTTTCATTTAGCATGTTAAATTAAAAAATATATATATATTTTTAATATTTACGGTCTTTTTATAATCTCCCGATTCACTGCCAAACCTTTCATAAGTCGAAACACAGAGACAACTCCCTTTACTTTTATTCAATATCATAAAATTAAAACCCAAGAGTACAACACTGGTGGAGTAACGGTCAGCGCGTCTGGCTGCGAAACCAGGTGGCCCGGGTTCGAATCGCGGTCGGGGCAAGTTACCTGGTTGAGGTTTTTCCGGGGTTTTCCCTCAACCCAATACGAGCAAATGCTGGGTAACTTTCGGTGCTGGACCCCGGACTCATTTCACCGGCATTATCACCTTCATATCATTCAGACGCTAAATAACCTAGATGTTGATACAGCGTCTTAAATAACCCAATAAAAAAATAAATAAATAAAACCCAAGATCCTGGACCAAGGAAGATGCCATTTTGGGCTTAATCAAAGATCGAAAAACTGATTCAATTTTTTTTAAGGGAACCAGTGTTATGTGACAGAAACACTGAGACACTGTCCTCCTATCTTCGACGAATATTGACGATAGAAAGTCCAAACAAATCTATGACTTCTATTTTACAATATCCCATTGTGCATATGTCTGTAATACAGAAATCAAATACCAAAGTGTTTCCGAAACTAAGTAAAATGATAAAAAAAAACTAACAGTTCTCCAAGTGTGCAGTAAAGAAGCATTGGGCAATAATGCATTATTACTCAATCATTTCACGTACCTAAATTCTCTTCAGTACAATTTTTTACAAGTGGAACGGGAGCCCTTCTGTTAGTTCCAAAAGGAAATATTTTTAGGACAGTTCAAGGGAATTACACCAACGTCTGCAGACTGCATAGTATCTCGAAAAAAATAACTATAGATATGACGTACAGTAGTGGCACAAAAACCGGACCGACCCTTGCAGCTGATTTCAGAGCCTTGTTCACTCCAGAGCACGATAGACTGGTAACTAAGACTTTCGTGGTTCGAATCCTGCCTGGGAAGGAAACTTTTTTTTGTTCCTTATTCAAATTTATTCCCAATACTTTTCGATTTCAGCGATATTTCACTATTTAATTAACTTATTATTCCCAGAACATAAATGTTACCAGCAATCGAAAAGTATTGGGAATAAATTTGAATAAAGAACAAAAAAAAAGTTTCCTTCCCAGGCAGGATTCGAACCACGAAAGTCTTAGTTACCAGTCTATCGTGCTTTGGAGTGAACAAGGCTCTGAAATCAGCTACAAGGGTCGGTCCGGTTTTTTTTGCCACTACTGTACATAAGAATACAACTAACCCCACTGTTTAATCAGGAAAGTATTTCAGGTATATACCCACAGAATAAACGTTCGAGTAAAATAAAATCTGTTGAATACTTTTGCTTCATCAGAATAATATTACAAGAAAAATTACCATACTGTATATTAAATTCAGATGGGTACCATGACCACAGACATAATAGTAGGTAAACAACGATGGCTAAAAAAAAAAAAAGGAACACATTTCTTTGAAGGCTGAAAAGCACCTGAAATATTGTATGTGGGGGGGGGGGGAAGAGAGTACAGGCAAGTCTCTCAGACCTAACAGACATCTTTAAATGACGATAAAGTTTTTAGTATTGTGTTTCATATGTACTAATTGTGTCACATTGTATATTTTGTATTGATATATACACGATACGATATATGATAATAGCCAATAACATAAGCAATCCAAATACATATCAATATTAACAATAGCAATGCTGGCGGTGCATTTTTATACAAAGGAGTATAAGAACAATTTTAACAAAAAAACATTGCATGGGGATATTATTATAGAATATAGTAGCAATATCAAAGTCGTGCATGAACACATACACACATGCGACCAGATGGAACGCATTTGTTTGCTTTTATTTAGCACAATACACAAAACAAACAAAATATTGAGCGTATCTAGCTACACTTCTGATTGCATTTGCAATTCGCGCATGGATCTGACGTCATTATGGGATGAAAATAGTAAGAATATATTATATTTTATCAACAGTAATCTCACTAGACGTTTTGATTTATCTACAGAAAATCAAAACTCAAGTGGGATTTAATTGACTATTACACGATTAGAAGAAAGTATATAAAGATTAGAAGTAACGAAGTACTCCAATAGAATAAAATATTAATTGACTTACGAAAATACAACTGTCTTCAAATGTATTATTGTACCATCTCAACATTACAAATATTAAGCTAGATGCATGCTAGATGGCAGTAGTGTCTTTATACAGACACTGTAATGATTACTATTCAATAAATCTTAATATTAAACAATCTCTGATACGTGACTATCCATAATATCATATAGCAGAAGTTCTTTTTATCCTCTCAGAGCAGAAGCTATAACATAACCTAACTAATATACACAAGTGTTAGAAAAGTTTTAATTAACGACGATGACATAAAAAATAAATATGAATAATTTTAAAAGGAATAATTATTGAATGTACAATTTTCAAATTTGAATGTGGTTGGTGGTTCAATTGATGTTATATTGGACGTGTGCGTAATAGAAATGGAACTCGTTGATTTAGGCCTACATGGTGTATTCAACTTATTCAGAATTTCCGAATGAATAATTTTAAAAGGAATAATTATTGAATGTACAATTTTCAAATTTGAATGTGGTTGGTGGTTCAATTGATGTTATATTGGACGTGTGCGTAATAGAAGTGGAACTCGTTGATTTAGGCCTACATGGTGTATTCAACTTATTCAGAATTTCCGAATGAATAATTTTAAAAGGAATAATTATTGAATGTACAATTTTCAAATTTGAATGTGGTTGGTGGTTCAATTGATGTTATGTGCATAATAGAAGTGGAACTCGTTGATTTAGGCCTACATGGTGTATTCAACTTATTCAGGATTTCCGAATGAATAATTTTAAAAGGAATAATTATTGAATGTACAATTTTCAAATTTGAATGTGGTTGGTGGTTCAATTGATGTTATATTGGACGTGTGCATAATAGAAGTGGAACTCGTTGATTTAGGCCTACATGGTGCATTCAACTTATTCAGGATTTCCGAATGGTGCTCCTCATTTATTTGTAAATCGGATTTCAGAAGATGCATAGGTATGATCAGTGATTTTTATTAATTCTTGTTCTTGAATGCCAATGCAAGTCATATTTGAAACTGCTGTGCATCGACTGGAGTGGTTTGTAATTTTATATATATTTTTGACGTCCAGACCAGCGCAGTTTCAAATGTTGGCAAACAAAGAAACAAATGCTGGGGACGCGATAAAATTAAACAAATGCTAGGGACGCGATAAAATTGAGCGATAAGCAGCCATGATTGGTTGAAATACGTCCTTTCGTACCGTTTTATTGGTCAAAAGTAGTATGACGTAGTAAGAGTGTAATAGTCAACAGTAATCTCACTAGAGGTTTTTATTTATCTAGAGAAAATCAAAACTCGAGTGGGATTTAATTGACTATTACACGATTAGAAGAAAGTATATAAAGATTAGAAGAAATAAAGTACTCTAATACAACAAAATATTAATTGACTTACTGAAATTCTATTTCACTAATGTTAGCTTTACCAAAACGTTTGAACGGAGCCGCCATTTTCAGTTGACTGCCTATGCTGTAAACAAATGACGACCGCAAAGCATGTTTTATAGTACCGTAAAGAATTTTCAGTTTGAAATGTTGGCAAACAAAGAAACAAATGGTAGGGAGGTGCTAAAAACAGAAGAAAATATATAAAGATTAAAAGAAATAAAGTACTCTAATATAATAAAATAGATATTAATTGACGTACTAAAATTCTATTTCACTAATGTTACCTTCACCAAAATGTTTGAACAGAGCCGCCATTTTCAGTCGACTATCTATGCGGGAAACAAATTACGATCGCAAAGCATGTTTTATAATAACTTCAGTTTCAAATGTTGGCAAACAAAGAAACAAATGCTAGGGTAGTGATAAAAACAAACAAATGCTAGGGTAGCGATAAAAACAAATAAATGTTAAGGAAGCGATAAAACTAAACAAATGCTAGCGAAGAGATAAAATTGTGCGATAAGCAGCCATGACTGGTTGAAAGACGTCCTTTCGTGCCGTTTTATTGGTCAAAAGTAGTATGACGTAGTAAAAGTGTAATAGTCAACGAAAAATGACGTCATATTATCATAATTACCACTTCAATTTTTTTCAATATTAGTACTGCATTCTTAAGTATCTCGAAAAGTTATCAGATTATTTCACGTAGAGTATACCTCAGACCAAAACAGTATTACCTTCATTTTCAATCTTTTTTTTCTTCTTCTTATTTCACGGATTAGACTTACTGCGTGTTCTAACTCCACATTATGTCTTTATCACGGCGAAGCTAAGGTGTAAATACTGGGTAGGCTGATGTTTATCGTTTTTCTATCAATTTTTTTGTGACATAGACCCCACAAGAAGATTATGACCTATCATTTTCACCCTCAAATAGAATACAGGTATAACAATATAACCTATTTGTCTCATAGCACCCTGTTAGTCAAGGATATTTCTTATACCATGAAAACTGAAAATTTATATTTTATCTTCCTACGCCCGCTATTTTAATATGTAAACGTGGTGTCGACCTCCTATCTTTGTAAGGACATTTTGTTTCATGCGTTCAACTTGAAAACGGTTTCTCTTTTATAATTCTACAAATAATGACCTTAATGTTCTCTCAGCATAATCCATTTTATACAAAATTAATATGTAACACACATACACGCATGCACTTTTGATTAAACTAAACTCAACAACGCAGCGCTTTCAGAGAACACCAATATAGCGCGATGTAATAATGTGACGGAAGGCTAGCCTCGTTCCGTACGGAGATGTAGCGAATCGATCCCTCTCCCCGGTTCCCCCACAAGCTTGCGAATCAAGGTCGTAGATATGCCTTTAAAGACTTTTCGCCTTAAGCTTCGCTGCTCGCACTGCTCTCTCCATACTGGAATGACTGCCAACAGTGAACTTAATATAACCACAGTCTAGTACAATATTACAGTCACGAAGCTTGAGTTTATGAGGGTACTAAGAACAATAGACTATGCAGGTACTATTTCGCATTGTCTGTAATGATGCGATAGTAGCGATCCTAGTGGTTAGCAAACTATCTATGGATGCATCTTTACTACGTATTGAGCTTCGTGACTGTATATACTAGACTGTGGTAAAACTGTAATACATTCTCAAAAAGAACTATCACAATATTACTAATATCACAGTATTACCAACTTTTACCCTAAATTGACAGAAAAAATTCAAGAGAACAAAGGATGTTCGCAGAACCATGTAGAAAGAAACCATCATTCCAGCCTGCCGAAAATTATATTGGATTATCATCCACCTGGGAAAAGAGAAGTTGGAAGATATAGAAGACGTTGGTTAGAAATTTTGATTAAAGGGGACGGAACGGACTGTAAAAGTGCAAACCTTGTAGATGATTATGATGATGATATGTTTAATTTTCTCCTTAGACCTATATTCTCGTTTTTTATCAAGTTATCTTGTATATCTCATTGTGCTTCTTATGAATCTCATTCCTATAAATTGACACTATATTTTACTTTGAATTGTTTTGTGTTACTTCTCATGCTTCCAAATCAAAGTGAAGAGTGTATTATTTTGTCAAACACTGCCAATTTGTTGTCTTGCTTTTTTTCCTTTATTAAATTTAGAACAGAGGCATCCGAATTATATTATTTGAATGCATATAAGTATAACACGGTGATCTGTTTTTCCACACTCGCTACATTGTTGGAACAGATAGTAGTACAGAACGAGAATAGCTAACTGCTTTCGGAATCGAAGTTTTATAGGCAAAGTGACAGAGCAGCGAGGGTTATACAAATTTAATCACGCTTCCAAGTCGATATATTATTGCATGTTTATTTAATGACTCTATATCAATTGCAACGATTATATAGTGGAGGAATAGGAAATTGTGGGATTATTAGGTCCGGCGAATTCAAACATCACATAGAAAGGTAATAATCATCGCTCGTTTTAAATTATTATAATTCTAAACTGTCTTCACAAAAAACAAGAGAAAAAGCTATTATTTTTTTTTTCTCGAAGCTATCGTTTCCAGTATTAGAAAGAGACCGAATAATAAAATGTTATTTCAAGTAAGACACCATGAATATTATTTAATTCAGAAAATTGCGTTTTAAGTTTGGTTTCTATATATCAGTTAAATATTAAATAAATCCTGTCTGTGAATTAGTTTAGGTACTCTGGTGTTCAAAGATAACTGACCCCTTCTAATCGATAGGGATCGTTAATTTTTTCGTATGGCTTTTTTATTTATTACTTCCATGAACAGATGGCGAAGATGACAGTCAGTGTTGCCAATATTACATAAATATACCTACATTATAGAACTCAAAATTTCATCTCCGTCTAATGATTATAAAAAGCATCAAGTTTAGAGGGAAACCACTGATACTGTCAATTATTAGAATTTATTATGCAAATCATTTTCCCCAACACATTTTTAACCGTCCCAATATTGAGAACCTATTGTCACCTATTGAGAACCAGCGGAACTATTCCAAAGTTTGTCACTTTGTTGTATCTTTGGTTCTGCCTTATCCCGTGGTTAGAAAGTTCGCTTACTTACTTATTGGCTTTTAAGGAACCCGGAGGTTCATTGCCGCCCTCACATAAGCCCACCATTGGTCCCTATCCTGAGCAAGATTAATCCAGTCTCTATCATCATATCTCACCTCCCTCAAATCCATTTTAATATTATCTTCCCATCTACGTCTCGGCCTCCCTAAAGGTCTTTTTCCCTCCGGCCTCCCAACTAACACTCCATATATACATTTCTGGATTCGCCCATACGTGCTACATGCCCTGCCCATCTCAAACGTCTAGAAAGTTCGCTTACGTGATTAAATATCAGATATCTTTGAACGCTACCGTACCACTAATGAGAATTTCTCTTATTCCATTTTATTTTCGATCTCTACTAGACAGACACATGGTAGGAGTTTTTTTTTTTTTTTTTTTTTTGGCGTGGGGTCAATAAGACATGCGGAATTTCAACGTATGTTAGAGCTTTAAGTTTCACTTTAAGTTCAGTTTTAAATGCGAATCCAGTGTAGTATAATTTAATAACTATAATCAATACCTCTAACTTAAAAAAAATTAAGACCTGAAATGTCACCTACAGCAGAACCTCTATTATCCGTGGTAATGAAGGGGTTAGACTGGACAGTTAATTAAAAAAAACGGATAATCCGTACCATAAAATATTTTCATAAGTCCATACTACAGCCTCATAATATTCCTCCGTAATGTTGTGTTTAACATGCTAGATAGTGAATCAGTAGTTCACTAATTTAATTTTGGTTTATAATGCCCAAGGAAGTTCCTTACGATGGTTGTTTGCGAAAGGATAGGGGTAGTAGAGGGCTCCTGTTTTAGATCTACATACGTTATACACTTTATCATTATTTTCCATTAAATCGCGCATAGTTGTAACGCCAACCACGTATTCTGATGTGAAATGAGCCGCGGTTTTTCTTTTCCCAAATCTCTCAATTATTTGCATTTTTATTTTGATACTTAGCAAAACACTTTTGACACCTTTGGAAGATATTTTGCATAAGTTATAAAGTACGTGCATTCGAGCAGTAGGGCAAGGACTGAATGCTGCACAGATTTGCTATATATTGTGCGGAAGTTCTTGGGACCATTTCTTTGAAAGCAGGTAGTGACTATTTTACAAGTTTGGAAAAACACCTTCAAGTTACATTCTTATTGCTTGCAGTAGTACTATGTAAAGGTAAAGGCTTTTAATAAAAACACTCTAGAAAAAATAGGATTATAATATAAGGCACAGTACTAAGTTTCTTACACGTTTAATTCCGTAGTAAAGAAAGAAAAAAGGAAAGAAAGAAAGAAAGAAAGAAAGAAAGAAAGAAAGAAAGAAAGAAAGAAAGAAAGAAAGAAAGAAAGAAAGAAAGAAAGAAAGAAAGAAAGAAAGAAAAAGAAAGAAAAGAGCAACAGAAAGACAGTCGGATATTCCGCCGATCGGTTAATAGGGTGACGGATAATCGGGGTTCTACTATATTTCGTTGATCCTGTTATGACTGGCTACTTCAAAAAACTGGGGTCGTACATATTACAGAGTGTCGTCCCCAGATGGGCGGACGTGAGATTTTAGTGTTTCACGGCGATTGCGTTGTTGCAGACTTTTGTGTACTTCACCGTGTGATGGAACTTCATATTTCTAACGTTTAGAAACTGCATACAAGTTCCGTTTTAGGGAAATAGACTCTAGTAAGACCTGAAGGTCACATGTTCTATTGTGCCTATTACACATAATTGTTTGGATTAACCAAGTTTCTCTTCCATCATGGGAATGTTTCTGAATACACGTATACAAATAGTTCTGACTTCGATTCCTGTGACCGAATGTCCTAGTTGCATATTTTGTCTCTTCTGGTATTTCAGAACTGAACATGGAACAAGAATCGCGAATGGTCATTATCGTAGATAATGACAATAATCTTATTCATTCTTACCGTCTCCAAGAGACGGCGCCGATTTAACATAGTTTCTCAAGTTCAAGAAATATATTATTCAGACATCAGCAGAAATATTTTGCTGCTGCTCCTCTGGTTTTCGAGTACTAACCCGTCAGCATACACACTCAACAGATACAAATTGGATTCTTGACTGGGAAGTAGGCTTATACAGAGTGAACTGTAAGCAATGTCGTTAATTTCAGGGGATTATTTTTTTAAATAATTTAAACAACAAAGTTTAAATAATTTGAATAATTTCGAGGGAAAAATTGTTCCGGGGCCGGGTATCGAACCCGGGACCTTTGGTTAAACGTACCAACGCTCTCCCACTGAGCTTAATTTGCATAATACACGTCACTGTACGTAACAGAAAACCACAATTTAAAGTCACACAGAGTTAGTGTGCACTCAAATGTTGGTTGCTTGACGGTTGTCAGCCCACTTTGAGGTCTGTGGATATAGAGGGAAAAATTGGATCGGTGTCGGGTAGAGTTCCCGGGTAGCTCAGTGGGAGAGCGTTGGTACGTTTAACCAAAGGTGCCGGGTTCGATACCCGGCCCCGGAACAATTTTTCCCTCGAAATTATTCAAATTAACTTCACAGGGAGTTATTCCTGAAAGCTTAATTTGCATAATACACGTCACCGTACGTAACAGAAAACCACAATTTAAAGTCACACAGAGTTAGTGTGCACTCAAATGTTGGTTGCTTGACGGTTGTCAGCCCACTTTGAGGTCTGTGGATATAGAGGGAAAAATTGGATCGGTGTCGGGTAGAGTTCCCGGGTAGCTCAGTGGGAGAGCGTTGGTACGTTTAACCAAAGGTGCCGGGTTCGATATCCGGCCCCGGAACAATTTTTCCCTCGAAATTATTCAAATTAACTTCACAGGGAGTTATTCCTGAAAGCTTAATTTGTATAATACACGTCACTGTACGTAACAGAAAACCACAATTTAAAGTCACACAGAGTTAGTGTGCACTCAAATGTTGGTTGCTTGACGGTTGTCAGCCCACTTTGAGGTCTGTGGATATAGAGGGAAAAATTGGATCGGTGTCGGGTAGAGTTCCCGGGTAGCTCAGTGGGAGAGCGTTGGTACGTTTAACCAAAGGTCCCGGGTTCGATACCCGGCCCCGGAACAATTTTTCCCTCGAAATTATTCAAATTAACTTCACAGGGAGTTATTCCTGAAAGCTTAATTTGCATAATACACGTCACTGTACGTAACAGAAAACCACAATTTAAAGTCACACAGAGTTAGTGTGCACTCAAATGTTGGTTGCTTGACGGTTGTCAACTCACTTTGAGGTCTGTGGATATAGAGGGAAAAATTGGATCGGTGTCTGGTAGAGTTCCCGGGTAGCTCAGTGGGAGAGCGTTGGTACGTTTAACCAAAGGTCCCGGGTTCGATACCCGGCCCCGGAACAATTTTTCCCTCGAAATTATTCAAATTAACTTCACAGGGAGTTATTCCTGAAAGCTTAATTTGCATAATACACGTCACCGTACGTAACAGAAAACCACAATTTAAAGTCACACAGAGTTAGTGTGCACTCAAATGTTGGTTGCTTGACGGTTGTCAGCCCACTTTGAGGTCTGTGGATATAGAGGGAAAAATTGGATCGGTGTCGGGTAGAGTTCCCGGGTAGCTCAGTGGGAGAGCGTTGGTACGTTTACCCAAAGGTCCCGGGTTCGATACCTGGCCCCGGAACAATTTTTCCCTCGAAATTATTCAAATTAACTTCACAGGGAGTTATTCCTGAAAGCTTAATTTGAACAAAGTTTAATATAATCTTCCTCGTTACTGCTTCCTTTCGAAAATAAAAATTGTTTTACATGACACATTTCGTAGCGTCTTTTGGGAAAGCCATTTACTTAATTCCCAATATTTTCAGTCAATTTAAGAGAGCAACGTATACTTACTTACTTACTGGTTTTTAAGGAACCCGGAGGTTCATTGCCGCCCTCACATAAGCCCGCCATTGGTCCCTATCCTAAGCAAGATTAATCCAGTCTCTATCATCATATCCCACCTCCCTCAGATCCATTTTAATATTATCTTCCCATCTACGTCTCGGCCTCCCCAAAAATCTTTTTCCCTCCCGTCTACCAACTAACACTCTATATGCATTTCTGGATTCGCCCACACGTGCTACATGCCCTGCCCATCTCAAACGTCTGGATTTAATGTTCCTAATTATGTCAGGTGAAGAATACAATGCGTGTAGTTCTGTGTTGTGTAACTTTCTCCATTCTCCTGTAACTTCATCCCTCTTAGCCTCAAATATTTTCCTAAGCACCTTATTCTCAAACATCCTTAACATGTGTTCCTCTCTCAAAGTGAGAGTCCAGTTTCACAACCATAAAGAACAACCGGTAATATAACTGTTTTATAAATTCTAACTTTCTGATTTTTTGACAGCAGACTGGATTATAAAAGCTTCTCAATCGAATAATAACAGGCATTTCCCATATGTATTCTGTGTTTAATTTCCTCCCGAGTATAATTTATATTTGTTACTGGTGCTCCCAGGTATTTCAATTTTTCCACCTCTTCAAAAGATAAATTTCCAATTTTTATATTTCCATTTCGTACAACATTCTCGTCACAAGACATAATCATATACTTTGTCTCTTCGGGATTTACTTCCAAACCTATCTCTTTACTTGCTTCAAGTAAAATTCCCTTGTTTTCCCTAATCGTTTGTGGGTTTTCTCCTAATATATTCACGTCATCCGCATAGACAAGCAGGTGATGTAACCCGTTCAATTCCAAACCCTCTCTTTTATCCTGGACTTTCCTATTGGCATACTCTAGAGCAAAGTTAAAAAGTAAACATGATAGTGCTTCTCCTCGAAGAGAGCAATGTATTATGATAATAAATCGTTGATAGAATTTCAGTTTTGTCCTTTAATTGTGTAGAAATTTGACGGGAACAATTGTATGTAATTCCTTTTTCTTCAGACGTTACCAGTAACTTATCACTATGCAGCTGTAGAAAACTTACCAGTTCGGAACCTAAACTGTACAGATGATAAGCAGCGCCCCTATCGCATTTGGTAATTACACTGTTGATTTCTAAATGACAGGTGTTTTCTTTTATTACTATTATCATTATTATTATTATTATTAATAATTATATTATTTATGTGTGAAATGGAAAGACAAAAATAAGAAATGAAGCTAAGTCGGAAAAAGTAGGTGAAGGAAGAATAATGCTGAAACTGACCAGAAAAAAGAAAAAGGAATTGACTGGTTCACTGACGGAGGTGAAACTGCCTACTGAAGGATGCACTGGAAGGAATGGTGAACGGGAGAAGAGTTCGGGGCAGAAGATATAAAATAATAGAAGACATTAAGTTATATAGATCACATGTGGAGTCTAAGAAGAAGACAGAAAATAGGAAAGACTAGAGAATGCTGGGTTTGCAATGGAACACTTGTCCTTGGGAAGAGCACTACGATTAATAATAATAATAATAATAATAATAATAATAATAATAATAATAATAATAATGATAATAATAATAATATTCATAATAATAATAACAACAATAGTAATAAAATTCAGTCCACCGCTGTGGAGTTACGCTTAGCATACCTGACTGTGAAACGAATGAACCCGGGTTCAAATCCTGGTTAGAACAAGGTACCTGGTTGAGGTTTTTTCCGGGGTTTTCACTCAGCCCATTAAGAGCAGAGGCTGGAAAACTTTCGGCTGGAGCCTGGATTCACTTCGCTGGCATTATCACCATCTCACTCAGACGCTAAATAACCATAACAGTTGATAAAGCGTCGTAAAATAACCAATTGAAAATAACAATAAAACTCCCTGACAATTAAGACAAAGTATTTTCCGGGCTCGGGTTGAAATTCACTTATGCTTGTCGGGATCGAGCAGGACTCGGGCCTTAAAGAAAACCAAATAATTTTTGGCGAAATATAGGCTATACTGATTAAACATAATACGAAGGTTTTAATGCATGCACCATTAGGTGTCCACCCGACACCCATCCAGAACAGTAAGGGTATTGTAAGTTGTTGTTTAGCTGGACTACATATTTCGTAACGGCATTTGTGTCGTCTCTATTCTGACACAGAACACTGTTTGTTTTACCTGGAAGCCTGATATACAGGATGTTTCTGAGGTGGTGTTACAAACTTTCAGGGATGATGGTGAAGGGCACATGTATCAATTTGAGATAAGGAACCCTGGTCTGGAAATGACCGAGTCGAAAGTTGTGTGGAAATGAAATAATTTTATTTCTCTGTACACCTTATTTATGTGTATTTATCTGTACATCTTACACATACTGTATTCCTCTGACGTTGTTTACGTTGCCTACTTACAGTATTCCATTCATTGCGCTGTCTGAGGGATGGGGACAGGAAACTGCACTAAAGCAATGCAGATGGCGTAATATGTAACGGACATGGTCGGTCCTGATATGCACGTCTGTAGACAGCAGTGTATGTGTACAAGTTGCAGTGTCCAGTCGATCAGTCCTAGTGAAATGTAGGACTACACGTGAGCGGAATTAGCAGACCTGATTTTCGAATATGGATGAGCCAATGGGAATAGTAGACAAGCTCACAGATTGTATCGGGACAAGTACCCACGTAGGAGACATCCGGCCCATACCATTTTCCACGACTGTTCCAAAGGTTAAGGGAAGGAGGGTACGTGGTGCCAAATTACAATTCCATTTCCACACAACTATTTTTGCTTATAACTTTAGACTCAGTTATTTCCGGACCATGGTTCGTTATCTCAAATCGATACATGTGCCCTTCGCCATCATCCCTGAAAGTTTGTAACACCACCTCGGAAACACCTTGTAGTGAGGATCACGTAAGAGCAGTTCCTAAAAGGCTAATTTGGCCGTCTCTTCAGTGTTGCCAACTAATAACACATATCACCAGAGTAAAATCACAATGTCATATAAAATAATAATAATAATAATAATAATAATAATAATAATAATAATAATAATAATAATATAGGCTACTATTAACAATAACGATGTCTTGCTTATTTACTACATAGACCTTTATGTTGGGAGATGTTTTCTAAATGGTTCAATAATTTGTGAAAGAATAGGCCTACATTTTCCACCTGGACTTCTCTTACATTATGTTGGAAATAGATTAATATGATCTAATATTAAAATGTATTTTGTCAGACAACATGAAATTCATTGCTTTGACTAAACAGTTTACGATTCACGAGACCTAACCTAAAAATGTATTTTCTTTGATCCGTACAAACTCCGAAAACCGAATGCCACTTTGAAATGTGTGCTTAAGAATACTTATTTACTTCTAATAATTTTGCTATTCTAGTTATAAGAAATTGCTTTCCGTGCGCATTTTCTATCGATCACCCAAGTCCATGTATCACACCATATGTTATATTTATTTACACATATCTGACTATAATCTTGATTGTAACCACAACGCAACACATAAAATAGCAGCTATTATGTATTAATATAATACTGATATGTTCGAATTTCACTAGCTTCCAGTAATCGGCTCAGAAATCTAGAACAATATGAATTTTCAGAATTTGCACTACCGACAACAGCTGTTCCTGCTGCCAACGTAACAGTTAGAAAATCACTACCAGTTGTAGTATTTCTCAGTATAGAAATTCGAAACGAAGTTGGCAAAAGAAAATTCAACCTTCAAACTAGAAAATCACCATAATCCACTAGCATATGTAGTAATGGGGAGAAAATGGTTAGGTTTCACCCTTAGCGTATTAAGTAAGCTAATCCGGACTATAGGCTATTCTCTCTCATTCTCCTACTGGGGTGATATCTCTCGCAGTTGTTCTTGACCCCAGTGGCCTCTGCTTTATCTGCTAATCTTCGAGTTTCAGTTCGGGCTCGAGTGATAATTATAAGCTAATATCGGGTTTCGGGTCGGGTTAGGGTCTAGTTCAGATCGGGACGGACCGGGCCTAAGAATTTCTGTCCGTGCAGACTTCTAATGCCCGTCACATTATTTATCATCAGTGTAGCACTACTAACAGTGGTGACAGTAGCAATAATAGCAGCGGCAGTAGTACTAAAAGTAGTCATTAATGTGTGGAAACTTCAGTAGGTTAAAACAGTACCTACATAAAATAATTTCCACGCGTAATTTGACAAGAGATTTTCATTTTGTGGATAAATTCATGAACACCAAGCTCAAATGAATTTATCTAAAGAGAATGAAAACTTCACACGATATGTGTGTATGTATCCAATGCCCACCCACTTTACTTGCATGATTGTGGTTCTGCATGCTGCGGATAGATGGCAGAACTGTCACCCATTTTTCTAGTTGTATACCACTTCGGCGGGTCAACCTGTACATGATATGTATCTGTGAAGAGTTATGTCGTGTACTAAGGTGAGTGTATGTGTAAGTGTTCGTGTAAGTGTAGTGTCGGGAATGAGTGATGATGAAGATGAGGAAGGGAGAAGGGGAAACCCGGTGCCGACACGTAGCCTAATTCTGTCGAATAGAACCAAGGGGGCCGCCAGGCTTAACGTCCCCATCCGACGGACGAATCACTATCAACAGTGACATATGCCTTCTCTTCATATGCACTGCGGAGAGATTTTGGATTTAACCCAGGCATATTGGCGCACAATTTAGTGATTACAAGTTGTGCACCGCCATCTCTCCTAGTTCCGAGGTAGAAATTTTATATTAAAATTAAAAACTAACTCGGCGGACTCACACGATATATTATAATAGGTATATTTCGCAAATAGAATAATTAATTAATTCGACGTCCATTTCAAAAGGGAAACAATCCAAAATTAGAGTTTTGGGAAAACTGCAGTTTAAGATATGTTGGTTTGAAAAATCAATGGATCGTTGAAATCACTCCAAATTCTGTTAATGATATTTTCTATATACCGTAAGTTTCAAATTATAGTGTGTTAACTGGATTTTTCACAGCAACATGAACCTTTAAAATTCAGATTTCTCAAAACTTTAAATTCTGAGTTGTTTCCCTTCGAATTAAAGATCAGAACACTTGTCGCTCACATACTGCTTAGCAAATTTCATTTTAATTCGCAAGAAAATAATGGCGATATTTATCAAAACGGCTAGAACCGTCTAGTATTACCTGCTATAACTACAATAAAATTTAATCACAATTTGAAAATATATAATTATTTTGATGTACCGAAGTACATATGAAGTTTCCATGCAGATATTCTGCGTCATCGTACGATGGAGTAGTGGAACGGAGAAAAATTCTCTCCGGCACCGGGATTTGAACCCGTGTTTTCAGCTCTACGTGCTGATGCTTTATCCACTAAGTCACGCCGGATTCCCATCCCGGTGTCGGATCGAATCCTCTCAGTTTAAGTTCCACCTCTTGGGTTCCCTCTAGTGACCTGCCCTCTGCACTACGTCACAGATATAGCCTATGAACGTAGGACGATGTCCACATATGTGCGGACTCATATGAGTGACTGATTGGCCGGGATCCGACTTACAATTTGAAAAGATGGCACTTCAATTATTTGAACACTTATGAAAGTGACACTCCGTAAAAATAAATTTATTGGGTAACTTTAAGCTGAGGAAATTGATGTTGATTATTATTCCTGATTTTATTGATAATTAGTTAGGCTATTATGTTCGTTATTAATTTGGAAGCGCTTTTGAATCAACAGCGACAATACAAAAGTGGCAATATGAAATCGACAATATTTCAGTAATAGATGGTTTTGACTGATTGAAATTTAACGGATTCTTACACTACATTGGTGAATTTATATACGAGCGAAATTTTTAAATATTATTATTATTATTATTATTATTATTATTATTATTATTATTATTATTGTTGTTGTTGTTGTTATTATTATTATTATTATTAATTCAGATTTATGCCCATTAGTTCCGGGTACAGTTATCAGAGAAAATGTGAATATTTTAATTGTCAAAATCTATATGCTGTCCACACCTGTGGAGTAACGGTCAGCGCGTCTGGCCGCGAAACCAGGTGGCCCGGGTTCGAATGCCGGTCGGGGAAAGCTACCTGGTTGAGGTTTTTTCCGGGGTTTTCCCTCAACCCAATATGAGCAAATGCTGGGTAACTTTCGGTCCTGGACCCCGGACTCATTTCACCGGCATTATCACCTTCATATCATTCAGACGCTAAATAACCTAGATGTTGATACAGCGTCGTAAAATAACCCAATAAAATAAGAAATCTATATGCTAGACGCCATGAGCTAGATTATCTGTTCTTTTGTAAAGTCCTCAAAGGTGATATATCCTGTGACTCTTCCTTAAACAATATTACCTTTCGTATTCCAACAAAAGATATGAGAGCCCACAAACTTTTCTATATTAGAAATTCGAAATTTCTTTCACCAGTCTCCAGATGCATTAAAAATGCCAACATGCATGGCTGCGAATTCGATCCCTTCAATGTATAGACTTAGTTTGCTCTTGGCAACGATTTATCATTTATGTATTCTTTTAGGCATTATACTCAATTATCACTGTCTCATAGTATTCTTAGTTATGTATTTTAAAGTCATCCATTATTTATCCATTCACCGTCATTATTGTAATTAATTGTAATTGTACTTATGTGTAATAATTATTTTTGTATTATGTTTTTGTTATATTTGTGCTGAACTGTAATTGGCCACTGGCTGTTGTACAGCACATTAAATATAAATAAATAAATAAATAAATAAATAAATAAATAAATAAATAAATAATTATTAATCCATCCATAAGTCCATCTGGAATTCGCTACCTGCTAGCATCAGGGACTGTCGAAATAAAATTGAATTCAAACGCAAACTTACTAAGCACTTGATCAGTAATTGATTTCTTGTAAATAGTTTCCTTAATCTATCACAAAATATTTCAATATCCAGTAATTTCATCACTATACAATTTTGTTATTCTAGGTTTAATTTGTAATTCAGTAAATATAAAATATTCTTTGTTTTTCTATAATAAATTATCTAGCTTTAATTAGTCAGGTAATCTTTTCGTACTTTGATTTTTTATTGTACTTGTAATTGTAAATTTAATACAAATTGTAATTTTATTTGTAATTGTAATTGTAAATTTAATACTAATTGTAATTTTATTCTTCATATTATAGTTGGAATCTCCTGGTAGAGGGGCAGAGAAGGCCTGACGGCCTTATCTCTACCAAGTTAAATAAATAAATACTAATACTAATACTAAGTCCTACGACATGGTGGAATAGACGAATTTCAGAGAAGATCGAACGAAATAATAATAAGAATAATAATAATAATAATAATAATAATAATGGTTGAGGGAAGAATAATTAGTGGCGTGAGCCGTAATCGAACCAGTGACTGGAGGCGAGATGTTATTGAAACAGATAGTACCGTGGTGCGGGTCGAGTTATCTCGGGGACAATGCAGGGGGCTGCTGGTGTTGGGGGTGAGAAATCTATGCATATAGATTGCTTATTTTCCAGCCTGCAGCCTCCATGTACACCGAGAGAGATGGCGGTCCAGCGGCCTGGACAGTCTCGTTCCAACACTGTAGACACCGCCTGGCTGGCTTAACGCAGTTTCCCCTTAAAGCTGTCGAACTCAAGGCAAATGCGTAGAAAAGCAGAAACGTATGCTTTATAAACTGAGGTTTCTAGTGTTGACAGTACGATTGTCAACATTTTTTTAAATATAAGGTATATCAAATCTCGACAAATTTTCACTTAACAGACAGTTCGGACTTAAGAAAGTACTATTGAGCAGAGGTCTCCAAAAAGCGTATCGTCATTCGTGCTCTCGATGCTGCCCGCCGAACACAGTGTGCTGTAAGGCTAGAGAAGGGGAAGAGACTCGTACCTCAACAGATGGGAGCGATCAGTGGGGGATCGCGGCAACGGTCTGCTTAAGTTTACAAATAATAACATCAAAGGAATAAGAAATATCATACGTTTGTATATTATTTTGACATACCTACTATGAAGCTGGAGCCCCTTCTGTTGCTATTGACACAAGCCATTGCAAATTCAACCTCTTCTGTTCTATGGTGCCTTTCAGTGCCTGGAAATGATCTTTTCCAGTTGTATTTTGTAATTACATCTAGAAGACATTCAGACGCAGTAAAATGTTCATTAACTCCTCGGATGAAAATGGCTAGGTGAGCTTTGTCATTTCTATCTGTGCTTTCGTCCAATGGTTAATTGTGGTTTCGACTTCAGATTCAATTACACTTGCAATCTTGAAATTCCTTCTCTGAACTGTAATTGGAAACTTTTAATTTTCTTAAACTTTGACTTTGTTCTGGATACAGTATTTTAGTAACATCCTGTATGCACGATTTTACAAATGATTCTTCTGTAAAGGGCTTCATTGATTTTCCATTTTTTTTAAGACTGAGGACACGAGTGTGATTTGTGTTTGTATTTTCTTGTTTTATATTTATCAAAATATTTGTAGGCCTACGCATTTTACCTAAAATTAAACGAAAAACTATATATTTGTCATGCGGAACTGATTGTAAACGTATTGTAATATACAGATTATTATGTATAACCAACAGTTAGATATTACAAAATAAATTATTTTCACATGTCTAGCAAACCTGTAATTCTATGATATTCTTTGTGAAGAGTCGAGTATTGTCGTCGCATGTTGAATTTTAACACAGCCTTAAGAATTTTCGAAAAAAATTAAGCATTTCACATTCTACCCACTAACTCAAAAAAAAAAAGTCTCTTACTATTCATCCTTGAATGTACTACTTCCATGATTAGAAGACATTGTGAAACGGTGGAACACTCCGACCAACACAATGATAATGGCAGTCCGCCACTGCTCTTCGTTTGCGCATAAACAGTGAGTACAGTACACGTGGGGATGGGTGAGGCGGAGCGCGCGCATTACGTACTGGCTTCGGTTCCGTGCAGGGGCTTAGTCGCGAGTACGCTTTTGGAGACGTCTGCTATTGAGTATAGCCTATATAGGCGTCTTCTTAACGGACACCCCCCTCTCTTTGTAATATAACTAGAGTCTAATATATACAGTCACGAAGCTCAATACGTAGGAAATATGCATCCAATTACAGTTGAACGTTAGTTGCTAGCCACTAGGATCACTATTATCGCCTCATCACAGAGACTGCAAAATAGTACCGGCACAGTCTATTGTTCCTAATATCCTCAGTTACTAACCGCTTGGAGCGCTGTATCGCGAGAAATGCAAAAAATCACCCCAAGCTTCGTGACTATGACATTAGACTGTGATATAACTCCAAAGGAAATTGTTTATGTAGTTTCTAACGTATATAAAATAAAATAAGTAAATCTCGTCTTTTCATTCGGTTGTTGGAAATACAAATAAATTAGTATATAGACCTAAGTCTATTTATAAGCAATATGAAACGCTTATATTTGAAACAATGCTTAATTACAATATTTAGATTTATTTTTTATTTTATTGGGTTATTTTACGACCTGTATCAACATCTCAGGTTATTTAGCGTCTGAATGATATGAAGATGATAATGCCGGTGAAATGAGTCCGGGTTCCAGCACCGATAGTTACCCAGCATTTGCTCATATTGAGTTGAGGGAAAACCCCGGAAAAACCTCAACCAGGTAACTTGCCCCGACCGGGATTCGAACCCGGGCCACCTGGTTTCGCGGCCAGACGCGCTGACAGTTACTCCACAGGTGTGGACAATATTTAGATTAACTTCTGCTATTTTATACACGTTAAAACATGTAAATAACTTTTTTAGTTATATTATAAATAGTGGGGATGTCCGCTAAGAAGACGCTTTTATACCCAATGGTGTTTTCTAAACTTCGAATGCTCTATACATAATTGATATACAGAGTGTCCACAGAAAATCTTCGTGATTGTAAACCGATAAATCGTCTCTGTCGGTAGTCGTATGTACATGAAAATGGTGATACCAAAAAAAAAAAAAAAAAAAAAAAAAAAAAGCAAGTCAAAAATTATATGATTCATATTTCACTGACACTCAATGTGCACTCCGCTTGTCACTCAGCAGACATCAGGGCGATATTCCCACTGCCACACGCACTCCAATATATCTACTGGAATGGATTCAATGGCACCGGAGATACAATGTTACAACTCTTGAAGATTCTGAGGCGCTGAAAGTACATAGATGTAACCCCATAATAAGTCACAGATATTCAAGTCGGGGGACCTCGGTGGCCACTTGCGGACGACGTTGTCTTGGTCTCCAACGCGTCCAATCCATCGTCCTGACAGTCGTTTGTTAAAATGACCACCAACATTTGCTACACTGCAATAATACAAAAATAACAAAACATTGGCGAACCCGAACGAAACCCATATTAACAGCGTCTATTCGCTTCTCCTACCATCTGTTGTTTTTGCTGCCAATTAGATTTACTGCAATATTCAAAACAGTAATTATCTGAGTCGTCCTTTCTTATGACACTAGTAAAAAGTTCGTAATGTACACTATTACAAAATTATAGCCGTTTGTAATCACGAAGGGTTTCTGTGGACATTCTGTATTTTTTAATGAATGATATAATGTTTCTTACCAGAGACGAGGTCCAAATAGACCTATACAGAGTGGAAGTGATATAACTCTACAGATTGAAGGGGACAATAGAATATATTAAAATAATTAAGAAAACTATTGTGTACTATATTTATGTAATTCTGTCTTAGTCTATCTGTTGAATTTTATGACTTTCGTAAATTCCCTTATTGATCGTTATTTCCAATAGCCAATGAAAACTGTAACATTTTTTGACGATGTCCAACATAAAACCTTATGAAGATGTAACAGTTGAAACTCCGGTTCCGATAGATGTTTGTGTTCCTGACCAGGCAGCGATGATTTGAATTCGCTGTCAATTTAAGGGGAAAAATGGCCGATTCGGAAAAGATTTTATCACCATAACCCTGCCATATTATCGTTTATGCATTCACCTCCACGAAGCTATTTCGTCACACCTGGCAGTAAAATAGAATCTTGCCGCTTCTCAGCTCATTATTTACTTCAGACGGACGCGGTTTGCGGAAGAAATAGCAAATAAAGACAATTTTACAGGAGTAACAATGAAAAGTAAATCTAGAGGTTTATGTTTCCTCACCATGTGATAATACTTCACATAATCATGACTATCATCGTATATTCGTATTCCATTAGTATGAAATCTGTGTTCTTTATTATTTTATGCTAGACACGTCATGATAGGAGAATTCCACTGTATGTGGATACCTAATATTTTGTTCAAAATTCTCACAAGTATTAAGACAAAACAGCTAAAGGGTCCAATCTTAAAATTTACAAACCTCGATAACTACGATTATGTTTGGCTCATCATTAACCCAACATCTAGAGCAGACGTTCTAAATTATATTTGTGCTCTCGTCATGCGTTCAAACTGAAATATTAGTTTTAAAAGGAAGAATTCATAGCCTTTTGGGGGGGAGGGGGCAGATACAAAAAGACTCCAAATAATGCTGAGCGTTCCTTTCAAATGCCTGGCTGTATTAGGGACAACCAACCTATGCAAAAAAGTTTCTCACTTATGAAATACCTCAAGAACAAAGTACGATTAACTGATTCAAATCTGCAAGACTGTTTCTCCTTGGACATCACTAAATTCTTAGTGACATTCAAATTCAAGGATATCATTACCTTGGTGAGTGTTTTAAAATTTTATTCATTTATTCATTTATTTATTTATTTGTTTATTTATTTATTTATTTATTTATTTGTTCATTTATTTATTTATTTATTCAATTATTTAATGATTTATTTATTTATTTATTTAATCATTTATTTATTTATTTATTTATTTATTTATTTATTTATTTATTTATTTATTTATTTATTTATTTATTCATATAGTCCTATTAAAGCTATTTGATTTCATAGTGATCGCTCACCTAGTATCACATATGGGCGGTGCTGTCAAGCTTCAAAAGGTTGAGAACCCCTGATCTCGAGAGTCGACATTTCTCTTGCCGAAGATCCGACTTCATATCTCTGCGAGTCTAAATAATAACTTATTTGTGACAGTCAAGAACAATGCTAGAGCGTGTTTTCACGAGATAGCTATAATTACCTCTTACATTTTATAACACCTTTCCATGCATTAATACGCATTAAATGTAGGATGAAAACGATATAAACTGCCAAAAAATACTGGCTGTACAGCACAAATAACCGAAAAAAGGAAGTCAAATAATGTTTTCCTGTAACTGTCGAGGTCTTCCAAAATAATGTTTTGTGAGGCTAACTTTTTTAAAAAAGACAATAGACAGTCATTATTTACTTGGTCCCATACGTACGTTGAAGCAGTCTTGTGTTGCTCTGTTGTGTGTTGTGTATTGGTATGTGTTGGGAGCAAAGTCAATGGCAATGGCAATCACGTTCAGTCGAAATGTAAACAAATAATTATTATACTACTATCAATCTTAAAAACATAATAATTTACAAATTAAAAACAGAATTATAAGAAATAATTAAATGCCACTAGACATTTTGTCCAGTAAATCGATATGTACTACGTATATTTATGTCAATCTATATCGTTTACATCCTGTATAGCTATCATAATATGAACAGAGATGTACTGTCACTGTAAAATGGTCACCGATAACAGACAGAAGACACAATTAATTGTCCAACCATGGGCGATGATAGTGGGCTTGGTCAAATGTAGCTAAGAATGACAATCAAATCATTATGAATAATAATGTTAATACTTATATTTTAATTTACTTCTAGCCTTACCTACATATTCCTAACATTTAACATGGGATAAGCATATTTTGGCTGTCTATAAGAGAATTGCTCCAATGTCTGGTATATTGAAAAGGCTTCAAAGATCTTTGCCTATATCTTGTCTCTTGAATATATATTATACTTTTATACATTCTCATTTAATGTATGTCATTTATTTGGGGACATAATAAGAAAACTGCTTTGAGACCTTTACAAATTATTCAAAATAGAGCTTTAAGAAATGTATTGGGTTTTTTATTATTTGACTCCAGTTAAATATCTATATCAATTTTCTTTCGTTCTACCAGTTGAATCAATTATCAAATTAGGTGCTGCTATTTTCATGTACAAAGTTATTAACAATTTAATACACAGTAATATTATATTTCAGTTTAATAAAGATAAGTTACACAAACGTATTAACAAGATAATTTTTTTTCTCGGCATAGCTCAGTAACTTATGGAAAGAAAGGAATTAAGCACTTTTAACAACTTTTAACCAACTTCCTTCAGATTATAGAATTTTACCAAATTGCCGGTGTTTTAAGAATTGTTTAAAAATACGTTTTTGGGAAAATTATTTATTTTAATTCTCAGTTGATTTATTTATTTCATGGTTTCAAACTTTTTCTTCTTTCTGTCCAAAACTTTATGTTATCTATTTGTTTTTATTTTGCTTTCTTTTTTTAATAAATTCTTGAGATATTGTTTCTTTTCCACAGATTGTAGTTTCATGACCTTTCAATTACATTGTACATATGAGTTATACTCGTTGGGGCATACTCAAATTAAAAAATAAACGTGATCTGATAGTCCAATGTTTGCTGTATTCGTAAAAATACCATCTTCCCGAAACGGTCTCTTTTAATTCTATTTTTTCACTCTCACTACGTGCTTATGTATTGTTTTATAAAATTTGATCTGTCTCTCTGTAATATAGGTTTATTTTTAAATGTTCCATTAATAAGTCACAGATGATTAAATCTTAATAATATTATCTAACAAGCAAACGTTCTGATGGGGGCAGATAAAAAAAAGTTATTTTTTTTTTCTTCCACCATGTTAATAATGTCAAAAGAAGTGCTTATACAAATTTTGGCCACTCGACCGCAATTACGAGGACCGTAAAAAATAAGTTCGCCAGGGGTCGTTAACAGAAAAAAAAAACAAAATTTCATGGACAAATTTAATGGAACAGACACAGCAATTGTTGAGCTATTTTTCAACATATTTTCCATCGGAATTGAGACATTTCTCATATCATGGGATCGACAGAGAGAGGTGCAGACGCAGTCAAACGCTGGTTCCGATCTGAGGCGGCTGACTTCTACGACACAAAAATTGATCCCATGGTATGAAAAATGTCTCAGTTCCAGTGGGGGATATGTTGACAAATAGCGCAACAATTGCTGTATCTGTTTCAATAAATATTTCCATGCAATTGTGTGTTTTTTTCTATAAATGACCACAGGGAAAATTACTTTCTGGATGGCCTCATATTTGTGGTCGAGTGGCCAAAATTTATATAACCACTTCTTTTGACATTATTAACATTGTGGAAGAAAGAAAATTAACTTTTTTATCTGCCCCCATCAGAACGTTTGCTTGTAAGCTGCAACTTTCCAACCAAGAAAACTGAAATCGGTTGCTTCATCTGTTATCTTGTTTTCGGTAACAATTTTGTTCTTCAATTCATCTCTTCCAGTAAATATTATAACTTTTGTTTGTAAGAACATATAGTAAAATTATAGTTTTTAGCAATATTATTTAGTTCATATATTGATTTATGATTTATCCTTCTTACATTCTGTGTTGCTCTCATTTTAAACTGTTTGATTATCTATGGGTAATCGTTTATCACTTCCCATTCTGTGGACACCATAATTAAGATCCGTCTGGATGAATGGATGAGTGGTGATACGAAAATAGAAGCGAAATAGGACTGAAACACTCTGGGCATTGACTTCTTCCATGAAAAATCTCTGCCAAGGTTCGAGTCACATCTTCCTTTGGTGTAAAACCTTAAATTAACTGTATATGATCAAAGAAATTCTGTTCTCCATGCACTCTTCCCAGCATAAACCTTGGATAAGTTACGAAAATAAAACTTAAGCTTGTAATAATTTTGATCTAATACGCATAATTGACAAAAACGCTAATAAAACAAAAGACATGAATATAAATGTTAATGCAAGGAGTAGCATGTTAATTGATTAAGCAAAATTACATAACTACAAAAATTCTTCCTTTGACATTTTATTGCCAAACAAAAATTAAGAAACAAAAACATTTCGGAGATGGAATAGAAGTTAAAAAAAGAAAGCTACTTAAAGAAGTCGTATTACATGCGTCATATACTTTCAGAGCCGCCGCAGAATCCTTGAGTCATTCTCTTGAAGCAAGAGTCGAAATTTGTTTCACTTAAGTTTAGCGCTCATTAGAGGAAGCAGAGTTCTTGAATATAAAGGGAGGGATGAAAAAGAAGGGAAGCTAAAAGCTCTCTTTCGGGCCCTATTAAAGAAATAGACTAGACGTTTCGTAATTGTATTCTGTAAAAGCTGCTTATGTATAGGAAATGGTATAAAATTCAAAATTAATGTTTATAACTTCTTAATGGTTACAAATATTTTCATTGAATGTGATCATGTAATATCACTAAAAGAATGCAGTACAGATAAACAAGCCTCATGAAATCGTTAAGTTACGCAAAATATCTATAAAATATCTTATAAAATAAGAATTTATAGATTTCATTTTAAAAAATTATTTTTTATTTAACGACGCTCGCAACTGCGGAGGTTATATCAGCGTCACCGGTGTGCCGCAATTTTGTCCCGCAGGAGTTCTTTTATATGCCAGTAAATCTACTGACATGAGCCTGTCGCATTTAAACACACTTAAATGCCATCGATTTCGGCCGGGATCAAACCCGCAACCTCGAGCATAGAAGGCCAGCGCTGTTGTCAACTACTCAGATTTTCAGCTTAATTTTCTAACTAACCATGCATTTTACAAAGCGCATAATAGGTTTATTTTTATTTATTTTAATGTATTCTATTGCCCCCTTCAATCTGAACAGTTGTATCAATTACACCCTGTATGTAGATTGCAGAAAAATAGCATCATACGTCCGTAGGAGTATAGTTTATCCTACAAACTAGTCTTAAATTGAGATGTGTCCCGCAACTGCAGAATATATTTATCGTAATTAAAATGTTAATAATACCTATTAATAATGGTGTACAGCAGTCGCAAAAAAACCGGACCGACCCTTGTAGCTGATTTCAGAGCCTTGTTCACTCCAGAGCACGATAGACTGGTAACTAAGACTTTCGTGGTTCGAATCCTGCCTGGAAAGGAAACTTTTTTTTGTTCCTTATTCAAATTTATTCCCAATACTTTTCGATTCCAGCGATATTTTACTACTTAATTAACTTATTATTCCCAGAACATGAATTTTACCAGCAATCGAAAAGTATTGGGAATAAATTTAATTTTCCTTCCCAGGCAGGATTCGAACCACGAAAGTCTTAGTTACCAGTCTATCGTGCTCTAGAGTGAACAAGGCTCTGAAATCAGCTACAAGGTTCGATCCGGGTTTTTTGCCACTACTGTACATTATGAACCACCAGTATAAATAAAGTAATGTATGTATACACGTAGATTCAGTACGTACGTATGTATGTATGTATGTATACGGCAGCATCTGAGCACTGCGACGCCTACGCAATACACACAACTGCATTTAACGTTCACTTGACATTTAATTCGTGTATTCGCATAATGAATACGCAGATATACTTTTTGTTTATGGATTCTATGTTGGCAATGCACTCGCTGCTGTTGAGAAATATAGATGACGTTTTTCCAATCGAAGGGCTTCATCCAGATTTGTGTTTTACCGTGTTAACCGGAAGTTATCTGAAACTGACAAGCCACCAAGTGTTTCACTGAGGTCGGAAATATAATTTACAATTCATGGAATCCGTAAGAAGGGCAACCTTAGTAGGCCTAATTTGTCTTGACTTTCTATTTTTTCTTACTAAGCGCGTACTTAATTATGAAGTAAACTTATTAGAACAACACAAGATGAAGTATTTTCAATAATGTATCATATTACAATGTTCCGAAATGTAGAAATGCGTGTATAATGCCTCTCTCCATTTAAAGCAGGGTTGGGCAGAATTATGCACTCTGTGCTTGCACGGTGTACTACGAGCAAAGTGTGCTTATAGAGTGCACGAAAACCGGTTTATTCAAGTTGCGGTACGTACTGTATGTTTCAAAAGAAAATGTTATTCTACCAAACTGAATAAGAACACAAAGTAATGAAACACTTCCTTAAACACAAAAAAAAAACATGTCTGTTGCACATTAATCCATATTACTCAATTTCTAAAGATTTGGAGAAACTTTATTAGCACAAGCTATGCGAAGAACTGCCGTTAAAAGCCCATCATTTCTTGTTTAAGATTTGTTTATTTTCGTAATAGAAAATAACTGTTCACATCTATAAGTGGAACCAAATAAACACAAAACTTTCTCACACAGCTTATGCAGATTGGGAAAGCGTCCTCTTGGGAATCCGTCATAAAACTGCATAAGACTCGACCTTGAATCATATTTCGCTCGCATCTCTCGATCACATCGCAGGTCAATCAATTCACACTATAATGAAGGGGGGACGTTATCAATAATCAGTTGGAATCAGAACATGTAGCAAAAATACGCAAATCCATTTCCAGCCAATCTAAATCGTGGAACCTTGATGTAAATTCCTCTAATAGATCGGATAGAATACATGCGTACATTTCGAAATTTTCATTGTTCAAAATTTTATGCGCTTAGATAAGGATGGGAAATGATATATTTCGCCCTTTTGCATTTGACGTATCCATAACAGCAATTTCTCCTTAAAAGCTGCAATTCTATCAGTAAATTGTGTATTAAGAATTTCTTTTCCACGAAGTCCTAAATTTAGCTCATTTAAAAGCTGTAAGATCTGTTATAGCTGCTGGCACACTACAGCGCTCGCACTTGGAATTCCCCGTGCTCACGGAGGGCAAATGCACTCAAACGCCCATCGCTGATTTAAAGGTTCGCCCATCAATAACTTCCCAATCGCTACATTTCGGGCATAGGTACATCAGGTTAAATCGATATTACATAGGTTAATCCAAGCTACATTATTCTGAAGTATTTTACATTCCTCCCGAGACTTTCTGTATAGCCTACATATTCAAGAGTAATGTAATCTCAATTAAATGGCATTCTCCAACATACGGACATAGCTATTAGACCTATAATAATAATAATAATAATAATAATAATAATAATAATAATAATAATAATAATAATAATAATAATAATAATGTTTTATTTTCGCCGGCAGAGTTAAGGTCATAAGGCCTTCTCTTCCACTCAACCAGCCTTAATCAATACAATACATAAATTTAAATTACAAATATTTACACTACACTTAAAAGGTTCTCCAGCAATATTCTTCACTACACATTTATTTAAATTTAGATAAATCTATAAGGTAAAGTAGTAACTTAATTTATGAGCTAATTTAATTCAATGAATTATAATTAATTTAATATTTCAGATAGCTAGTAAAATGATGAAAATTAATTTAATATAAGCTTACTAGGACTATGTTACAGGGAGAATATATATATTTCTATTTCTATAATGAGAATATTAATGTAATTGCCATTAGAGGTTTTGTAAATCTATTTAGAGAAATTAATGATAATAATAATAATAATAATAATAATAATAATAATAATAATAATAATAATAATAATAAGAAGAATGGACAGATGTTAGTTTCATTATAAGTAACAAATATTAATCAGCAATTAATCTGTTAAGTAAGAATTTATGTAATTTTGACCTAAATGAAGTTATTGTCCAACAACCCCTTATATCACTCGGAAGCGAGTTCCAATTTCTAGCAACTGAAACTGTATAGGATGAAGAATATAAAGATGTCTTGTGGTAGGGTATAATGAGTAAATTGTTATGATGAGATCTTGTACTTAGCTGATGATATGCGGATAAATTTTGAAAACGAGAAGCCAAATAGACTGGGGTAGCGGTGCGCAGAATTTGAAATAAGAGAACAAGAGAATTCAGGGCTCGTCGATCACTTAGCCTTAGCCAAGACAGAGTTTGGAAAGACGAGGAAACATGATCATACTTACGAATATTACAAATATAACGGACGCACGCATTATGCACACGTTGTAGCCTGCTGCTCAAATTTGCATTGAGGTTACTTAATATAATATCGCAGTAGTCAAAGTGTGGCATCACGAGTGTTTGTACAAGGATTAGTTTTAATTTATCAGGAAGAAAGTGCTTCAGTCGCTTTAATGAGTGAATAATGGAAAATATTTTTTGGAAGTGTGATTCACTTGTTCATTCCATTCCAGGTGACAATCCATATAAATACCAAGGTATTATGTTGTGCAAGAAATCCGCGCATGCCTGGAGTGTAGTGCAGTACTCCAAAGCAGTCCGATGCCCCGTGGCTAGCAAACAACCCTCTCTCAGAGGGAGACACTGCTTTCTTTGAAGGATTTGTAGTGGTCGAATTCACCCTAGCATTCTCTCCCATTTTCCCTCCCATTTAATCCGCTCACTGCTCCAATCTTCGCTCATGCTACATAAACTAGGCAATTAATACGACGCCGTAATTCTGCGCCAGTCAGCTGAAGACGCAAAGCGGCCGGTGATCCCGTAAATTTTCATGTTTCTCGACATCTTTCTCTCGCGTCCACTGCTACGCTCGCCTCTGGTTCAGCAGTACAGTTAATTTGTTTTCTTATAATTTCCTTGGCTACAAAACCATATGCTGCGCTTACAATTAGATTTCTCTCCATTTACGCTACATAAGTCGAATATTCTATCAATCAGACGTTAGTCAGACGGTTTTTCACGCTGGAAACAACAGTTCAAATTCTGGAGAGGTTAACTGGAATTTGTGGTCCAGAAAGACAGAGTTGAGGATACAGAATTTTTCGAAAATGTCGTCCAAGAATTACAAGACGTGACAGAGGGTATCAATCATGACCGTCTATAGTTCTACATAGATAATTTTTATATATCATACTACATTATCGCTCAGCAATTATTTCATGTTCCATACCGATCAACTGAATTTGTCCACATAGTTATTCTATAATAATAATAATAATAATAATAATAATAATAATAATAATAATAATAATAATAATAATAATAATAATATATTATCTTCCTGACACGTTATGGTCTTAAAAATTCTGTTACGATCTACAAATAGCAGTCATCCAATCTTTTGATGAGTCAAACCAGTCACCTCCCTGTTGGTTTGTAGTTCAAGTTTGTCCTAGGAATTCTTAATTGAATGTTCAGTAAAAATTATAATTATATGTATAACTAGCCGTACCCGTGCGCTCCGCTGCACCCGTTAGAAATAAATATAAAGTAATTGCATAATTAAAATAGGACATTTGATCCAGGGAACATTCGTGTTTGATAGAAGGATAAATCGTTTATTATGTTACTTAATTTAAATTGTATTAAAAAATTAAAATGCGATCATTTTAATCCAGAGACCATTCATTTGGTCATAAAAATTATTTTAGGAAATACAGGAAACGAATGTACAGAATAGCCTATCTAGTTTTCTGTGCATAAGAAGCTATTTTAATCTTACCTGAACTCGATTCACTCAGAAGTCACTGTAATAACATTTTGCATAGAATAAAACTTATCGAAAATTATTTTTAAAGAAACTTTTATTATGTAACATTTTTCATGAATTTTAATAATAAGGGAGATATTTCGGTTTATTTAATTCAAGCCCCCTTATAACCCCCCTTTTAAATAAAATATTTTGAATGCCATATAGCCTAAATTCTAAGTTACAACGAACATAATTTATATTCCAATTTTCATATAAATCGGTTCAGTCATTATCGCGTGAAAAGGTAACAAATATCCAGACAGACATACAAACAAAAATTTCAAAAAAGCGATTTTCGGTTTCAGGGCGGTTAATTATATATGTTAGGACCAATTATTTTTGGAAAATCGAAAATTACCAGAAAAATTTCGGCTACAGATTTATTATTAGTATAGATTATTATCCGTATCATAAAATTTAAATATATTGGTTCTCAGTAAACAAACGATCTCTTCAGCCAGTTATGTCTATGCCAAAAATTTCCCTAAATTGTTTCGTATATTCCTCTTTTCTCCCTTGATTTTCTTGGTTCTCCTGCTTTGCCCAACTTTTTTTAAACCAATCCAGTATACTTCCGGATAGTTTAATATTTTGAATTCTCTGTGAATGTATCATTTTAATTTTTTTCTTTTAATACAATAAAAGTAATAACTATTATATGAAAGATAAATGTTAAAATGTTAGAATATAATAATAATAATAATAATAATAATAATAATAATAATAATAATAATAATAATAATAATAAGCCTAATGTATGTTTATGTATTTAACCTATCGTTCCAATGCGGGAATATAGGTATCCCCTGGTGGAGGTTTCAGTATCTAAAAGGAATTTAGTTGTAATTCTTTTTCCGACAGAGGGAAGAGGGACAAGTGGTAAACTCATCACCTCAAACGCCACCTAGTGAGCAACTAAGGTATTACTAGTAAACGAGAGGGGAGAAATTGAGTCCAGAGGCTCTAATTTAGACTTGGAGGTTGCCGGACAACTCCGACACAGGACATACGATTTTTAAAGTCCTTCCCAGAGGACTTGCGCTCCGGATTTTTATGTCCTGAAAAATCCACACCAGCCGGGTTTCAACCCACATCCCTTGCGTCTATAGGAGCAGTTGAATTTAGCCATATAGAAATTTCCGATTCATCATTATGATTCCCAGTAGGGGAGACACAAAGGTCTACTTTGACGAGGAACAGAGTATACAAAGTGATGCAAAAGAGTGAGAGGAATGGAGAGAGGGAGATGGGAACATTTGGTACACAGCGTGAAGATAGCCTAGGTGAGATGAAACTGGAGCGTGGATACTGCGACTCATTCAATTCTGCTTTCTTCTTATTTTTGTCTCTCTCCACCCGCCGCCAACCCAACAAAAATCTACGGCTTCTATTATTTTCGTTTACAGAGTCCAAATCTATTTTAGAAACCCTAAATAAAAATACATTCTTCACACATTCATAAGAATTTCCGAACTATCTCCGAGGTAGCTGAGAGCTCATTGTAACCGTATATTTCTTCATTTCTTTATATCTTACTATTACCATGGTAACTGATACTGAACTAAATCATATTTATTTTTTTTTACTTATTTATTTTTATTGCTAGTAAGTTTGAAATGAATACAAGTTAATAAATACAATGAAAGATAAACTAGCCCACTCCTGAATGAGTAAGACTCGTGCACAGGAGGGGATTCCAATACAGACTAAAATTAAATTAAAATTGAGAGTGAATAGAGATTAAATAGTGTTTAATATGTTTAAACCCAAATTATAAATCCAATACAATTTTTTTATTTGTTTATTAATTTGGAGACGATTCGTGGTTGAAATATTATTGGAATAAAATTTGTTTAATAATCTGGGACCTTGACTCATGCTATGATAAAAAGCTGCATTGGTTTTACATTTTGGTTCACACAAACGCAGAGAATTCATATTTTTAGTTCTATATTTATGTATATACCTTTCAAAGTTATTAAAATTTCTATCAAAATATTTTAATAAAATAAAATGACACATTTGTTTAATGTTGAAAACTTTGAAATGTTTAAACAGCAATTCAGTTGGGTAATCTTTCTGCTTTTTTAAACAAATTTTTTATACTTTTTTTCTGCAGTAAAATTAACGGATAAAGGTTGGATTTATAAGTTCCACCCCAACCTATAGTACCATACATAAATATAGATTCAAGTAATGCTAAATAAATTACACGTAAATAGTTAATTGACAAAATATTTCTTAGAATAACAAGTAACAATGTTTTACGTAATTTATTACAAATATAATGAATATGATTATTCCATTTTAAATGATTATCAATAATTATACCTAAGTATTTAACCTCATTAACTTCATTAATAAATGAACGACTGCAATTTATTACATTCTTAGAATGAGTATAAGTTACATTTCAAAATATTTATTTTTCTCATTTAGAGGAAAGCGCGCGTATTAATAAACGGAGACAAATGTTTGGCAATACTAAGATAACTTAATTTTTATACGGATTTTTCCACACTGCTATAGTTCTTCTTCGTATCCGCTATAGGTCACATTTTTCCGGAGCGATACTCTCGTATTTAGATGGCAGGCCAATACCGGAACTTGATAATAATACATTAAAAGAAACGATGAAGGGTTTCTTTTTCTGAGGAGGCCCGAAGGCTTTCACAGCAGACTGGGGTTTATTGTGCCGACCTCCTTATTGTGGGATGATTGTTGAAGTCCTTAGGCCTGCATTCCTCTGAATACGTGATTCACTGCTTGGTACCATCTTATCGATTCAGCTATGGCACCCAATCTGATAAAGTCTTCCTGTTGATATTTCGAAACCTTCTCATATAAATTACAGAAGAGTTAATTAGGATTGGGAAGGAGGTAGGTAGCCGCGCTTTGAAAGTAAGTTGTACTATCCCAGCATTCACCTGGAATTATTTACGAGATTATGAAAAATCCAAGTTAAGGCTGGTCCACAATAAACCGGGAACGGAAACGACAACGAGAACGGAAATATTCTTAAAATAAATGTATTTAAATGTGAGCATTCACAATTAACTTTCCCGTGCCCGGGCTTCGGCAAGCTTCTCGTTAATTCTGAATGATCACATTTAAATACATTTTAACATTATTTCAATTCTCGTTGTCGTTTCCGTTCCCGGTTTATTGTGAACCAGCCTTTAGGGTATCCGGTCCCTGAGATCGAACCAGTGGACCTCCCAAATATAAGATAGCAATGATAATTATTATTCAACCGTGATCAGTAAAGAACCCAATACATTAAAACAAAAAAAAATCGCAATTTTATTGCTTTTCTCTAAATTCGCGAAACGTTGGTACTGACTCAGAAATAAATACGAAAAAGTAAAACAATAAATTTGATCAATTTTAAGATATTACTAGAATTAGACTAGTAATATAACTAGGAAGAGAGTTAACGAATTTCTTTTTAAATGTATACATAAATCACTCTATTCACAGGACTTGGTTCATAACCGAATAAACTGCGTTTTTTTTTATAAATAAAACTGTTTTATTTTTCTATAAACTGAATGCTTATAAAACTACAGGACTTTCAATTTCTCCGTGATTTTCGAATAACGCTATACATTAATACAAGAATATATTGAATATAATTTTAACAAATTTTATGCAAACAGTTTTAACTTTGGCTAAGCCTACTGTAATGTTGTATTATTTAATGGCTTTATTGGCTTTTTAAATAAAATGAACTACATATCTTCGGTTAAGAATGAAAACCTCATATTTCACGAAAACCAAACTTTACAGGAGGAACAAAAAATGTATGTAGACTTTATTTTTATATTTTTTAAACATAATTGCCCAAATTTAACTTTTAAATCAGAAACAGTTGTTTTTATACTTTTTACTCGGATGGATTTCGAGATTATCTTCCGATTAAGCCAAAAAATATTTTTTTTAAATTTAGATACAATTTTTTTCATTCTTAGCCGACGATATGTAAATTGGAATATAATTTAAAAAAATATATATACACAGTCACTTTAACTCCTAGGTCATATCGCGACTGTCTGAGATCAGATAAGGCACTTATTGCGGTTAGTAAGTTACCTTTTGCAATATATAAAAAAATGTAAAAAGTAATAATAAATCGAAATTGTATTTCTAAATTTTGCAATAGATTCATTAATTCAAGTAATACATGACTTGGTTGCTATGTTACCTGTTTATGTATCGGAATTTAATGTCTGAATGTTTAATAGTTATGAAGCAGTAAAATTTGACTAAAATATTGTAAAAATGAGTGGGATTGGTATTGAAGAAGCTGTGGGTATAGCATGTGCATCACTTACCGGAAAAATTAAAGGAAAGATATGAAGTAGCTCACAATGTTTTTCGAAAGTGGTGTTTAGATAAAAACGTTAATATTCACACCAGTGAGACTGTGTTATTGGCATATTTTCTTGAGAAATCTATATATATATATATCCAGCAAGCTTATGGTGCGACTATTAAAAATTTTACGATCAACTATCTCTTTAAATGATTGTCAAATTGCACATTTCACATTACAATCAATAAGTAATCAATGCATTTGTAGATTTTGGTAAAGATCCATTAATTCAAGGTTTGGTTGTTAGGTTACTATTTTGTTGGATGCTACGTCATTTCCAACTCGTACTGTAAGTATTTCAGACCTAATACTGTAAGCATTTTAGATCTGTTCAAGAACTGTTACCATGACAATTAAGAAATGAATTGTAAATTTTACATTCACTGCCAAATATATATTGAAAATAATTAACTTACATATAAGTATTGCAAAAAGTAACTTTCAATTGTTGTTTATATGTTTCAATTGCCGTTGTAGAAACAACAGTGAAACAATTGAAGGGTAGAGGGGAAAAAAGTCAGGGTTTCCCAAAAGTAAAAAATGAAACTACCAATAGGTAGGCCTAAATAACATGTGAATTTACCATTTAAATATTGTTGAGCATAAACTATTAGCATGCGAGAAATAAACCGTTGCATGAAATACTTTCAGGATCGAACTTCCAATTTGTTCTCCTGAAAAATTTGCTTTATATGACCCTGATTTAATTCCACTATAACCTTCAATTACAAAACTGTGTTTTTTTAGTTAGTTATTTAACGACACTGTATCAATTACTGGGTTATTTAGCGTCGATGAAATTGGTGATAGCGAGATGGTATTTGGCGTGATGAGGCCGAGGATTCGTCATAGATTACCTGGCATTCACCCTACGGTTGCGGGAAACCTCGGAAAAAACCCAACCAGGTAATCAGTCCAAGCGGGGATCGAACCCGCGCCCGAGCGCAACTTCAGACCGGCAGGCAAGAGCCATAACCGACTGAGCCACGCCGCAAAATTGTGGTTTGTATGGAGATAAAACATATTCTTTTATGAACAAAATTATATTATTACTTATTCAGAGGAATTCTAAATCTTTAATGACTTTTGAATAACCTTATATCTCTTAAAAATATTAAAACCCTAATTGATCAAGTTTTGTCGTCTGGATAAAATTCAAACCGCAGATAATAATGAAGCGAGATTGTGGAAAGTGTTGGTGAAATAATTGAGCCGTTCAGAGCAGAAGTGGCGTAAGTCAATTTTGACTTACACCACTTTCGCTCTGAACGGTTCATATAAACTAGGCTAATGATTCGGTCGTTATTATACAAATTTAAATGACAAGAATATATATATTTTGCCTGTAAATGTATATACGAAGAACAGAGAGATTGAGAGAGAGAAAAAAGAACTAAGTGAAAGTAGGAATTGTATTTTGTATATTATTTATTTGAGCCGTTCAGAACAAAAGTGGTGTAAGTCAAAATTGACTTACACCACTTCTGCTCTGAACGCCTCAATTAGAGAAAATGGGAAGACCTCGAGAGCAACCCTTAGAAACTCTGCTTCGTCGAAGACGGGGATTCCTTCCTTTGCGTGATGGTCTCTAGCTTTAGGTGTTCTTCACCAAGTCGGCTAATCTTTGTCTTACAATATATATAAAAAATCAAACATATGCCCCTTTAATATGTTAGATTAAATTAAATATATTCCGTAGCTACATAGCCATGATAATATTATTTTGTGCTGTTGATAAAGCGTAGTAAAATAACCTACTAAAAAAATATATTATTTTGTTATGTTTCACATGTTAGCAGAAGAAAAGGCAGTCTTTGTCTTTGTCTTTGTCTTTTCTTTTTGCACTAGTGAAAATTTGCACATTCATATGACTTGAGTGTGGCACTAGCTTCGGCTCGTTGAGCTCCATTTGTCTTTGTATGAGTGCATAAATCACATTATCGCTCCGGTTGAGTGGAAAACAATCCCTGAAATTGGATGGTACCGCCAATTAGGCACAACTGCATAACCATAATAACTGCTATCGCTTCACTTCTTGCAGATTTACTTACCGCTCAACATGTTGTCCCAAACATTTCACTGTCAAAATCTGTCGCATATATTTACAAATTCAATATCAACACTAACACCAAAATATTAGGATCTATAATAAATAAATATTTTCAAGAAGTTAACAGAATTACGAAACTCAAAAATCGGAATAGTTTTTGGATCTAGTTGGATAACACACAGCATTGTGAAGGAAATAGCCATTAGTGCCCTCAAAGGATTGGTTCAGATATTGAGAAATCATTTGTATGGGAGTGATAATGGAAATTTCAAGTTATCTTAACCGAAGGCTGTTGATTGGTTTAGATATCAATGCCAATAAATCCGTACTATTATTTTTCTCTCGGTATATGGCATTCAAATCATTCTAACCTATCTGATGATATTTTTTCCCCCTTTCTTAACTGTAAGTGGGCACGGGCGCTAGTTAGGTGTAAGTTTTTCTGACATTTTGTATATTCGATTCCCTAACCGTTTCAAATGTATATCATTTTACCTTTCATGGTGTGTTTCCAAATTATATGTAATCCGCTTTGTCGGGTCTGGCAACCTTTTCATAAGGGAAGCTAACTTTATATTATACATTATGCGACATATTTGGATGTAGTTGTAAAACATGGTAATTATATAACAGTATAATTTAACGACACCTCCAATTGCAGAGGTTCTACAGTGTCGAAATTCTACGTGTGCTAGAATTGGCCGAACCTCGAAACATCTGGGTGCATCTACACGGTTAAAATTTTCTTTCATCTTTAAGCATTCAAGCAATGCATGCAAGAGTGAACGAAACGCATTAAATTGTGCACGATTTTTCCACTAAAATGTAAACGCATACGAAAATTGAAAACTACCAATCGGCGGTGGGTATCTTGTGCATATTTCGTTCAACAGTAGCCTATCATGTAGCAAACAGCTGATTGTTCTAGAAGGCCGCGAATAAACTGAAAATTCTTTTGTTTGGTGATGATGGACCTTTTCAGCTGAAAATAGCGGCAAATGCGAGTAGCTTTGTTGAAGATCATAGCAAATGCGAGTGCCTACGGAGTGTTGAACCACAATTTTGCGAATCAAGTAGACGTAATTATTGGATTGATATTTAATATATATATATATATATATATATATATACGTAGGGAATGTGACGATCATCGTATAGACACAAAATCTGCATGCATCTTAATTGAAAGTTCGTTTTAAACTTGATTCTTTCGATATTCTCCCCAGATTGCATGCGTAAACGCATGAAAAATTGAACCGTGTTGATGCATCTTTACGGATAGAATTCTTTCATGCCCCCTAAATGTACGACGCGAACTTCCAAGCTTTACTTTCTTTAATCATTTTACCGCTCTTTAAAATCCATCGCTCTAATCGTCGTTTTAATAGACGAACCTCAGATCCGACCATCTAGGCCTACATGGTATCAGAAAACGACCGTGAAATTTGGATTATCCTCTTGTTCCAGTTCTTGGTCATTTCCATTTCAGAGATTGGCAATCTTGACTCTTACGAATTCACTGCAATGTCCATTATCCTCTACTGGGTGGAAGGGAAGTAAAGAGGGTCATCTTGAGAGATGAATCAGGAAGTGGAGTTAAACGTAAAATTCTAATAACATTATCGTTGTTTGTGAACGGTTTATGAGATATTCATACAAGTAAAAGCGAATATATGGCAACATTACAACACGTGTTCACGTAACAGTATCGGTTGAGTCGCAAAATTATGTAGCCTACGTAACTGAATGAAAGGTTTAGTGATCTATCGCGTCACAGAGGTATATTTGTGGCTGTGCATTTCCTCCTTCCCGCTCTAGTCTTGCTTCTGACTTGGTTCTACCACAGTCTAGTATATACAGCTTATCTAAGGCAGCATTGGGATGACTCAAATTGGTTACATAACTGTCAGCATGGATTTCGGGGGGGGCTATTCATGTGAGAGTCAATTAGTAACGGTATGTCAGGATTTAGAAGACGGAATAGATTCCAATAGCCAAGTAGATGCAGTGATTATTGACTTTTCATGCGCATTCGATGTAGTCCCACACGATATTGTGACAGCTGCAACGGGGTTTGAACACGCGTCCGACAGGGCGCACGGCAGACGAAACGCTGGTACGGGGAGCATCTGCATGCTGAAGGGCAGAGGGGGTGTATTACGTCAACGCAGCGAGGGGAGGGTGCGCGCGCAGCTGCTACTTGCGGAGTGAAGGGGGGACGGACCCTCCCGACTCTTCCAGAAGTCCGTCGAAGTGGAAAAATCGCGAATTCTAACTTTCCAGGCTACGTCGCTGTGGTTATAAAAGAAGAAACGCGAGGGAACTCGGACAGTGTGTGATTCATGATTAGTTCAGTCAGTAAGCCAGTGAACAGAGCAAGCCAGCCAGTCTTGTGTACCGGAGTTCGACTTGAGTGTGCGTCCGCAACTGTGTCAGCATCCGAAGGCCTGAGTTCGAGTGCAGTGGACAGCAGTTGGAGGGACCTGAGTTCGAGTACAGTGGACTATCTCTGAAGGTCTGTGGTTCGAGATACTGTGAACTCGAGTGACTGTGCTAGAAGAACTGTGAACTGAGAACTGACAGTTCTGATTTGTAAATAGTGCTTTGTAAATATTAGTTAAGATTAACAGTTCATTTTTGTTCGTAATAGTCCAAGTAAATTGTCATTGTCGTCAGTGGAGTGCACTAACGAATACGGTGTTACGGTGTGGAGAGCAAATCCTATTGTTGAGATAAAGTTACATTGTTGAGTTGAAATAAATTTACAATATATTGTTGGTTAAACTACAATCAACGGGGATTGACTTCAGAGTGCTCCAGTGGATCAAGGAATTTTTAACTTTTTCGCACTCAGAGAGTACGGGTAGGGGAGGAATTATCGAACCCAATTGAAATTACTTCCGGGGTCCCGCAGGGGAGTGTCTTGGGGCCTCTTCTATTCTTGGCTTTTGTAAATAATCTGCCAGTTAATATCTTGTCTAGGGCTCGCTTATTCGCGGATGATTGTATGGTATACAGGGAAATAAAAAGCCATGAAGATACTACTCTTCTCCAGAATGACCTCAATAGAATAAACGATTGGGCAATAGCCAACAAAATGAAAATAAATTCTCTAAAGAGCAAAGCCATCAGCTTTACAAGGAAAAGAAATAAAATAGTCGCATCGTATACGTTAGGGGGTGAAACCATTCCGGAAGTTAACAAATGCAAATACCTCGGAATAACATTTAGCAGCGATCTCGGCTGGGGGGAACACGTTACAGACACAGCGGGAAAAGCATGGAGAGCGTTACACTTTGTGATTAGGGTACTAAGAAAAGGTTCTGATAAATCCAAAGAGATTGTATATAAATCACTAGTACGTCCAGTAATGGAATATGGTGCTGCATGTTGGGATCTTTACAGATTAGAACATATTAAGGCACTGGAAAAGATTCAAAAACGGGCTCTTAAGTGTTGTCGGAAAAATTCACCATTAAAATGGGACACACTCACGGACAGGAGAACGCGAATTCGATTATGCGCACTGTTCAAAACATACAGAGGTGAGCCTGCCTGGAGAGAAATAAAAAATAGGTTGCAGCCGCCAAATTACTCAAGGAACGACCACTCATATAAATTGAGGGAAAGAAGGCAGAGGACGGACACTGGAAAGTTTTCTTTTCTCAATCGGACTATCAGGGACTGGAATGCTTTACCTGCAGACTTACTAAAGGCTTTACCAACAACCAAAAATGTATTTAAAAATAGGCTGAAGGACCTTACTAATAGACGGTAATTATACACAGTATTCAAAGGGTGTAAATGATATGTTGTTATTGAAGTGTTGTATCAGTGAAGAATTATGTTGTGTCAGTGAAGTGTGTTATATCAGTGAAGAAGTATGTCGTGTCAGTGAAGTGTGCTGTGTAAGTGAAACGTGTTCCTGTCAGTGAAGCTTTATAGTTTATAGTGGCAGTGCATAGTATTTGAACAGTGAAATGTTTTTGAAGTGTTAGTGAAATCAGGATAGAATCAGTGAAATGTGTCGTAGTTCCATTGCAGTGAGTGAGTTGACAGCGAAATGAGTGTAATTTGATAGGTACTTGTGCAGATATGAACATATCATACTCGTGGGTTTTAGTTCGATCTTAGTTTTAAGATACAAATTAGATTTATTTCAAATGTTATGTTAAGTGATCGTTTCATTTAATTTAGTATATTCCCTGCTGTTGTTGTTGTTATTATTAATTATTATTAGTATTAATTATTAGTATTATTATTAATTGTATTTTTAATTAATAAGTTTATTATTGTCATTATTGAGTGTAATTAGTTACCACTGCCACCGGGTATATACCCACTGCAGTGTGAATAAATACATACATACTTACATACAGTCACGAAGCTCAATACGTAGTAAATATTTATTTATTTATTTATTTATTTATTTATTTATTTATTTATTTATTTATTTATTTATTTATTTATTTATTTATTATTTTGCTAATAATTGTAACATAAAATATAACATATATACAGAAAAACTTTAGCTCGCCCCTGAAAGAGTAGAACTCGTGCTCAGGGGCGAATTCCTGAATTGAAATAATAATTATACAATACAATTTGTCTTATGTCTACTGTGCAATTATAGTATATAAATTTAAATTTACATTTTTTCAATTTTTATAAAATCCATACATAACTTTTTAAATTTAATACTAGAACTATTAGAATTGACAAGATTAGGATATTTAAATATAAATGTGTTATATATTCTTGGGCCTAAATTACTATTATGATTAAATACTGTAGCAGTGTTGCATTTTGGTTCAAACAATATTAAAGAATTCATGCCTTTTGTTTCATAACTATGAGAATACAATTCAAAATTATTTCGATTTTTATGTACGAATTTTATTAACACAATATAATAAATTTGTCTTACGTTAAGTACATTAAAGTCTAGAAACAAATTCTGAGATGGAAAATCAATAGGTTTATGAAGACATATTTTAATTATTTTCGTCTGTAATAAATAAAGTGGATTAAAATTGGATTTAAGTGAGCTACCCCATCCTATAATTTCATACATAACTACCGATTGAAATAAAGTTAAATATATTGTACGTAATAAACTTATTGGCAAGTAATTCCTCAATAAAACAAAATAATATACTATTTTACGTAATTTATTACAAAAAGGTAATTAATGTGTTAGTTCCATTTTAAATGATTATCGAAAATTACGAAAATATGCATCCATAGATAATTGCTAACCACTAGGATCGCTAATATCGCCTCATTACAGAAAATGCGAAATAGTACCGGCACCGTCTACTGTTCCTAGCATCCTCACAACTCAAGCTTCGTGACTGTATATACTAGACCAGCCGTGGCGAAAATGCGATCGTGCGCCGAGCCACTGTGTAAACTGCAACGTGCATAGCACCTATGGAGGGAGGCGGACACCCGAAGGGGAAGTGAAGCAACTGTCTGATTTATTAACGGATTTTCATTTTCCTTACATCAAGCACTTAAATACAATTTTATACAGTACAAGGCTACAAACTAATGTTTAATACGTGTAACGAAGAACGAACTTAACAAGAAAACATAGGACACATTATCACAACCTAAAATTAACTGTCTTCAGAATGTCTCTGCGACAGAGTTTCAAAATCAGGAATTATGTCACTTACTGCCAGTCGTAGTTGATCACGAAGGTATTTGTCTGTCAGTCGTGATCTAAATTTGGTTTTTACTATTTTCATTGTTGAAAATAATATTTCACAAACGTAAGTTGTAGCGAACATGGCTTCAAAAGAGCAAGCGAAAGAACGAAGCTTCGGATATTTATTTCTTGGCAAAGATTTGAAAGGTTCAACATTTGTCAAGTCTTTCTATCTAGCTTTCATTTAACATCACATTGTAAATCTGTGAGTTTAAATTGAAGATCTAACCGCATTATTCGTACATCTGTTGAAAAAGGATCGACGTACAGAGATGATGATGATGATGATGATGATGATGATGATGATGATGATGATGATGATGATAATAATAATAATAATAATAATAATAATAATAATAATAATAATAATAATAATAATAGGGTAATTCCGGGTTAGATGGCCATAGTTTTTTAAATCACTTAGAACAGGGTAACCGATTGGAAAAGAAATACGAAACAAATCAAATACGCTCCTTCTAGGTTATATTTCTCCACTACAGTGCCTCAGGGCGCATAGAATTCACTGATGTAATAAAAAAATACGTTTGAATTATAATAGGCCACTGGCCATCTCACCCAACATATATGGGTGAGACGGCCATAGGATATAGGGATAGATGGCCACCATTATTTTTAAGTAAATTCATAACAATTTTTTGTAAAACAATTAGGTTATATGCACTGGACACATAAATATAGTGTCTAAGTGCATAATTATGATTGTTTGAAATTTTTCAACAACTTTATTTTTTGTTTTTTTCCTCTTTTAGTGAATTTTCCTTAAAACAACACAGAAATAAATTGAAACGCTTATGAACACATAATAATAATAATAATAATAATAATAATAATAATAATCCGAGGCACGACAGTCCATGAAGGACCATGATCGACCAGCCGGCTGCTGGCCTCACGTCCACATGTCGAAGCAGAGGGTGGACGATCATCCAACCAGAATGGCGGTATCGTGTGATTAGCCCGATGATCCCCCCAGCCGTTACAACAGACTTTCTTAACCGGATTTCGCTACCTATCGTAGTTACCCAAGTGCATCACGATGCTGGGTGGGCACCGGTCCCACACACTGGCTCAAATTTCATGAGATAATTTCTTCCCCCATGAGGACTCGAACCAGCGCGAATTCCGTAACGCAAGTCCTAGGCAGGATATCTTAGGCCACGACGCGGGACCTTATGAACATGTTAATGAAACAAAATCCTGAAAGGTCAAAGTAACAGTATCTTTTCCAGTTGGTTTCCGGGATAGGAAGTGTTGTCTCACAAGCAAACATTCTGATGGGAGCAGATAAAAAAGTTATTTTTTTTTTCTTCCGCCATATTAATAATGTCAAAAGAAGTGCTTATATAAATTTTGGCCACTCGACCGTAATTACCAGGCCATCCAGAAAGTGATTATCCCTGGGGCCGTTTACAGAAAAAAACACAATTACATGGAAATATTTATTGAAACAGATACAGCAATTGTTGCGCTAATTGTCAACGTATCTCCCACTGGAATTGAGACATTTGTCATACCACGGGATCAATTTTTGTACCATTGTGTCGTAGAAGTCAGCTTCCTGGGATCGAAACCAGCGTTGGACAGCCGCCTGCACCTCTCTACCAATCCCATGATATGACAGATGTCTCATTCCGGTGTGGAATGTGTTGAAAAAAATAGCTCAACAATTGCTGTGTCTGTGCCAATAAATTTTTTGAATTAAATTGTGTTTTCTTTCTGTTAACGACCCCTGGCGAACTTTTTTTTTACTTTTTTTTTAATTGTGGTCAAGTGGCCAAAATTTGTATAAGCACTTCTTTTGACGTTATTAATATGGTGAAAAAATATAACTTTTTTTATCTGCTCCCATCAGAATGCTTGCTTGTCAGCCAGTCAGAGAATATTGACAAGTTCTTCAGCAAAAATGTAAGCGAGACTATAGACATCGGTCCCTGTAAGGGAAAATCCATGTTCCTGCATATTTAATATGGCGAACAAACCTACATCCATTGTCATTGCCTATGTGTCACTTGGTCCCATTGCACCCTTTGTAGAATTGTCTGTTTTAACTCTACTTTCCAGGGCTTTTATTGGAATATGAAATGTAATGAAGGCTTGACGTACAGAAGTGCCATATTTAATGACTTCAAAAGCACGGTGTAAGTCATGTTCATTCCAAAGACGCGGTTGCTGCCGGGCTTTGCTTTATATTTTATCGGAATCTAGAAATAACGATACTTTTAACATAATAATATTCCTCAATTGTAGGCCATCTATCCCGGAAAAATGCTGGCCATCTCTCCTTTTTTTACGGGAGAGATGGCCATACCGCGTAATAAAAACTGGCAGCAGTGAAGAGAACAAATACAGTTAAGATAGAATGTTTAAATATTCCTTACCTCTTTAATAATGTTTTCAGCAAATTTCCTCACACAATGCAGTATTTCTCTATTGTTATTTCAAAAGAGGAAAAATTATTGCTTGCTGACAGACTAACGAACGGCTACAAAACGCGGAAATAATAACCTTACGTTTTCGCAGGTGCAACAATCACTTCGTTTAATTAACATCTGGCAGCAAACCGATTTTCATTCGAAACAGATGATTAGAATAAAAATAAGAGCGGTTGGTCGTCTCACCCGCATGGCTATCTCCCCCGGAATTACCCTAATAATAATAATAATAATAATAATAATAATAATAATAATAATAACACTTAACCTTTTAATGTTTCATCAGTAACATGTAGTAACTTATAATGCCGTTTTATGTTACACAACCGTTTTTCTCGTAATACTTGTGAACAAATCATACATTTAATATTCTCATCATAGCTATTGGCAGCAAAAAAGTGCGTCCTCACATCCTACTTGAAACTTTCGTTTTTGTAGAGGTACATGGTTTCGAGAGAGACATTGCGATGAAACGCCACTCCCAGGTCAGAGACAAATACAAATGGAACGGAGTTTGACTCCAGTAAGTGAGAGGGTGGGGTTTGTGGGAGGTAGGAAGCAAGGGAAATGCACAGCAATCATTGCGAGCCACAATGTGCTCGTGGGTCACATTTTCACCATGGCTGTACTAGAATGTGGTTCTACCATCACTGAAAGCACGGTTGCCATGTTTTTTGTCACACATTTACTTTGTTACAGATCTTCAACAAAATTAAGGCCAACTCTCAATATTAGGTAACAAACCAATAGCAACATATTTCTTGTTACTTGCTCTACAAAATTCCGCGACATTACTTTTTCAACTAACAAATTCGTTCCCGGAAAAATTCGGTCCCATAACAAATTCGTTCCGGACTATTAAGTAACTTAAATTCCATTCGGTCCAGAAATCATATTATTATATTTGGGGACCAATTTCATCTGGGACCAAACGTTTTGGGAACTAGTTTCCTGGACCCAATTGTCCGGGGACGTAAAGTCGGGGACAAATTGCCCTAGACCCGTGTGTATCACCTCCGCAGACTGAATCTTTGTTCTTCTTTTTGTTTCTATTGCCCAGGTGAACCTACTTTGTAAGGAGAACATTTTTAATGAATTTCCTTCAAAAATATATATTTTCTAAGTACCGGGTACTTTATTTTGAATAACAGTATTAACCATACATCTTGATTACACAACTTTTAACACTATATCACTTCGGAATATGTATTATATGTCTTTCTCGTGTTAAATTCTATCGTACGAAATGGTTAACATGTTTCGGCCTTGTATGGGCCTTCTTCAGAACTGGTTGTTGTTGGTCTTGGCGCCTTTTGTTTTTTTCCTGTGGGGGTGTCTTTTTGTAGTGTAATGTGGAGTCAAAGAGAGTGTGTTTTTTGAAATTGAGTTGTTGTGTTGAGAATTTCATTTGGATGTGTTTTTGTGTGTCTGTATATTTCGTATTGTTGTAGTGTGTTTAGTTTCTGGCTTTTTGGTTGGATATGTAGAATTTCCATGTCTGTGTTGATATCTTTGTAGGTGTGGTTAGCATTTGTGACGTGTTCTGCACATGTGGAAGTGTTTTGTAATTTTGTTATGGCTGTGATGTATTCTTTGTAACGTGTTTGAAATGATCTGCCTGTCTGTCCTATGTAGAAGTTGTTGCAGGTGTTACATTTGAGTTTGTATACGCCTATGTGGTTGTATTTGTTTGTTTGTGTTGTTTGTGTGTTGAGATGTTTTTGTAGAATATCATTTGTTCTGTATGCAATGTTGTAATTTAATTTCTTGAATGAGGTTGCAATCTTGTGTGTGTGTGTTTTTTTTTTTTTTCGTATATTAGTGTGATGTATTTTTTGTGTTCTTGTGTTTGTGTTGTATTCTTATGTTTTTTGTGATTATGTTTTGTCTTTCGTATTTTGTTGTCTATTATGTTAGGGTTGTATCCCTTTTCTTGTGCTATGTATTTGACTGTCTTTAGCTCTTCTTTGTAGTCATGTTGATTCATTGGTATTGATTAGTCTGTGTACCATTGTTCGGAATGCAGCTTGTGTTGTGTTGGAAATTCTACACATCCAACCAAAAAGCCAGAAACTAAACACACTAGAAAAATACGAAATATCAGACACACAAAAACACATCCAAATGAAATTCTCAACACATAACTCAATTTTTGAACACACACACTCTTTGACTCCACATCATCACACTACACAAATACACCCCCACAGGAAACAAAACAAAAGGCGCTACCAGCAACAACCAGTTCTGAAGAAGGCCCATACAAGGCCGAAACATGTTAACCAGGTACAATAGAATTTAACACGAGAAAGACATATAATACATATTCCGAAATAGTATTAAGTTTGAATTACTTACATTGTTTGAATCAGTTCAAAGATAACATGGATAAGTGCGATGGAAAATATACACGAAAGGTTATTTTTAAGGCAGTGCCGAGTGTCACGTATTATTTTCTGGCGTCTATAGGAAACCTAAGCCCAGTTTCTTCAACCTTTGTTAAAATGCACCTAACATACCGTTAATTAACTGTAAGTTAAAAGTATAAATTGCTGTTAAAATATTACGTTTCTTCAACTTTATACTTCACATTTTAACATTGTTTGTTAACACTGTGTTAGGACCAGAGATTCTATAATTTAACCATAACCAAGTATAGGTTCAATTCTGTTTTCTGAACTCTGACAGTTGCGATTCTCGCTTGTTTCCGTTGTTTGATTCAGAGAGCATAGAAGTCTTTCTATTCTCTCAGGTTTGACTTATGCTTCTTTCTATAGTCTGTATCACAGTAGCATGGAACGGCATATTGCCGTGTTGGTATTGCTGTTGTGAAATGGAAAACACTGGAACAAAAAGAAATCATAGGACTAATTTCCCTTCCTTCGAGAGAAACCTTCTGCTGGAAATAATTTCACAGTATAAACCAATTATTGAAAATAAATAAATAAACGGATCTATGTTGAAAGCGAAAAGTGAGGCTTGGCAGAAAATAGCCTATACCTTTGTATGAACTTCTGTTCTATCAAATCACTAAAATCATCCGCTCTGTTTATGTATTCATGGATGTCATTTTCTAAATAATCAAGATATAAAAGTTCAGCATCTAACGCACCAGTCATACTGAATACTTATATGCTAACAGAGAGTTAAATGATTTAACTGCATGAAATTGAGTAGTTAAATTAACATGGGTTTTAACAGCCTGTTAGTACTAACAGTAGTTGAAGAAATGCTTCAATTGTTAAGTTTACAGTTAAAATGGAATAACACACACAGTTATGATTTAACAAAGGTTGAAGAAACCCGGCCCTAATGTGGTAGTGTCAAATATCGTAATTTTATAAAGCATAATTAATTGGAAACCTGTCTGAATTGTGAATTTTCTTGTCCGAAGACGGAACAGAAGTTGGGCTGAGTATAGCATAATTTTGCTCGTATGAACAAGACTTGCGGCGGACTCCTTGACTGACTCCAACTGTCAGCCCGTCTCCCGACAACTAATCAAAGGGCTCGCGGCTTATCGCGGCGCCTGTTCTTACCGGGGAGGGTGGAAAGAAAAGAATGAGACGAAACAAAGAGGTGCCGTGGGACGCGAAATAAATGAATAGAACATTGAGTAATTGTTCACCTTCTCCCTCAAACATCGAATTCCCATGTGTACAGGCTGCTACTGTACTCCAGTACTCCACCGCCTGCCGACTGTTTCTATTCCAGCGTAACAACGACTCTAGTGCCGTTCATCTACCTACTGACAGCACGTTGGATTTCTCAGAAATAAGAGATCATTTGAATAGGAATATCTTATGCTAACTTTAGATGGCACAAATATGCTACAGTTCATTACGTTCTCCCACTTGTTTTCTGTGCGTGCAAAATTATATTTATAATTATTTTGCATAACCTAGTATAATTTAATACAATTCAGTATTTTCTTACCTCATAATTTAATTTAATTTACAATAAATAACAGCGTAATAGCGTAGGAAATTAAATGCAGAATAAATATGGGAAATGTCTGTTATTATTAGGTTGAGTCCACACCTGTGGAGTAACGGTCAGCGCGTCTGGCCGTGAAACCAGGTGGCCCGGGTTCGAATCCCGGTCGGGGCAAGTTACCTGGTTGAGGTTTTTTCCGGGGTTTTCCCTCAACCCAATACGAGGAATGCTGGGTAACTTTCGGTACTGGACCCCGGACTCATTTCACCGTCATTATCACCTTCATTTCATTCAGTTAGTATAATTTTTGTGCTCAGTTGTATGGTTTCGTGTGTTTTAGTTTGGATAGTTTGACTCCGTGTGTAGTTGGTATAGTTCATGTATTTAGTTAGTATAATTTTTGTGTTCAGTTGTATGGTTTTGTGTGTTTTAGTTTGGATAGTTTGACTCCGTGTGTAGTTGGTATAGTTCAGGTATTTAGTTAGTATAATTTTTGTGTTCAGTTGTATGGTTTTATGTGTTTTAGTTTGGATACTTTGACTCCGTGTGTAGTTGTATAGTTCATGTATTTAGTTAGTATAATTTTTGTGTTCAATTGTATCGTTTTTGTGCGTTTAGTTTGGATAGTTTGACTCCGTGTGTAGTTGGTATAGTTCATGTATTTAGTTAGTATAATTTTTGTGTTCAGTTGTATGGTTTTGTGTGTTTTAGTTTGGATAGTTTGACTCCGTGTGTAGTTGGTATAGTTCAGGTATTTAGTTAGTATAATTTTTGTGTTCAGTTGTATGGTTTTGTGTGTTTTAGTTTGGATAGTTTGACTCCGTGTGTAGTTGGTATAGTTCAGGTATTTAGTTAGTATAATTTTTGTGTTCAGTTGTATGGTTTTGTGTGTTTTAGTTTGGATAGTTTGACTCCGTGTGTAGTTGGTATAGTTCAGGTATTTAGTTAGTATAATTTTTGTGTTCAGTTGTATGGTTTTGTGTGTTTTAGTTTGGATAGTTTGACTCCGTGTGTAGTTGGTATAGTTCAGGTATTTAGTTAGTATAATTTTTGTGTTCAGTTGTATGGTTTTGTGTGTTTTAGTTTGGATAGTTTGACTCCGTGTGTAGTTGGTATAGTTCAGGTATTTAGTTAGTATAATTTTTGTGTTCAGTTGTATGGTTTTGTGTGTTTTAGTTTGGATAGTTTGACTCCGTGTGTAGTTGGTATAGTTCAGGTATTTAGTTAGTATAATTTTTGTGTTCAGTTGTATGGTTTTGTGTGTTTTAGTTTGGATAGTTTGACTCCGTGTGTAGTTGGTATAGTTCATGTATTTAGTTAGTATAATTTTTGTGTTCAGTTGTATGGTTTTGTGTGTTTTAGTTTGGATAGTTTGACTCCGTGTGTAGTTGGTATAGTTCAGGTATTTAGTTAGTATAATTTTTGTGTTCAGTTGTATGGTTTTGTGTGTTTTAGTTTGGATAGTTTGACTCCGTGTGTAGTTGGTATAGTTCAGGTATTTAATTAGTATAATTTTTGTGTTCAGTTGTATGGTTTTGTGTGTTTTAGTTTGGATAGTTTGGCTCCGTGTGTAGTTGGTATAGTTTATGTATTTAGTTAGTATAATTTTTGTTTTCAGTTGTATGGTTTTGTGTGTTTTAGTTTGGATAGTTTGACTCCGTGTGTAGTTGGTATAGTTCATGTATTTAATTAGTATAATTTTTGTGTTCAATTGTATCGTTTTTGTGCGTTTAGTTTAGATAGTTTGTGTGTTTAGGCTGTACAATTTATGTGTGCAATTCGTATAGGTTTTTGTGTATTTAGTTTGTGTGTGAGTTAAGACTATGTATGTGTTCAATTTGTGCAATTTTTTTCTTTTTCTTTTATCGTGTGTTTAGTGTGGACAGTTGTGTTCGGATTATAATTTATGTGTTTAGTTTGCATATATTTGTGTGGATGTTTAGTTTGCATAATCTATGTGTTTAGTCTGTATAGTTTTTCGTGTTTAGTTGGTATAATTTGTTTACGTGTTTAGTTTGTAAGTGTGTAGTGTAAGCTCTCTTGGACTGGCTCCCCAAGTGTAGTAGACCTTCAGCTCACCCTACACTCCTGTAGGAGGCCGTTGCCCTTATGGGATTTCAGGCTTTTCGTATTTCGCATTTCATCCAGACGCTAAATAACCTAGATGTTGATACAGCGTCGTAAAATAACCCAATAAAATAAAAAAAATATAAGGTTGAGAAGGTTTTGTCATCTAGTCTACTATCAAAAAATCTGAAAGTTAGAATTTGTAAAACAGTGATATTACCGGTTGTTCTTTATGGTTGTGAAATTTGGACTCTCACTTTGAGAAAGGAACATAGGTTAAGGGTGTTTGAGAATAAGGTGCTTAGGAAAATATTTGGGAATTAATATTTGAGGAGAAAAATTCGCTCCGGCGCCGGGGATCGAACCCGGGTCATTGGGTTCTACGTACCAACCGCTCTGACCACTGAGCTACGCCGAATTCAATCCACAGCACAGGATCGAATTCCCCTCCTTCAATGTTTCCCTTTATGGCCTGACTCCATGATAGGCATATATGTTGACGTATATGTCCAATGTCAACTGCCATTATACTAGGAGCGCACTCAGCTGAGTGACTTGTTTGGCCGGGATTCCGCAGTTAAGTGCACAGTGTTCTGCACAAACGTATGCACTGCTAGCTATGAGAATATTATAGATTAATTTGTCAGACAGAATAATATCTGTAATATTGACAATTAATATTTGAGGAGGAAAACTGTCTGTCTGACAAATTAATAAATCTATAATAAAATATTTGGGGCTAAGAAAGATGAAGTTACAGGAGAATGGAGAAAGTTACACAACACAGAACTGCACGCACTGTATTCTTCGCCTGACATAATTAGGAGCATTAAATCCAGACGTTTGAGATGGCAGGGCATGTAGCACATATGGGAGAATCCTGAAATGCATATAGAGTGTTTGTTGGGAGACCGAAGGGAAAAAGACCTTTGGAGAGGCCGAGACGTAGATGGGAAGATAATATTAAAACGGATTTGAGGGAGATGGGATAAGATGATAGAGACTGGATTAATCTTGCTCAGGATAGGGACCAACGGCGAGCTTATGTGAGGGCGGCAATGAACCTCCGGGTTCCTTAAAAGCCAGTAAGTAAGTAATAGCGTAAACTTGAATAATACTGAGCTATTCCCTTAAGAGATGTATGGGGAAATCTGCAGTATGCAGAATATAGATACGAGTTGTGAATGTTCATTAACCTAAACGAGAACTTCGAGAACGAGGTGCACGAATAAAAAAAAAATTGGAACTTTGTCGAAGGTCAATATTGCCTCTTTAATCATTAGTATTGTAAGTACTGGACGCTAAAAAGAAGATATGCAGCCATCAATGTGTTTTTTTTATATAGGAAAGGGACTTTCGAGCTTTAATTCCTCGTATTTCTTTTTCTTTAGTTGCAGAAAGATTAAATTCAAAGGCGGATATAATATGATCGCAGTAGTATCAACTCAAAAGAGAGAAACTATGCTACACTTATAGGAGCTTTGGACACTCTATCCTTGTTAATGTTAAATTTGTCTCACTTCATTAACTATTTAAAAGAACATTTTCCCCTAAATGTTAGGGGAGAGTCGGGTGTTATCGGACATCGGGTAATATCGGACAGTGAGTTTCTTTCATCTACCACACGATGATAGTACCTGATTGACATGGTTACGTTTCTGTGATGTCGCATAGAGAAATGCAACCATGTCATTCAGGTACTACCATATGGTGGTAGATGAAAGAAACGCACTGTCCGATATTACCCGATGTCCGATACTACACGACTCTCCCCTAATACTGTTTTACTAGATAAGTACGATCCATACCATTATGATTTTTACTCTTATATTAGAAAAATACCTCCGATTGAAGTTCTGGCTGATATGTATATCTACAGTCTGATCCGTTTGGTTATGGATAATATTAATTTATTATTATAAAGCTATTAGGATAGTAGGAAAAATTTCTTGCTGGTTATATTATGATTAAAAGATGGGAGTTTCCATATATGACAATCAACAATGCATAATCTCAAAGGACAAATGAAAATCGTAAATGATTAAAATGGCTACTACAAATCAACAGCTGGCAGGCACAATGTGTTCTTTGGTATGCTAAGTTTGAGAGAGTTAAAAGAGTTCAAGGGGAATTTCGACGTGGATATGGTGTACGTAATGTACCTAAATATGATTCCATAATGTTGTGGTATCGAACATTTGTAGAAACAAGTTCTGTATTAAAAAAAAAACATGCAGGAGGTCGCATGCGAAACCCAGTACGAGAAGCAGCTATCTCTTGGCTTGGCCCCCAAACTCCCCATATCTAACAACCTCTTCAGACTTCTTCGTGTGGGGATTTGTTAAAAACATTGTCTATTCACAGAAACCCAGGAACATTCACGATCTAAGAGTAAAAATTACTCAACCTTTTCAAGAAATCACTCCCCTTATGTTACAACGGACATGGGCTGAATTGCATCACCATTATGAGTTGAGCAGGGTGCGCAATGGAAGTCATGTTGAGCTCTGAGAAATCTCCCATCTTTCAGTGTTGTATGCACAAAGTTCCAACAAATAAAGTTCAGTAGTAAATGTTGTACGGTGTTTTTATTTTATCCATAACCAAACGGATCACCCTGTATTATCAGGCAGTACGACTCACTTGATATGTGTCAGAGGAAGAACAATTGAGGCGATAGCCTGAAAAAGAGCCCCATAAGCAAATGTCACGTTTCGAGGAGACAAAGATTGAAAGATTTAGTTTTATGTAATTACGATTTGAATGCACTTTTATCAAAATAACAATTTGTAGACTGTTACAATAATATTTGTCTACAAATTTCTGTTAAATAATGCATTCCGGCTTTAATAGTGTAATATATATATATATATATATATATATATATATATATATATATATATATATATATATATATATATATATATATTGGAGCACTTTGTAGGCCCTTTTTCCAGAGAACAAATTTATTTTATCGAAATGCTTTCAGTATGATTATATTTTAGCAGAAATTAAATATCAGTATTGAACAGCGCACATTGCAGAGGTTTACAAGTTCATTATCATTTTAGTAAAATTATATTTCTTACATATATCTCATAGTTACGTCATAAATTGTACCGAAACGTAAAAATCAAGAATATCTAGAATACAGATTTCAGGTTATTTAGTATTAATCTAGAATGGATTCACACTCACTTCAAAGTTTGTCTTCAAAGCACAGTTTACACTTTGGTGTACATCCTGGATGGACTCACACTCACTTTGAGGATCATCTTCACTGATGTTTGCTGAATTCCAGAACTACGCAAGAGTGTATGGGTTCATTCAATTAGTTACCCTGCCCTCTGTTTACAAGATATTGAAACTAAACTACGTAAGCAAGTAGATTTTAAAACGGAGAATCGAATTAAGCATTCTCCAGAAAAAGGGTCTATAGACCTATGGGCCCATTTTTCGGCTACCGCCTCAATTGTTTGTATACATCTGAAGTCTGACTAATATGTAGCTAATCAGCGATGTATGTAATAGAGGGGGAAAGGAACTGGCCATCCTACCCCATTATCTCCTGGTCTATTTGCCTCACAAGTGGTACCATATTGGTATCACTTGTGAGGTTCACCTCTATCTTCGGACAGTTGACTAAACAATAATATTAGAGAAATTGAAAAGAAATTATTAGTCTCTTTGCAGTTTTTAAATAAAAGTGACGGTTTTCTTGAAAATTAAATAAAAAGTTTAACACGCTTCCTGCCATTAGGAAGTCTAGCAGCTCTAATACAGTGTAAAGGGACGGAACACTGCTGTTCAGACAGAATGCGTATGTGTATTCGTAGGTAAACCGACAATGCTCAGTTGCCAAACTATGCAGACTTTCAGCCTAATTTTCTAAAAAAAAAAAAAAAAAAAAAAAAAAAAAAAAAAAAAAAATGAACTTAGGGGAGAGTTGGGTAGTATCGGATATCGGGTAAAATCGGACAGTGAGTTTCTTTCATCTACCACCAGATGATAGTACCTGAATGACATGGTTATGCTTCCGTGATGTCGCATACAGAAACGTAGCCATGTTATTCAGGTACTACCATCTGGTGGTAGATGAAAGAAACGCACTGTTCGATATTACCCGATGTCCGATACTACCCAACTCTTTCCTAACTGCAAAACTCATAACAGTTTTTCACTATAAACCGAATCTTTCGGAATTAACTTTTTTTTCCGCACTACAGAGTAGGCCATGAATTCTGTAAGAAAATAACAATATTCTTCAGTTCCCGTGTTACACGAGTGAAGTCAGAGTTAACAGAAAAAAACATTTCATGTCATATCGTTAAAATTTGTCTCTCCTTGTAGATCGAGTGTAGACATTTCACGTCTATAAATTACTAGGTTTGTCCCGCACCGTGATGCCATGGTCTAAGGTATCCTGCCTAGGACTCGCGTTACGGAATGCGCGCTGGTTCGAGTCCTCATGGGGGAAGAAATTTTCTCTTGAAATTTCGGCCAGTGTATGGGACCGGTGCCCACCCAGCATCGTGATGCACTTGGGCAGCTACGATAGGTAACGAAATCTGGTTGCGAAAGCCAGCTTTAACGGCTGGGGAATCATCGTGCTAACCACACGATACCTCCATTCTGGTTGGATGATCGTCCACCTCTGCTTTGGAATGTGAACGTGAGACCAGCAGCAGACTGGTCGGTCTGGGCCCTTCAAGGACTGTGGCGCCAAGGATTATTATTATTATTATTATTATTATTATTATTATTATTATTTTATTGGGTTATTTTACGACGCTGTATCAACATCTAGGTTATTTAGCATCTGAATGAAATGAAGGTGATAATGCCGGTGAAATGAGTCCGGGATCCAGTACCGAAAGTTACCCAGCATTTGCTCGTATTGGGTTGAGGGAATACCCCGGAAAAAACCCCGACCGGGATTTATTATTATTATTATTATTATTATTATTATTATTATTATTATTATTATTATTATTATTATATTACTAGGTATAGTGATAATCTATTGTTCGAAATGCTACTAGTTTGCACGTTAATAAATTTGACAAATAAATTATTAAGCCTACCATTACAATTCAATTAGAAATTTCACCTTTGTTATAATGTTTAACATGAGAAATTGCAACTGAATCTATTTCATTGCACTCGGGTTTTATGCCACTCTCGCGCTGAACGCTGGCGTCTCCCTGGAGACGCCGTGAATCTCGGCGAGTTGTATGCACAGTGCACATGGCATCGATACTGGATTAACGTATGTAATACACCCATTACAGCACACAATGCGACTAAGATTATCATAAGAAAGACTGGCGTCCCGTGAGACTCCAGTTAAGACCACAATTTTGTCAACAGAGGGGGATGAACGGGGATGCTCCCGCTGACTTCAGCTGTCTCCTCGTGACAATAATTAGTTCAGGGCTCAGTCAGATCCGACCGTCGTTGGAACAGAACGTCTAGCACGAGTTACTGATACAAGTTTCCAACTTACTTACCCACTTCGAAAGTTAAGGAGAAAGAAAATGAAACAATATACCTTACATAAATTATTAAAACTAACAGTGAAATCTTGGTTCCGAAGAATTCGACGTAAAAACGTCATCTTTTTTTTAATAGGTTATTTAACGACGCTGTAACAACATCTTAGGTTATTTAGCGTCTGAATGAGATGAAGGTGATAATGCCGGTGAAATGAGTCCGGGGTCCAGCACCGATAGTTACCCAGCATTTGCTCATATTGGGTTGAAAAACCTGGAAAAAACCTCAATTAGGTAATTTGCCCCGACCGGGATTCGAACCCGAGCCACCTGATTTCGCGGCCAGACGGTCATCCATTAAGATTATTTTTAGGCGTAATAACCTGCGATATAGAGATATTTATGTTAAAAATATATAATTTATTTCCCTTCGATTATAAAGATGATGTATAAAATTAGTACACCCGAAGGAGCAAAGCACGTGAAATTAGGATTTCTGAGTTTAACTAACAGATTTTGAATCGTAATAGTCAATATACATCCTATAAAATAATTTATTAGAGAATGGAGCGAGAAGGACCGCATGCAAAACCACGAGTCCTATTGCAATATACAGAATGGTTCCTTATTTTCCAAATTAAAGTCTTCTCACATCGGAGGCTTAGTTTTCGGTATTAAGATAAAATGTTTGAAAGAGTTTCAATTTATGTCCTTTAAATGTGCAGAAATTTGATCCGAACAAATTTAACATTGTAAAATTCTTTTGCAGAACAAAAAGTTACATTTTTCGGATCAAATTTCTGCACATTTCAAGGAGAAAACTAAAATTCTTTCAATAATTTATTGTCATAATATACTGCTCTTTAAAAAATTGATTGAGCATATTGGCATATTGGCAATTAAATCAAAGGCTCTCCCAAAACACGCTATAAAAATTATGTCGAAAAGGAAGCAAAAACGAGCAAATTTGTATTAAACTTTTTTATACATCTTGATTACACAACTTTTAAAACTGTAACACTTCGGAATATGTATGATAAGAACTTTCTTGTGTCTCAACACACAACTCAATTTCAAAACACATACTCTCTTTGACTCTACGCTACGAACGCACCCACACAGGAAACAAGAGGCGCCAAGACCAACAACGATCAGTTCCGAAGATGACCGAAAATAGGTCGAAACATGTAAACTTTTTTGTTTAAAGTATATCAAAGACTAACCACCTGAAATTAATAGCATTATTACGGTACACCCTGTATAGGATCTGTCAACAATAAAATTGTTACCATAGTAACCACAGCCTCCAATTAAAAAAACTTAAAGTTAGTATTTATAAGACAGTTATATTACCGGTTGTTCTGTATGGTAGTGAAACTTCGACTCTCACTTTGAGAGAGGAACAGAGGTTAAAGTGTTCGAGAATAAGGTGTTTGGGAAAATATTTTCGTCTAAGACGGATTAAGTTGCAGAATAATGGATAAAGTTACACAACGCAGAGCTACACGCATTGTATTCTTCACCTGACATAATTATGAATATTAAATCCAGACGTTTGAGATGGACAGGGCATGTACAGTAGTAGGTATGGGCGAATCCAGAAATGTATATAGTGTTAGTTGAAAGACCGGAGGGAAAAAGACCTTTGGGGAGGCCGAGACATAGGTGGAAGGTTATTATTAAAATGGATTTGAGGGAGGTGGGATATGATGATAGAGACTATATTAATCTTGCTCAGGATAGAGACCGATGGTGGGCTTATGTGACGGTGGCAATGAACCTCCGGGTTCCTTAAAAGCAATTTGTAAGTAAGGACCATAATCGTAGTGTTTCTTTACAAAGCAATAAGGAAAAATTACATAAAAATATACTATGTCAGATGATACTGAAAACTATGGAGTTTCATTTAAAAATATACCCGTTCACATCATTACCAGCACAACAATAGTCGCAAAATACAGTATTTTGTTTCCATAAAAATATCCTTTCTAAATATGTTTGACGTATTTGAGCTTTTTGTCCAAAAACCCCTCAATCAATTTTAATTGCAAGATGAATTACATTTGAAAAACCCTGCATAAACTTAACAAAAGAAAATATCGCACAAACTTCAAATAACAAATCTATGTTTTCATGACAACTGTAAACAAATGAGAAGCTATAAAGAGAATATTAACAGAAGGATATTCACAGTCTAGAAATACTAAAATCCGATTTTAACCATGAATTATATAGCAATAAATGACTAAAATGAATTATAATTGGAATTACGCTTACGTCAGTCATATTACTCCTCCTGTAGCCAATGGAATATTTCGTACCTGTTGCTTTTGTTTATCTCTAATTTTTATTAAGAGCGGCAGGATAATAGTGCTGTTTGTATGCATGGGAATCATTGTCTCTTGTTATTTTGCTTTTTGTTCAAAAATACGAATACTCTTACGAATACCCAGTCAGCACACAATAGATTATATCAGACGATATCGAAGTATATTTCTATAAGAAACTACCACTGACACTTTGAAAATGAGCGCGCAAAAGGGAAAAATATAATTTGTTTTTGGTCGTCATGAAATGTTTGCAAACATCACGAAAGTCTCAAGTCAAAATATAAGCAGCTTAACAACAGAAGGAGCTGTAGAATATTTATGTGACAAAGTTCCTGAAATGATATATATAAAAACCCACCACCTCACATACTTCAACATAATAAAAAGAGGAAGGCAGCTGCAACCCTCCAGAGATAGGAACCTACCCTCTGAAAGTCACCCCCGCTCCAGTACGGAGAGCTGCTGTAATCTATCTTAATTTGAAGGTCTACTAACTTCATTTAATGCAGTCAACTACCTTGTTGCGCTCAGTGGCGGATCCGCAGCCAGCATTCTTAATAAAAGATGCAGTTAGTATAGCGTGCATAAATAAACCACTTGTTATCAATGGCTAGTTTAAAGAACGAACCTCATGGCGATTCGATTCCTACTTATAATTGTAAGGAATTTTAAGCCAACTTTAGATATTTATAAGTAATCTGACTCTTTACTCATGTGGTTAACCTGACGTAGAACACTGTTTACGACGAAACAGAATTTAGGACACATGAGATATACAATAGGTTCCTTCGGAAAAAATCGACGTGTGCATAAATTTAATATCCTGTATTACTTAACGTAGAACTACGTTTGGATGCAATCACCTGTCGACAGGTTCATAGCTTTATAATCATGTGTATCTTAACGTAGAACTATGTATGGGTGCAATCACCTGTCGACAGGTTCATAGCTTTATTATCCTGTATATCTTAACGTAGTATTACGTATGGGTGCAATCACCTGTAGACAGGTTCATAGCTTTACTATCCTGTATTACTTAACGTAGAATTACGTTTGGATGCAATCACCTGTCTACAGGTTCATAGCTTTATTATCATCTATATCTTAACGTAGAACTACGATTAGGTGCAATCACCTGTAGACAGGTTCATAGTTTTACTATCCTGTATTACTTAACGTAGAACTACGTTTGGTTGCAATCACCTGTCTACAGGTTCATAGCTTTATTATCATGTATATCTTAACGTAGAACTACGATTAGGTGCAATCACCTGTCGATAGGTTCATAGCTTTACTATTCTGTATATCTTAACGTAGAACTACGTATGGGTGCAATCACCTGTAGACATATTCATAGCTTTATTATCCTGTATATCTTAACGTAGAACTACGTTTGGGTGCAATCACCTGTCGACAGGTTCATAGCTTTATTATCCTGTATATATTAACTTAGAACTACGTATGGGTGCAATCACCTATCGATAGGTTCATAGCTTCATTATCCTGTATATCTTAACGTAGAACTACGTTTGGGTGCAATCACCTGTCGACAGGTTCATAGCTTTATTATCCTGTATATCTTAACTTGGAACTACGTATGGGTGCAATCACCTATCGATAGGTTCATAGCTTCATTATCCTGTATATCTTAACGTAGAACTACGTTTGGGTGCAATCACCTGTCGACAGGTTCATAGCTTTATTATCCTGTATATCTTAACTTAGAACTACGTATGGGTCCAATCACCTGTCGACAGGTTCATAGCTTTACTATCCTGTATATCTTAAGACTACGTGCACTGGACGAAATATGGCAGCAATCGAATGTATAAACAACAATGATATCGCTCCTGAGTGTCGACAGTCATGAAATGACCTCGAAGGTAAAGCGGCTGTAAATAAAACCAAGGTAAAAAAAAAAATCCAAAGAAATTTTAACGTTAGCAAATGCGAGTTCTTAAATATAAAATTTTAGTCTCTCTAGAGCAAAAATATTCCAAAAGACAAGGAAAGCACCCACAAGAGAAATACAGAAATTTCTTTAACGCATTGTTTGAACTTCTGAAGATATAACAGCTATAGCTCCCTTGGTAACTTTAAATGCTACATTAGTGCATGGGGTAAGAATTAGTAGGTACAACGATCCACATCTTTCAGACAGTAATTCCTTCCAGTATGGTTGAAATTTAGAGTTTAAATCTGTGAAATTAATTCCTGATATACGAATAATGACTATCATTCAAATTATATTTTTGTAGGTCTATTCAACTGTATAAACAGAATAATTTTCCCCATCTCTAAACTTTCATATATCGGTACTCACTCTTAGAACGATATTTAAGAAATTTAATGCTGAAAAATAAAATAATATTGCCAGTAGTGTACACAATTCAGAATATTCAACTTCAAAGTCGATGGGAACTTTTATAAATGTCATAATAATAATGATTGTTTTTGGACATCAACATTATAAACAGTCTTTATCGTTAGTGAAAATCGTGCATAATATGCCACATTATTGTACTAGTGCCGTAAAAATATTACCATGCCAACTAAAACGTCATTAGCTCTATTAAGAAAGTAATCATTTCTAAGACAATGCTATTTTTATGTTGTTTTGAAGCTTTTTCTTACAGGTTTGTATAAAATTGTGTTGTGAGAGCGGAGATGAAGTCATGGAATACTAGTTGCTAGGTAACCTTTTCTGGCACCAGTGCCAGAATTATGTCAATTGTGCACGATTTATAGCGTCACAACAAGCGTGTTTAAAACTAGGATTGCATAAAGTTAACATTATGAAACAGTGTGTCAAATATATAAATTATGTTTTATTCAACGACGCCCACAACTGCCGAGGTTGTATCAGCGTCGCTGGTGTGCCGGAATTTTGTCCCGCAGGGGTTCTTTTACATGCCAATAAATCTACTGACATGAGCTTGTCGCATTTAAACACACTTAAATACCATCGACCTGGGCCGGGATCGAACCCGCAACCTCGTGCACAGAAGGCCAGGACTCTACCAACTGCGCAACCCAGATCGACAATAATTTGTCAATGCTATGATATTTAATACATCACTGTTGCCATAACAACCTCTTTCTTCATAGACCATCAAGCTACCAAACATAACAAATATGAAGTTATTTCTTTATTAACCCTTAAATTGACAAAGTACCTTATAGCATACAATAGGCTAATAGGCCATATGCTATAATTTTAATAGAACAAAAGAAAAAAATTGGTGGAAAATTAAAATTTCACAATACTATAATATTGTACAGTGGTGGCAAAAAATACCGGAGCGACCCTTGTAGCTGATTTCAGAGCCTTGTTCACTCAGAGCACGATAGACTGGTGACTAAGACTTTCGTGGTTCGAATCCTGCCTGGGAAGGAAACTTTTTTTTTGTTCCCTATTCAAATTTATTCCCAATACTTTTCGATTGCTGGTAAAATTCATGTTACGGGAATAATAAAAGAGTAATATTTACATGTAAAAAAATAGCTCAAGCAATTAACTTTAAAATATCAACCACAAAAACTCAAATTATAGAATTGAAAGGATCACAAATTCTACGAGCGAAAATGGTTTATTAATAATAGAATTTTAGAACAAATGCCTAGTTTTAATTATTTACGATGAAATATTTCATATCATAAAAATTATAATCAGTTCCTACAGCTATTGGGCGAAGAATGTGATACCAAACGTGTTAAGTCCATTATTGAGAAAGAACTGAGCTAGTTTCGTAGCTACCGTCTACGGACCGATAGAGTTTACAAATTTCATACAAAATAACACAACCTTTTAGATAAAGATTGGCGTTTTGGAAGAAAACACACTTAAAATATAAAGATAAAGGGCTCAAAATAATTATAATATGTATCAATCATAAGAGTCCCGCGCCGTGGCGTCGTGGTCTAAGGCATCCTGCCTAGGACTCGCGTTACGGAATGCGCGCTGGTTCGAGTCCTCATGGGGGAAGAAATTTTCTCATGAAATTTCGGCCAGTGTATGGGACCGGTGCCCACCCAGCATCGTGATGCACTTGGGGAGCTACGATAGGTAGCGAAATCCGGTTGCGAATGCCAGCTATAACGGCTGGGGGGATCATCGTGCTAACCACACGATACCTCCATTCTGGTTGGATGATCGTCCACCTCTGCTTCGGCATGTGGGCGTGAGGCCAGCAGCCGGCTGGTCGGTCTAGGCCCTTCACGGGCTGTAGCGCCACGGATTATCAATCATAAGAATGGCCAAAATGAACTCGGCGAGTTTTGGGATTTCACTCTTCGACACAATAAAAATAACACTGTTAAGAAGAGTCCGAAGTGAAACAATAATAAAGTTCTATAAAAGAATTGCCATACCTACATTATTATATGAAGCAATAAATTGGGTATTAACCAAACAATAAAAAAGAATAGTGGCAGCTGAAATGAAATTGTTACGACCACTTGCAGTACCGTACATAATTTGTTAAATCTTTAAAAAAAAATACGTAGTTTAAACCTAACGGTAGAAGAGCAATGTAGTAATTATACACCTGGTAGCAGCCCTTTAATGGACCTCATTAAAGTACACCTATTCATTAAAGTTCAGGTGTTCAACCAATCAGAAAATACCATTGTAGCAATATGAAAGCGCAAGTATCGCTTATTCTCGGATATGCAATCGAAAGATAACTAGTTCTGTTACTATAATAATTAGCGTTAACTGTAAATAATATTCAAATAAATTCAATTTGTCATCTCGTTTTTCAATGTCTAATTCAATTTCAAGGTTATATCAAGATTAATGTTTATTTTACTCTCTAGATTATATCAAGGTCAATGTCGACATTTGTTTCTCGGAAAAAATCAATACTTTCGTGTCTGCGCACAACTCACAATTTACGAGGTATGCACAAGGTCAGTTCCGCTCCTCAGTCAGATAAGAATAACATGAATACTTATGAATAATTTCAAGTTAGAAATATGGTCGAGCATAAAAAGTCGTATGAAACTTGACTATAATGGTAATTAAGACGCTCGTATGAAAATTATGAAACTCGCTTGCGCTCGTTTCATAAACATACTCGCGTCTTAATTACTACCATTATAGGCTCGTTGCATAATGTACTATTATTAGAGAATGGAGCGAGACGGACCGTATAGAAAACCATGGGGCATATTACAATATACATAATGATTCGTTATTTTCCAAATTAAAGCCTTCTGCAGTACATAATTTATTAAATCTTAAAAAAAAAACACGTAGTTTAAACCTAACGGTAGAAGAGCAATGGGCCGAACTATGAAACTACGAAGAGGCCAACTTTAAAAACTTTCTTAAAACCTGAAAACGAAACAGCCCAAAAGGCCTGAGCCGGAATTCTCATGATGATGATGATGGATGATGGATGATGGATGATGATGATGATGATGATGATTAACAGCTATAGGAGATATAACTATGCAGTAACTAAAACGTTTTAGTTCATGCATATTCTTATTGAATTTGGTATTCCCAAGAAACTAGTTCGATTAATTAAAATGTGTCTCAGTGAAACTTACAGCAGAGTCCGTATAGGTCAGTTTCCATATGATGCTTTTCCAATTCACTGTGGGCTAAAGCAAGGAGATGCACTATCACCTTTACTTTTTAACTTCGCTCTAGAATATGCCATTAGGAAAGTTCAGGATAACAGAGAGGGTTTGGAATTGAACGAGTTCCATCAGCTTCTTGTCTATGCGGATGACGTGAATATGTTAGGAGAGAATCCACAAACGATTAGGGAAAACACGGGAATTTTACTGGAAGTAAGTAAAGAGATAGGTTTGGAAGTAAATCCCGAAAAGACAAAGTATATGATTATATCTCGTGACCAGAATTTTGTACGAAATGGAAATATAAAAATTGGACATTTATCTTTCGAGAGGTGGAAAAATTCAAATATCTTGCTGCAACAGTGACAGATATAAATGACACTCGGGAGGAAATTAAACCCAGAAAATAATATGGAAATGCTTGTTATTATTCGGTTGAGAAGCTTTTGTCATCCAGCCTACTCTAAAAAAATCTGAAAGTTAGAATTTATAAAATAGTTATATTACCGGTTGTTCTGTATGGTTGTGAAACTTGGACTCTCACTTTGAGAGAGGAACTAAGGTTCAGGGTATTTGAGAATAAGGTGCTTAGGAAAATATTTGGGGCTAAGTGAGATGAAGTTACAGGAGAATGGAGAAAGTTACACAACGCAGAAGTTGTCGCATTGTATTCTTCACCTGACATAATTAGGAGAATTAAATCCAGACGTTTGAGATGGGCAGGACATGTAGCACGTATCGGCGAATCCAGAAATGGATATTATAGAGTATTATTTGGGAGGCCGGAGGGAAAAAGACCTTTGGGGAGGCGGAGACATAGATGGGAGGATAATATTAAAATGTATTTGAGGGAGGTGGGTTATGATTGCAGAGACTGGATTAATCTGGCTCAGGCTAGGGACCGATGGCGGGCTTATGTGAGGGCGGCAATGAACCTCCGGGTTCCTTAAAAGCCATTATTATTATTATTATTATTATTATTATTATTATTATTATTATTATTATTATTATTATTATTATTATTATTATTATTTTACACAGTCATTACTTTATTTTTCCATTAACACTTATATCTAGGTAATTGTCATTGTCTCAATGTAACACGTGCTGCGCTGATCATACTAATTCTACTATTCCTTTAGTTGTGAGATTATATTCATATGTATTAATTCTTTTTTTATAAGCTAATACTGTATACTAGATGTATTTTCCTGCTTGTGATTATGTATTCAGTCTCTTTTTTTATACATATATTTTTTATTGTTGTTATTTTAAAGTTAATACTGATTGTGTATATGTATTCAATCTCTCTTTTTTACTTAATTATGTTTATTAGGCCTATTACTTTTAAGTTAATATTTGTATACCGGTATGTATTTTTTTGTATGTGATTTTATCCTGGTTGAGTGGAAGAGAAGCCCTGATGGCCTTAACTCTGCCAGGGAAAATAAAACTATTATTATTATTATTATTATTATTATTATTATTATTATTATTATTAAGTAAGTAAGTAAGTGTAATATGTATAGCATCTGGCTTGTCTTCGTTAATTAGTAGAAAGGCTAATCAATTACTTGTAGAACGGATATTTTACACTAGAATTGATACACATTTTCTCGGTTTTTTGTTTTTACTGGCGGTTAAATTTCCCTTTCCAGTATTTATAAATTTAACGCGACTTTCGAACGGATGTCGAGGCAGGTTCTTTTGTAAGTCCACGACGACTCTAGCTACTACACAGTTTTTAGGCTGCATCTTTACAATTATGTACACTCCAATACCTGTATTGTATGCATATCAAAGACATAATAAAGTCGTCTGTTTACTGATAGTTACCAGCTGCAATCAATAAAGAGTTAACTGACTTGTAATGCAACTTTACTGCAAGCGATATAGAAATACTTAAGCGCTGTATAATTGCTGACGGCAGGGATTCAGGGAAGTCCCTAAACCAGGCGTCTGAGCCTTAGCCCATTAGGGGCGGCATTGTTTTCCTAAATCACGCACACAATCTCTTGATAATTAGAGGAACTACTCTTGGAAACAAATGACGGTGTCGGCAAGTGACATGTATTGAGCAATATCATTACCTGCGTTTTGCCGCCACTGAGCCGGAGGAGGATGAGCAGCAGCCACAAACAGGAAATAAACAAGGTAGCATCGTCTCCCCAAGTCCCCCATCTCATAACTTGGTGCGTCTGTTTCGATTAGTTTAGTTTGTTGCCGCCGCCGCCGCCGCTACAGCTGCAGCAGCAGGGGAACCCCCTCCCTACTTAGTACACTTGACTACAAAATTACTTGTCCAATAGAGAAAATGTGGTTTTACTCGGGACACAGTAAGAACAGACAATTGTTATGGTGTCCTCAAAAAAAGAAAGGGAGGATTCAGTTGTTTGTTTTACCACAACATTATTCACAAGTTCTTCTTCCAAAATTAAAAAAAAAAAAAAAAAAAAAAAATGAAAAGATTTTGTGGAGAGGAAATTCGACTTCGGTTGCCATGGGAATTCTTACGTCACACCCGATAAACTCAACGATGTGTAAGTTACGAGTTCATTCTTATACAAGGGAAGTGCAAATAATTATAATCTACTTGGAAGAGTTTATTATTTATTTATTTATTCATTCATTTATTCATTTATTCATTTATTCATTTATTCATTTATTTATTTATTTATTTATTTATTTATTTATTTATTTATTTATTTATTTATTTATTCTGGTGTAGTTAAGGCCATCAAGCCTTCTCTTCCACAACATCAGGAATACAAATACAATAATAGAAATAAACAGAAAAACACTATATACAAAGTAAAGCTACACAAAAAAATAAAGAGAGAGAGAGAGAGAACACTATAAACAAAGTAAAGCCACACAAAAATATACACAGGTAGCAGTCACACAAACTTTAAATGAGTGATTATCAAAATTAATTGTATCCTAACTAATTAACTAACATAAACAAGAAACTTGCAATTTTAATCTAGATTAAAAAAGAAAAAAAACACATCAATACTTCTAGCAATACCTAAAAACATTAACTAAGACAAAATTCTCCAATTTAATTTTGAATTGTGATGAAGTCCGGCAGTCCCTGACATCATTAGGTAACGAATTCCAGAGGCGAGGTATTTCTACAGTGTAGGAAGATGAGTATAAAGACGTTCTATGATGAGGGATAGAAAGAAGTGCTTGATGTCGGTTTCGAAGAGTTGTAAGAAATTGAAAGCGCGATAACAGATAATTCGGAGTAGAAGTATGCATGATTCTAAACAGAAGAGAGTGGGGAGGGTTGCAATAACTTTAAAAAATAATGTTATTCATTTGTACTTCGGCATGGACGCAAAACAGACGCGTGCACAATACATGCGTAACTACAGAAAGTTAATACAAGGTTGACATTACTCACATACAGATGGATAAATAAAAGTAACTATTTACGGGATATTCCCTTGTGTTTATACAGGATGTAAGGGGTATAAGTGCCGTCCTTTTCACAGTCGTCGGGGACGGTCTACAGGATCAAAAAATGTCCATACAACATAGGGTCAAAACTTGATAGTTTTTCCAGAAAAAAATTTTCTTCTCTTATTTTATTTGCGTTATACTGCTTATATCGTTAGTAAAATTACGAAAACAATTACATCAGTAGGTATATCTAGCAAAGAGTTAATATTAGTTTAAATACAGATTTGTGTGTTCTATTACGTTTTCGTGAAATTAAATAAAATGCATGCTTAAATTTGTTAATATTCTGGCGTGAGAGACGTGGCAACGTGTTGAGCAGGCTGTACTCTGCATAGACGTACTGTACGTGCATGTCAGCTGAGTTCAAGCTTCTTGTCCATAAGTCTACTGCCGAGCGGATGACAGTTCGATACCAGGTATTCGATAAACAACTGCAATGTCATTCACAGTTTAGAAATATCATATGTTATTAATTTATGGAGAAAGTCGTCGCAATTCGAGTCAAGGAGATGTACCGTCAATGTTTTCCGCAACGAAGGTTATCTAATCCGCGAACTTTTTTTTACCAGTTTCTCAACGAATATTAGAAACTAGAAGTCTCTTACCCCATTTCGAAAATCACAAAAACAGAAATTTCTTTAAAAATGGTACTGCTTTATGGAAGCGGGAGAGATTAAAATGTTGCATTTAAAAAAAGTTAATGTGATTTTGTGCAATAAACCATTAATGTTTCTTTTTTAGACGTACTGTACAATTTAAACAATGGACCAATATTGTTAAATAAAATGTAAATTTACCATAAAGTTCTATTAATGAGACTGAAAGTTTCTATTTGCTGTTCGTTTTATTTAAACAACGGTCCGCTCCTGCATTAGAACAGAGCATCTGTTTTGTACCGGTATGTCTGTACCCGCTTGAGCTGTACTGTGTACTTGTAAACCCCCTCCTTCCCATCCAGCAACGTAGCCAAACGTCTAATATTGTAATCTTTAACATAATTACTTAAATATTGCAATTAGAAAAAAATTGTAAGGACATTTTTTCTTCCTTACGACATGAACAATCATCAGTTAAAATATTGGCACTTATACCCCTTACACCCTGTATAAGTACATAGAAATATCTCGTAAACAGTGTTATTGTTATTTATCTATCTGTCTGTGAGTAATGCTGAGATTGTATTAACTTTATATAGTTCGCGTCAAAGCACAACTAAATTATATATATATATATATATTGCAATCCCTCTATAGATTATAATTTCTGAGTAGGGTAAGTGTTACGTCCGGATTCCCTTGTTTATAGGAATTGACTCGTTCACATTGTTGTTCATCAGATGAGCCGTTGAGAGCAGAAGGGGTGTAAGTCAAAAATGGGTAATGAGGGTTAAAGTAAACATTGTGTAAAATACAGCGCAAAGTAGCAATTAATATTCAATTTATTTAAACTATTAGTAGTCAGTGGATAGCACGAAGAACATATTAATTGCTACTTTGCGCTGTATTTTACAGAACTTTTATTTTAAACCTCATTACCCAATTTTGACTTACACCACTTCTGCCCTGAACGGCTCAGATATGACGTAAGCATTTTCAAGATGACCACTGTAATTTCCGGTGCACCAAATCCTTTCTTTCATCTATTAATGTAGGCCAAATAAAGAAATTGCACGTCAGAATATCAAATACAGTAGTAACGACTACTGAAAATCTGAGAGTAACTTCATTTATCACTCTGAGCTCCTTCGTAACTGTATAAAAAATAAACGTACTTAATTGCGAATCTAGATTTTAACAAATAGTCTAGTAATGGTCTCAACTCATGACGCCAATTTAGACTTTTCTTTTAAATGATGCATTGTACAGAAATGAAGCAGGCATCCAAGGGTAGGCATAAAGTTACATATAAGTTGATTAATATAAGGATAATCTATGTCCGTTATAAGACTAAAGACACAATACTCGGCCGACATTATGATAACGAACACATTACGAGTAGAACCTCGATTATCCGTCACCCTAATAACCGATTGGTGGATTATCCGACTCTCTCTCTCTCTCTCTCGCTATTTTTTGCTGAAGAAAAATACTAAGTATTGTACAATATGTTAACACGCATTTTTTTCTACGGAAGGTTATTGCCATTCTTTACCGTTACACAGTATGTAGTAGGAATGCTAGCGTTACCGGCAGTAGAAACACTTTTGGGAGGAGGTTTTTTCGCAATTTGTAAAATAGTCACTATCAGCTTTGAAAGAAATGACCCCAAGAACTTTCGCACAACTGCAAACCTATGCATCATTTAGTCATTCTGTGCAAAATGTCCAAAGAAAACATGTTGAGCTGTTTGGGAAAGGAAAAACTGTGGCTCATAGTGCAACAGAATACAAGATTGGCATTAGAAATATGCGCAATTTAATAGAATAAAACGAAGTAGTATGTATTATTGTATTTCACTGTTTTCGTTATAACCAGCATAACATTGTATAGTGTGTAGTATGAAGACACCAATAGTTGCAGTATGGTAGGAATTTCAAATTATGAAACCAAGTATTATATGCTTAATTTATGAAAATATTTCATGGTACGGTTTATCCGATTTTTTCGATTAACCATTCAGTCCATATCCTTCATTACCACGGATGATAGAGGTTCTACTGTATTTGATCCCACAAACTGCGCAGCCGAAATCGGCGGCCAGCATTAAATAACACCGCTGTAGTAACTCGGCCATAGAGTTCTTGTTTGTACGGTTTGTATTATCCTGTGAGAACGACCGGCCCTGAGGAGATAAAGACGTGGCGCTGTGACGTTCCCCGTGGTTGCTGCAATTAATTCTTGTCTGCAAGTGTTCGCGCCACGTGACGTGATGTCCGTCTTGCCGTGATAGAAACGTCAACTTGAAAATTACGTGTGTATCTTCCAACAGGCCGGCCGGTTCGTTAAGGTCATTTAGTATTCCTTTATTCTAGGCAGATGCAGCATAATATACAATGACCTTCCAGCTATATCCAATGTATCAACTCCTCTAACCATCTAATTTTGGTATAGTTTACACGGAAGAAGGATCGTGGCAGCTTGAATAAGATGTTTAGAACTTTATGTCGGCTTTACCTTAAAAGGGAAAATGTTTTAATCTTGGCATCATTCCTTCCTTACAAAGGCATTCTCAAACATATATAGTTTTCGTCCTTCGTTACAAATTTAATAGGGCTATACATCTTTTTTTGTCTTACGTTCATTTATATGGTGAAGTCTCAATATGTGGCTGTATATAAGGACATTAGGGAGTCTGTCAGAGTTTCGTTTGGTTATCATATGAAGTAAGGAAACAATGAAGCAAATGGTTCAACTATGTAAAACGCATTAGTCAGAAATCAAGAAAAATTTGAAAGTCCTTTTTCTTTATAAGTTCGTTATTTTAAGACGCTTTATCGATTACTATGGTTATCTAGCGTCTGAGTGAGATGAAGATAATGCTAGCGAGATGACTTCAAGGTCCAGCGCCGAAAGTTACCCAGTATTTGCTATTAATGGATTGAGGGAAAACCACGGGAAAAAACCTCAACCAGTTAACTCGTCTTAACCAGGATTTGAACCCGGGCCTGCTAGTTTCACGGTTAGACATACTAATCGTAACTTCACAAAGGCGGACTTGGAAAGTCCTCTAATTCTGTTAAGAAGTAAAATTATAAAAAAATAGTAATACAATTTTTATTCACAAAAGAATAGAGTTTATTGTGCTATAAACTACGGAATAAACAGCATTCAGAAGAAAATTTTGAGGAATATCGGAGTAGGCCTATCTTCTAATTTTTTACAATCTTTCAGGATGACGACAAATTGCAGCGTCCATACCTTAATAAATTCAGAGTTCTGAATCATCTCAGTGCGCTGGAACAATCCCTAATACAATTAGAGTTCTAGAGGCAAAACTATTATTTTCTGATACGAATATGCGTAAAAAACACATTAAACAACCTTACCCATGCCAAGAACGGTACAGCCATACCCCAATTTTCTATTATTAAATAATTTTTGTTGATATTTCAAATACTAGGACCTGTAATAAACATACAATTTATATATAACACAGTTGTATGAACACTTTACACTTGTAAAGTGTTCATACTACTGTGTTATATATAAATTGTATGTTTATTATCTAACCCATGAACACTGTTTAATTGACCTTACATGTGTGAGTTAAACTAGGATCTGTACTTTCTTTATATTATTTCTTAAAAAACATTGCATATAGATACGCAGATAAATTATACATTTATTTCGTTAATACAATTTTATCAAAGAATTACTCTGTTGGAGGTACAGTTGTTATCTTTTGTAGTACGTATTGTAATATTTTATGATAACAGACGTGTTATTTGCTGTGGTGGTACATCGGCATTATATACATTTACAAATACGCTATTACAGTGAACTGATGAGTCAGACTGGATATTAGTATCGCTCTCTTTGTCAGTATGGAGAATTTTGGAGAAAAAAGACAATTTATGAAAGAGATGCAATACTGACATATGAAGCACTCCTGTATAAAAATCGCTCCTGGACCTCAAATAAGACGTAGAGACAAAAAAAAGTCTTACTATCAACTATCTAAGTGTCCAACGAATATTTTCGTACAAAAAAAACGCAAGTTGATTTTTTGATCATTTTTTTTACAAAAACTCAGTCCTACTCTCACTTAAACTAAGTAATTATTTTTGGAGATACGGTGTATCACTTCTTAGCCTTCCATATAGACTTTTACGTTTAACTGCTTTCCCTGTTGATCTCTCAAAAGGACCCTATTTGGTCCCTTTCATCCGGATTACAGTGCAGTGTTGGCTACTTACTGTATCCCAAAAGAAAGTAAGAATTGAATTTACATAAACATTTTTACTGATAACATACCATTTGTAATACAGCATTACATAACAGGACGCAAGAATAAACATTTCTAAATAATAATAATAATAATAATAATAATAATAATAATAATAATAATAATAATAATAATAATAATAATAATAATTTATTTATTTATTTAATCTGGCAGAGCTAAGGCCAGTAGGCCTTCTCTTCCGCCCAGCCAGACTCTAAAACTAAAACACTAAAAATATATAAACATATTTACTTTCACGTAGATTTGATATTATCATTGATTACAGTTCACGTTAACACTTTGTTTGTTAAAAACATAAAATTGTTTAGTCACACGTTAAAAAGTATTAAAATTTTTAAAAAAGGTATATATCTTGGACAGACGGCCCGTTTCGACGGGATGTTACGTCTTCATAATATATAGCACAAGATAATGGATATAACCCTAACATAATAGACACACTAATAAAAAAGGCAAAACAAAAACAGAACAAACAGGGATGAAGTTACAGGAGAATGGAGAAAGTTACACAACACAGAACTGCACGCATTGTATTCTTCATCTGACATAATTAAAAACATTAAATCCAGACGTTTGAGATGGGCAGGGCATGTAGCACGTATGGGCGAATCCAGAAATGCATATAGAGTGTTAGTTGGGAGGCCAGAGGGAAAAATACCTTTAGGGAGGCCGATACGTAGATGGGAAGATAATATTAAAATGGATTTGAGGGAGGTGGGATATAATGATAGAGAATGGATTAATCTTGCTCAGGATAGGGAACAATGGCGGGCTTATGTGAGGGCGGCAATGAACATCCGGGTTCCTTAAAAGCCAGTAAGTTACTATTATTATTATTATTATTATCATTATTATTATTATTATTATTATTATTATTATTATTATTATTCCATGTATTGTGGGTCCCTATCACAACGGCATGGCGCGTCCTCAGGTTGCGGATAGAGGTGACGGCCTCCAGATATGGAGGGTAGCTGCGAATATATTGAATAAGCAGTCGTGGACAGCCGATAAGGGGTGGTCCTCCAGCTTGGGGGTTGGGCGAAGGGCTAACAACCCATCACCGTAAAAAAACAGCTTGTTACGAATCCCTACAACAAGCCTCGGAATAGGACTGATTCTCTGGCACGACCAGAGCAAAGGAATAAGGTTTTGAGATTTGGCACTTGGAACGTAACTAGTCTTTATAGAACAGGAGGGGTAACATTAGTAGCAAAAGAACTAGCTAAAAATGGATTTGAGGGAGGTGGGATATGATGATAGAGACTGGATTAATCTTGCACAGGATAGGGACCGATAGCGGGCTTATGTGAGGGCGGCAATGAACCTTCGGGTTCCTTAAAAGCCATTTGTAAGTAAGTATTATTATTATTATTATTATTATTATTATTATTATTATTATTATTATTATTATTATTATTATTATTTAGATTAACTATATTTAGTTCGAGGGGATTTAAACCCAAATATCCGGCATAAAAGGGCGATATTTTGGTCATTCTGATTACAGCATACAAAGCCAAATCTCATGTTTGCACATGGAGCTCAGTCTTTTACATGGAAGATTCATCTGTAGGCCGTCAAGGAGAACTGAAACAAGCACGAAAAACAGGTGCCAAGTCTGTTAGTGTGATGAATGAAACAGCATAGTCAATCAATCACCTTAACAGTTGATACAAGGTATTTAAACTGCCAGTCAGACTCATCAGCCATGCGGACTCTGTCTCGGGAAGAGTTTTAAATCACTTTCCCCGCCGCGGGAGGGATCCCGCGTCCTATCATAAAGATGCAGGCTGGGACTAGATAATGCGCAAGGGCTGGGGTGCGGATCATTCGGTATTCCTGCCGCGGCTTGACATGCATCAGTCATCATCCGACTGCCGGCAATCTGCGTGACATGCACGTAAGGTGGAATGCAGAAGCTCAAGGCGTGTGCGATCACGTAGCCTATTAAAGCCAGGCAAGGCTCTTCGCTGGGAATTTTTGTTTCTTCGGTTTCCTGTCATGCTAGTAGATATTAACAAGGGGGTTTTAATTCGTGAGCAGGCTCATGAATACGCCTTGCCTCCTCCAGCAAGGTCGTGAAAATCAATACGCGAGCATTTGCATTTTACGACAATCTATGAAAAATAATGAACAACCAGTTCACCATTTCAGTACCACCGCTTCTCGATTGCAGTTCAAGAGTCATCTGTTACAAAGACGATGCTGAAGTAGACAGCCTGCTTCGCATCGACGTCATGTGAGGAATGATACCGGAGTAAGGGGGTAAACTAACCCAAAACTGTTGTTACTATAAATCTCAAGGTAATATCCTGGAATTCAGATCTTGTTTCCTCATAAGACGAAGTGATGTTACTTACCTATTTACAAATGGCTTTTAAGGAACCTGAAGGTTCATTGCCGCCCTCACATAAGCCCGCCATCGGTCCCTATCATGAGCAAGATTAATCCAGTCTCAACCACCATATCCCACCTCTCTCAAATCCATTTTAATATTATCCTCCCATCTACGTCTCGGCCTCCCCAAAGGTCTTTTTCCCTCCGGTCTCCCAACTAACACTCTATATGCATTTCTGGATTCGCCCATACGTGCTACATGTCCTGCCCATCTCAAACGTCTGGATTTAATGTTCCTAATTATGTCAGGTGAAGAATACAATGCGTGCAGTTCTGCGTTGTGTAACTTTCCCCATTCTCCTGTAACTTCATCTCTAAAAAGTTTTACATTACTTACTTACTGGCTCTTAAGGAACCCGGAAGTTCATTGCCGCCCTCACATAAGCCCGCCATCGGTCCCTATCCTATGCAAGATTAATCCAGTCTCAACCATCATATCCCACCTCCCTCAAATCCATTTTAATATTATCCTCCCATCTACGTCTCGGCCTCCCCAAAAGTCTTTTTCCCTCCGGTCTCCCAACTAACACTCTATATGCATTTCTGGATTCGCCCATACGTGCTACATGTCCTGCCCATCTCAAACGTCTGGATTTAATGTTCCTAATTAAATCAGGTGAAGAATACAATGCGTGCAGTTCTGCGTTGTGTAACTTTCTCCATTCTCCTGTAACTTCATCCCGCTTAGCCCCAAATATTTTCCTGAGCACCTTATTCTCAAACACCCTTAACCTATGTTCCTCTCTAAGAGTGAGAGTCCAAGTTTCACAACCATACAGAACAACCGGTAATATAACTGTTTTATAAATTCTAACTTTCAGATTTTTTGACATCAGACTAGATGATAAAAGCTTCTCAACAGAATAATAACACGCATTTCCCATATTTATTCTGCGTTTAATTTCCTCCCGAGTGTCATTTATATTTGTTACTGTTGCTCCAAGATATTTGAATTTTTCCACCCCTTCGAAGGATAAATCTCCAATTTTTATATTTCCATTTCGTACAATATTCTCGTCACGAGACATAATCATATATTTTGTCTTTTCGGGATTTACTTCCAAACCGATCGCTATCACCACGGCATGGCGCGTCCTCAGGTTGCGGATAGAGGAGACGGCCTCCAGATATGGAGGGTAGCTGTGAATATATTGAATAAGCAGTCGTGGACAGCCGATAAGGGGTGGTCCTCCAGCTTGGGGGTTGGGAGAAGGGCTAACAACCCATCGCCGTAAAAAAAAACAGCTTGTTACGAATCCCTGCAATAAGACGAAGTGATGTAGCCAAGAAAATCAACAGTAACAGAATCGCAAGAAATTCTTAAGAAGTTTCAAAGAATGGAATATTGAGAAGATTTTTTACAAGTTTATTATGTGTGAGCTTTCCAATCAAGTAGGAATAAAATAATGACTAATTGATTGAATGGCGATCTTACTCGTGTTAATTATGTAAGCATGTGTGGCTTACAGCTGTTTCGGTGTTACAGAAAACCAACTACCACCACCACCACCACCACCACACATACACAACACATCTAATCACCCCACACAACACAAACATGCTGCATTCAGAACAATGGTACACAGATTACTCAACATACCCATGAGCCAACAACACTACAATGAAGAAGTGAACACAATCAAATACATAGCACAAGAAAATGGATACAACCCAAATATAATAGACAGCATCATAAGGAAGACAAAACAAAAACTCAAGAAACACACAAAACACAACACAAACACAAGAACACAAGAAATACATCACACTTACATACGAAAACAAAAACACACACAAGATCGCATCCTCATTCAGAAAACAGAAATACAACATAGCATACATTTCAACACAAAAGCAACACAAACAAATAAATATAACCACACAGGGGTATACAAACTCACATGCAATAGTTGCGACAGTTTCTACATTGGACAGACAAGCTGATCATTCCAAACTCGATACAAAGAACACATTAAAGCAATAACCAGAGGACACAATACATCTACATATGCCGAACACATAACTAATGCTAACCACACATACAATAACATAAATACAGACATGGAAATCCTACACATACAACCCAAAAACCAAAAACTGAACACATTGAACAATATGAAATATACAGACACACTAAAACACATCATAATCAAATTTTCAACACACAGATCAATTTCAGAACACACACACTATTTGACACAACTCTTCATCACACGAACGCACCCACACAACAGGCAGCCAAGTTGAGATAGCGCCAAGACCTATTAGGCTCTGAGGATGGTGTCAAGTAATACCGAAACAGCTGTAAGCCATACATGCTTACATAATTAACACGAGTAAGTTCGCCATTCAATCAATTATTTATATTCAAGTGTTAAAAGTAGTGTACGAAAGATTCAACATGGAAAATAATGACATTCGATGTGACTGAGTGAACCAGAGTGAATAAATAAGTTAGTGTGAATTATTTTAATATCATATTTTGAGATAAGTTATGATCTAGTACAATAAATATTTAATAATTTTAAGTCTAAAAACCATCTTATTTTAAGGGGAGGCAGAGGTGAATATTTCAAAATCCACAAAATTTATCCGATTTGTTTGAAATTGATCATGGATACTAAGTATGTTATTAGTAATGGACATACCAAGTTTCAACTTTCTAAGTACAATAGTTCTGTAAATATTAATAATTTTATAAAACTTTATATCGTTTGATATAAAATGCTCCATGCACCATATTGTAAGAAATTTTCAATATTTATTTTTATTTATATCTTCAGAGAAGGTATATAAATAATGATAAGTATTAGTTTATTATGAGAATAATATAGTAATACAGTTATCTTGGTTTTAATTTAATACTTTTAAGGGCACAAAATCAAAAACTAACATCGGACTATGAAAATTACTTTTTTTTATTTTATTTAATCTTTACTTTTTTATGGAAAAAACCAAATTTTCATTTTTCCTTCAGTTTTGTTCGAAAATTTCACCTCTGCCTCCCCTTAAAGATAAGTTTCTATATACTAAAAGGTTTTAAATATTTACTGCATTAGTATGAATTAGTTGCTGATCCTGAAAGAGAGGAAGAATGCGTGTCAGTGAGAAACATCACTCGTAACGTAACAGATTCTCTTCACTGATTGTGTCTACCAAATGTTTCGTTTGTTCCCGTTAGATAATATCCAATAATTGTCCCTCTATTAATGTTTTAACGCGTAACTTTCAGAATGACCTCAGAATTCAATTAACAATAAACTACAGAGACTTTCAGAATATCTGCGCCCTCGTTTTGCTGGATTTTATGAGATATCGCAAGCCCAGAAGAGCACCGGCGCATCCCCCCCCACGCACACAATGTGCCGGAGGCGTACAAATTGTTACGATCGAGTTCCATTGATTCAGAGCCCTCACCGGGCCGCAAAAAAGAGACTGTCATCATAGAGAAGCCATTTAGGGAATTCGGGGGCGGGTTATAAAGGTTGAGTCACTGTGCCGCCCTCCATAAAGAACTCTTAGGGGAGCATTTCCACAACCACCACATGTTGACGACTGCTGGGATGACTTCTAACCTCCGACTTTGTTGGTATTGTCACAGTTGGCGGCAGGGAGTGACTCTGAAGTTCAAATTATGAATCATTACAATTTTTATCGTTACTAAATAAATAGCAATCGGATATAGCAAGAGTTTTTTCAACAGCAATCTCACTACAGGTTTTGATTTATATAGAGAAAATCAAAACTCGAGTGGGATTTAATTGACTATTTCGTTTATATGACGTCAGTTCATTTTCGACCAATGAAGTGTAATGAAATTTTGAATTCCAACCAATCACAGTCACACTTTGCGATAATTTTTGCAGCTAGATTTATCGCTATCAATTTATCGCATGGACGTGGTCTTTTTCCCTCCGGTCTCCAAACTAACACTCTATATGCATTTCTGGATTTGCCCATACGTGCTGCATGGCCTGCCCATCTCAAAAGTCTGTATTTAATGTTCCTAATTATGTCAGGTGAATAATACAATGCGTGCAGTTCTGCGTTGTTTAACATTCTCCATTCTCCTGTAACTTCATCTCTAAAATGTTTTACATTACTTACTTACTGGCTTTTAAGGAACCCGGAGGTTCATTGCCGCTCTCACATAAGCCGGCCACCGGTCCCTATCCTGTGCAAGATTAATCCAGTTTCTATCATCATATCCCACCTCCCTCAAATCCATTTTAATATTATCTTCCCATCTACGTCTCGGCCTCCCCAAAGGTCTTTTTCCCTCCGGCCTCCAAACTAACACTCTATATGTATTTCTGGATTCGTCCATACGTGCTACATGCCCTGCCCATCTCAAACGTCTGGATTTGATGTTCCTAATTGTGTCAGGTGAATAATACAATGCGTGCAGCTCTGCGTTGTGTAACTTTCTCCATTCTCCTGAAGCTTCATCCCTAAAAAAATGTTTACATTATGCAAAAATAAGGGTGAAAAATGCTCGAAGAGAAGAATAATACAGGAGCCGGGAGATTGTTAAAAATTAGGGGCAAATACGGGAGATCCCGGGAAACACGGGAGGTTGGCAACCCTCTGTCAGTTGATATCTTCTCCTGCCCCGAACTTTTCTCTCGTTCACCATTCCTTTCATTGCATCTTTAAGTAGGCAATTTGTTCTTAGCCAGTGATCCAGACAATTACTTTTCTCCTCTTGATCAATTTCAGCATTGTTTTGTTCTTCACCCAGTCTTTATCTATACTAATATTAAATCTGTAGCCGAAATTTTTCTGGTAATTTTCGATTTTCCAAAAATAATTGGTCCTAACATATATAATTAACCGCCCTGAAACCGAAATTCGCTATTTTGAAATTTTTGTTTGTATGTCTGTCTCTCTGTCTGTCTGTCTATCTGGATGTTTGTTACCTTTTCACGTAATAATGGCTGAACCGATTTATATGAAAATTGGAATATAAATTAAGTTCGTTGTAACTTAGAATTTAGGCTATATGGCATTCAAAATATTTTCTTTAAAAGGGGGGTTATAAGGGGGCTTGAATTAAATAAATCGAAGTATCTCCCTTATTATTAATTTTCATGAAAAATATTACATAACAAAGGTTTCTTTAAACATAATTTCCGATAAGTTTTATTCCATACAAAATTTTGATAGCACTGATATTTAATGAGATAAATGAGTTTCAAAATTACAATAACAACGCCATCTAAGGCGGTGTAATGAAATAAAAAAAAATGACTTCGTCTATAAGGGGCCTTGGACAACAACAATCGAAAGCTATGAAAGATAGCCTACAGAGAATGTTTCTGTGTTTGTATGAAGTAATATCGGAAGCTAAATTAACCGATTTGTATAATTAATTATTAATTCACCATTGGAAAGTGTAGTTTCTCTAGATAGACATAATGCTCTAATGTTATTACAGTAATTTCTGAGTGAATCGAGGACAAGTAAGATTAAAATAGCTTCTTATGCACAGAAAACTTGATAGGTATTCGTTTCCTGTATTTCCTAAAATAATTTTTATGACCAAACGAGTGGTCTCTAGATCAAAATGATCGCATTTTAATTTGTTTAATACAATTTAAATTAAGTAACATAATAAACGATTAATCCTTCTATCAAACACGAATGTTCCCTGGATCAAATGTCCTATTTTAATTATCTAATTACTTTATATTTATTTCTAACGGGTGCAGCGGAGCGCACGAGTACGGCTAGTCACATAATAATATATAAGCTATTGTTACATCAAAATTATTTCCATAGTTTAAAAGTGACTTTAAAAATGGAACAGCAAATTTGCCGTAGGTATTAATCTTGAATGTAAGGATTAAATTTGTATGAAAGGCCGGTAATAGAGCTGATTGAAGGGTAGGAAGTTTAATTCCGAGATAGAGGACTGAAGATGACCCTTCTCCAGAATAACCGCCAACACAAAGTTGACTTTCTGTCGTTATCTCTGCGAAACAGAAATGTGTGTTACATAAAGGAAATGAATCGTTAAGCGATAAAACAAAACGGCGTATAGATAGACTATAAATAGAAAGGAAATCCCGGGGCGACCAGCTGTTGATGTGGAGCCCCCCGCATGCGCGATTGAAATGACTTGTGACCGCTAACATAGTTACACGACCAGCAGGGAGCAGTGTGGGCGACAGAGAATTACAAGCTTTCAACTGTTGTGCATGTGGCTAGTTCTTTTTTTTTACAGTTCCTGGACACAAGAGAATGAAGTCATTTTGTTGTACGGGGAAACAAGACTCGATAGTTCCAAAACATGCTATCCAGACATGAAAGAGCGACTAAAAGTGCAGCAAGCAAAGAGACTCGAAACCAAACGAGAATATGCAAACAAAATGAGGGAAAATAAATGAAGTGAACAAAGTAGTAGCTGTCATATTTTACCATGTTCACAAAAATGGGATATAGATCTCTGTCAAGATTTACAAATTGTTAGTTTTTGTAACTGTTGAAATAGAAGAAAATTATCATTATCAAAAATGTTTTAATGTCACGAATGACGAAATGTCTTCCCATTTCACATTTGCACGATACTGATGAACTCTTACATATATTTTGAATACTAAAAACCTACTCAAATGTTTTTTTTTGTCCGTATGTACATTCATGCTCTTATCATCCAGTCTGCTGTCGAAAAATCTGAAAGTTAGAATTTATAAAACAGTTATACACCGTGTTCCGCTTATAAGTATAACAAAAGAAATAGCTATAACTTCTGAATTAATACAAGTATATAGTTGAAACCAACTGCTACAAAGAATGAAAACTGGGAATTTTTGTTACCTTATGTTCCATAAACCTCAGCATGGCTTCCATTGGTGGCACGGGAAATATCCAACCGGTATTCAACCTCGACCCAAGTGTTATGAAGCATCTGTGGTGTAACATTGTTGACAGCAGCATAAATTCTTTCTTGTAAGTCTGCCAAATCACGTACTGGCGTCCTGTAGACCTGGTCCTTAACAAACCCCCACAGGAAAAAATCAGGTGGTGTTAGATCTGGTGATCTGGCAGGCCATGTGATGTACGGTGATCCTCTTCCGATCCATCTTGCAGGGAATTGTTCGTCTAAGAATGTGCGAACCATGTTGGCAAAGTGTGGTGGAGCCCCATCTTGCTGGAAAATTGCTCCATCTGGGAGTTGTGGCACAGCATACAGTTGCAACATATCCAGGTACGTGTTTGCAGTGACTGTCTTTTCAGCAAAGAAATAGGGACCAATGATTCTGTCACGCATGATCCCACACCAAACATTCCATTTAGGGGAATCCCGTTGGTGTTCAATTACGACACTTGGATTTTCCGACCCCCAGATGCGACAATTGTGTCGGTTTACTTTTCCACTGACGTGGAAGGTTGCCTCATCTGAGAAACAGACTCGAGTTAGAAATGTGTCGTCATCGTCCACTTTATCCAACATTGTTTCTGCAAAGCGTTTTCGTTCCAGTTTATCATTCGGCGTAATCATCTGATGAAGTTGCAGCTTGTACGCTCGCAAACGCAATCTTTTATGGAGCACTGTATGCACTGTTGTTGGTGGGATGTTCAACTGCACACTAGCCTGTCGAATGGATTTCCGCGGGCTTCTCTGAAATGCCTCGCGAATGCGTTCGACATTTTCGTCAGACACTTTACGCTTGGAATGTTTACCTGCATTAGACAACAAACTTCCTGTTTCTCTGAGCTGCCTATCCCATTTCATTATTGAGACGTACGTCGGTACAGCTTCCCTCGGTCTAAGATTGTACTGACGGCGAAACAAGCGCTGTACACGAATTATGGATCTATGTTCTGCTAATGACAGCACACAAAAGGCTTTCTGCTGTGGCGTCCACATGCTGACTGACTAAAGATACGATACGAATTCTCTTATTTAATGATCTGCGCATGCGTGAGTCTTCTAAAAATAAGTAACAACAATGGATTAAAACTTCCCAATTTCCTCTTTACAATGGTACCAATCTTAACCCATTTGCATGCATTGTTATGAAATTATAACTATTTCTTTTATTATACTCATAAGCGGAACACGGTGTATTACCGGTTCTTCTGTATGGTTGTGAAACTTGGACTCTCACTCTGAGAGAGGAACATAGGTTCAGGGTGTTTGAGAATAAGGTGCTAAGGAAAATATTTGGGGCTAAGCGGGATGAAGTTACAGGAGAATGGAGAAAGTTACACAACACAGAACTGCACGCATTGTATTCTTCACCTGACATAATTAGGAACATTAAATCCAGACGTTTGAGATGGGCAGGGCATGTAGCACGTATGGGCGAATCCAGAAATGCATATAGAGTGTTAGTTGGGAGACCGGAGGGAAAAAGACCTTTGGGGAGGCCGAGACGTAGATGGGAGGATAATCTTAAAATGGATTTGAGGGAGGTGGGGTATGATGATAGAGACTGGATTAACCTTGCACAGGATAGGGACCGCTGGCGGGCTTATGTGAGGGCGGTAATGAACCTTCGGGTTCCTTAAAAGCCATTTGTAAGTAAGTAAGTAAGTAAGTATGTACATTCATGTGTTTCTATAAAAAAGTACAAAACTTTAAATTGGGAGATTCATGAGGAAGTACATTGTGTATCATCAGATGGTTCTTTCCGTTTCGAAAGAAACCTAAATCAGGCCACCGAAGTTGATATTGAGAAGAAGTCCATATATGAACCTTGTCTGCCGTATCTTTCTCAAAAGTACAACGTCCCTCTTAAACAATGGTCTGTCATTGGTTTTCTGTTTGGCAGTAGAGGTTCTATTTCCAAATTCACATGGAATTATCTTAAGGAACTTCACATTCCTTTTGATTATGTAATGTCTGTCGTTATAAATATTATCAAGGATTCTCTTCAAATATTACATCATCATCTGTATTTCAATTAATCCACTTATATTTGCCTTAAACAATTAACTTTCTTTTTTCTTTAATGTATCACATCACATGTTTATTGTATTCAGGATCCTCGTGGTCACTCAGATTCTTTGAGCTGATGTCTATAATTTAGAATTTAAATATATCGTGGGTTTACAAGCAAAGCACATTAAGTCAAAAATATTACTTCTGATAAAAAGGCGTAGCTATATAATTTATAAGCTTATAATGAATGAGCATAAACTTAGAAATTGAAAAACTTGCTAAAATAATATTTTGAGGATTCAGTTTTTTTTTTCAGAAAAAAAACGCCTTTTTCTCATAAGTAATATTTTTTTCTCATGAGTAGGCCTAATATTTTTTACTTAATGTGTTTTGCTTGTAAACCGACTAAATGTAATTTTTAAATAGTTTAGAACTTCAATTTGCCACACTGACTAAAATACACGCAGGTAGTCATCCACTTAAAGCAATAAGATTGTTTCGAGGGCAGTTGAAATTCAATCAATGATTCAAAATAGGAAAAAGATACGAGTAGAAGCTCGCGACAGGAAAAAGAGAATTTTCGTATCCATTCTCGATTTGAGAATATCAGAAAAAATTCTTCTCTTTCCTCGTCCACTAACTTCCTTTTCCCTCGCTTATTTTCTTGTATCATCTCTTCCCTTCCCTTTTGTATTTTATCTTCGTATTGGTCTCCATTGTCTGATATCTCTAGTCTATCTTATCTTTTATTCTGTTCTCCTACACTGTAATCTGTTCCTTTATCACCTGTTCTGTTGTTTTAATTTTCGTTCACTTACATTTATTCTGTTTTCTTAAATTCTTTACTCTCCTATCTTGCGCCATCCTTTCCCGTATTGGTCCTGTCCTGCTCCGTTGTCTCATGTCCTGCTCTGTTGTCTCATGTCCTGCTCCGTTCTCTCATGTTCAGCTCCGTTCTCTCGTGTCCTGGTTCGTTCTCTCATGTCATGCTCTGTTCTCTCATGCCCTGCTCCGTTCTTTCATGTGCTCATTTCTCTCATGTCCTGCTCCATTATCTTGTGTCCTGCTCCGTTCTCTCATGTCGTGCTCCGTTCTCATGTCCTGCTTCGTCTCCCATGTCATGCTCCGTTCTCATGTCCTGTTTCGTCTCTCATGTTCTGCTCCGTTCTCTCGTGTCCTGCTCCGTTCTCTCATGTCCTGCTCCGTTGTCTCATGTCCTGCTCCGTTCTCTCGTATCCTGTTTCTTTCTCTCATGTCCTGCTCCATTCTCTCATGTCCTGGTTCGTTCTCTCATGTGCTCCGTTCTCTCATGTCCTGCTCCGTTATCTCGTGTCCTGCTCCGTTCTCTCGTGTCGTGCTCCGTTCTCTCGTGTCCTGTTTCTTTCTCTCATGTCCTGCTCCGTTCTCTCATGTCCTGGTTCGTTCTCTCATGTCATGCTCCGTTCTCTCATGTCCTGCTCCGTTATCTCGTGTCCTGCTCCGTTCTCTCATGTCGTGCTCCGTTCTCATGTCCTGCTTCGTCTCTCATGTCATGCTCCGTTCTCATGTCCTGTTTTGTCTCTCATGTTCTGCTCCGTTCTCTCATGTCCTGTTTTGTCTCTCATGTTCTGCTCCGTTCTCTCATGTCCTGCTGCGTTCTCCCATGTCAAGCTCCGTTCTCTCATGTCCTGCTCCGTTCTCTCGTGTCCTGCTTCATTCTCTCATGTCCTACTCCGTTCTTTCATGTCCTACTCCGTTCTCTTCTTTCCTGTTATCTTCTATCTCTTCCTTTCCCTGGTCCACTAATAATTTTCTATTCTGACTCACTAACACAATATATCTGATAGTTTAAAATTAAGAACACATGTAACACTTAACACGAATGCTGTATTACAACTAGTCCAATAACCTTCAGGTACAAAGGTTACATACAACTAACTTGCCAGAAGGAAAGGCTAAAAAGAATAGAACGTAAGTAGAAAAGAAAGGAGGAAAAGAAGGACAAAAGAAAAGAAATAAAAAGGAGCGAGACGGCGGTATGACTTGTTGATTACATTTCCTCTCTGCTCTCTAATTTGTAATCAACATGGAGAGCACGGTCGTACAGTCAGGTTCTGTCATCTACTAAGCTCTGACCTTCATTTCTACGTCATATTAGCTACATCGGCCCTGAATACTCTCTGCAGTTTAAAAACATAGCCTTAAAATTCCTCTAAACTATTGATTATGTAAGATCCGAACAATTGGAATTATATTGGTAATAATGGAGAGGAAAATTTAGGTAAAATTGACTACTTGGAAAAATTTGCCTCGCATTCGCTTTATTCGCACAGATATTAGATAGCTTGAGGTTATCAAATACTAATAGCTTTAATTAAAATCTACCACGTTACTGAAAAATAATTAATCTTAAAGAAGTCATCGAGCTCACGTAACTTTATCAGAAGATTTCAGAACAGCTGCTTCCTTAACTGATGCATGTGCTTATAATTAAATTGTTAGAAATTATGTTGGTGAGTAGAGTAATATTTACTAACCCAAGATTCTGAATTTCGATATTATTCAGTGTTAGCTTTGTAACATTAATGATGAAAATATTACCATACATCCTACAAAATGTATCGTGTCTAATCCCAATCTCTCAAACTGCTTTTCTTCTTCAAAATAAATCATTCAAGATCTTACAAAGTGAAACTTCTCTGATAGACCACTCCTATTAACCCTGCATTACTCGGGCGGGGTATGATAAACCCCCGTGCGTATATTTCAACGAAAATCTAAGAGATGGAGCTAGTGTGTACTCTGTGCATCTGTATACTTTTCAATCACATCCAGAAGAGTTCACTTAAGAAATTGTTTAAGTGAACTAAGAATAGTATATTTAATTGCGTTTATCTGATTTCTGAAACTTGCGGAAAAATATATTAGTTATTTAAAATGGGGTTTGTGAAACCCCACCTGAGCAATGGTGAGAATATGTATAACATGAGTAACGCAGGGTTAAGAGAATTCCTCTTAGAGACCGATTTTTCTTAAAACTGACATAAAAACCGATAAAAACAAATGTATTTTTATCTCCATTTAACGACCACCTCTCTCTCCGAGCACCGATCAGTCATTGAATAGCCTATTTTATTAATATTACTCCTTTTAAGAGACCAGGTTTCAAAATTGAAGTATAGTGTTATAATTTTACAATACAGAAGTTTAATACATTAAATAAATTCCGAGAACTTAATACGAATACTTTGCTGTATCTTCCAATGTTAAAATGAAATTTGATTAAGTTCTTAAATATTCATGACGAATGACGATTCTTTACTTCTCTAAGGAATGAGGGGATTTCCAAAGAATAGTATAGTCGACATTTTACTGTAAATACCAAAATATTTATTAAATTTCAACGTTTAACGGTACTAAATGAAGGGATAAGAATGAGGTAGTCCGAAGCCACACTTTTAACAAAAATGTTTTGTGTTTTTTTTTTTTTTTTTTTTCATTTCTTACATACCTCCTTATTCACCTCCTTCAAATATTAGGCATTACATTTATTTAAATTTTATTCATAAAATAGAAAACAAATAGTAGAAATAAATACTCCAAATAGTTACAACAGAATTTAGTAATATTAAACATACAGTTCCTTAGGGATAAATTTTAGGTCCATTGTGGTTTCTACTTTATATTTAATGATTTAGCCTCAACTACACAATTTATACCAGATAATCTTATTCGCAGATAATAAAAGTGTGATTATCTGAAGTAAACAATATGATCACTTTATAAACACTCAGTGCTAGAACTAACAAAATTGATAAATGGTTTAGTGTAAATAAACTGGCACGTTGATAAAACCAGTATAATCAAATTTAGTGCTCAGGTTTCCCACAGTCTCAGATTAAATAGAACTTATCTCAAAGAATCTCTAAGAACAAATTTCCTTTTTTCAAAGACATGTTCTCAGATAAGTCAATTATTTTATATAAAAGCAATCAAAATCTCGAGGTAAGTTCCGTCTAATAACTTATCAATAACAAGTAAGATTTACAACTCGCTACATTTTAAAGTAAATAATGTTTTAATGAACGAACGTTTTCAACTTTTTTAGGTCATCTTCAGGTTAATATGACATGTGTATGAACATAAAAGCCAGAGAAGAGTAACATATTTCATGGGAACTGTACAATATACAGGGTGATTCACAAAGATTTGTCGTCCCTTACGGAACTTATTTCCGAAGACATTCTGAGCAAAAAATGTCATATAAACATTTGTCCTAATCTCAATATTTTCAGAATTACACTAATTTGAAGTTGTTTGTAAAATACCATTATTCTTGAGTTTTAAGAGTAAAAGAATATTACAGATAAAGAATGAACTATTCAGGAGTATCATTTCTTTAATTAGCTAGTACTCTGAAGCTAAAAGTGTGTTGTGAATTCCTTAATTTCTTCGTGCAGATTTTTTTTTCGATTTTTATCTACAAAATTACACTTTCTTACACATTTATCATAACAATTGTTACAAATCACGCCACTCTTGTAAATTCTTTAAGACGGTACATTAGGATGCATAATTAAACTGTAAAGAATCAAGTTCCTACAGTCGTATGATTTGTAACCATTTTTGTGGTAAGTACGTAAGAATAATGTAATTTTTAGTTAAAAATTGAAAAATAAAATCTGTACAAACCAATTAAAAACACATTTTTAGTTTCAGAACACTAGCCAATTAAGGAAATGATACTACTGAACAGTTCATTCTCTATTTGTAGTATTTCTTTTACCCCCCAAAACTAAAGGAAAGGCGTTTTACTAACAACTTCAAATTAATGTAACTTTGAAAATATTGAGATTAGGACAAATGTTTATATTATATTTTTACTCAGAATTTCTTCGGAAATAAGATCCGGTCCACATCTGTGGAGTAACAGCTAGCGCATCTGGCCGCGAAGCCAGGTGGCCCGGGTTCGATTCCCGGTCGGGGCAAGTTACCTGGTTGAGGTTTTTTCCGGGGTTTTTCCTCAACCCAATAAGAGCAAATATGCTGGGTAACTTTCGGTGCTGGACCCCGGACTCATTTCACCGGCATTATCACCTTCATCTCATTCAGACGCTAAATAATCTGAGATGTTGATAAAGCGTCGTAAAATAACCTACTAAAATAAAAAAAAATAAAAAATAAAAATAATAAGATCCGTAAGTGACGATAAATCCTCGCGAATCACCCTGTATAGTAACACAGTAAAATTTTGCCTAAAACATTAAGCAATTAAAAGTTATGAGGTTAAAAAATACATATTAAAATTACTAGAATTGAAGTCAGGGTAACCATTTTCAGGTGGTTACATAGTTGACTTGTTAAGTATCTCAAAGTTACAATACTGATATAAGATGCAATAAATTACAGTTATTGGGATGAAAAATGAAAATTACTGGCAGAAAGATGAACTTAGGCCTATAAGAAATAATGGCTTTCTCTCTAAGAGTAATCTATATCTGTATTTATTATTTGACTTGCTTTTAAATGTTATTCTATTCACATTTTATTGATTTCAGAATTAATCTTGTAATCCCACTATACTGTTCCAGATTTTATAAGTTACTTCAAGGAACTCAATTATTAGAAATTCAACCAATTTAGAACTTAAAATTTAAATTATGTTTTATTTAACGATGCCCGCAACTGCAGAGGTTATATCAGCATTCTTAAATTCCATCGACCTGGACCGGGATCGAACCCGCAACCTCGAGCACGGAAGGCCAGCCAGCATTCTACCGACTGCATTACCCATGCCGATATTTAATTTAAAGACGTCATTCATTTCCATTACTATTAAAAATAAAACGAAGTAACCAATTATGTTCGGAATGTGGATAGCGTCACGAATATTACGTGGGAAATTTTAAATTTAACGTGTGTTCCGCTCCTATTTGCTTTTCCACCGAGTATACCGATATGATGGCGTCACTTCCGGGTCCGGAGCGAGCGGCTCCGGGGAGGGCTGGTGACGATAACCTCGAGTCCAGGCTCTGGGGACTATAAAAAGCGGGAGCAAGGGAAGGGAAGGGCGACGATATAAATAATAAAAAGAGACGCGGAATCCTGTGTAGGTAAATTATCATCCCGGCTGTCGGAGTCGCGCGAGGACAGGAAATTTGGTGCTCTTCTGCAGGACGATTAGAGCAAAGTACGGTCCAACATTTTGTTGTTACGACATTTTTTTACTGTAGGAAACCCAATCTCCAGCCTCGCTATAACCTCAACTCTTAAAAACTGCACATTTCCTTCAAAACTTCATTTTATGGGGCCTTAATTACGTTATGGCTCCGTTATGGCAAGATGGAGGGTTGCAATTTGGAATATCTGGCCCCTTCCTCACTGGAAACATTTATGAGATTAATATAAATTCGATGAGGGGGGAAAAAATAAGATTAAGTTAGCCGCTACGCAGAAACTCGGGATAAAGGCGTGTAAATCCGATACTGTGGAAGATTAGAAATTAACAAGCTTAGAAACGACAAGATTCCAAACACGAAATCGGGTCATATGATCAATGGATTTCTCCCAATGCTGAATGTGTTAAAACCCTTAATTTCTCGTTAGCGATTTAAATGTCCGAAATTATTTAACAAAGCAGAGTTCCCTCCCATCAACATAATGAAGATTGTTCTACAACTCTGATCCCCCCCAATCAAACATTAGCGCATTCAGAAACGAATGGTTTCTTCCGGGGTATTCCCCAGCCGTGGGACTGAAGCCGGATGGTATATGGCGAGTCCTCGGTATCACTTCATTCCACCCCTTTGATTTGATTACCTGGTTGGGTTTTTTTCCGAGGTTTTCTCCAACCAAAAGGCAAATGCCGGGTAATCTTTTGGCGAATCCTAGGACCTCACCTCATCTCACTACATCTCGCCAAAATATTGTAAAAAAAATTTCAGAAAATTGTAAAAATTTTAGAAAATTACTAAATTGTAAAACTGTAAAAATTGTAAAATATTGTAAAAATTTGTAAAAATTGTAATTGTAATATTGTTTGTAATATTGTAAAATTTTGACTTCTTCCACATCTTAAAGATTCATTGCTCATGTAAGATCTATGGAATAAAATAAATGAACGAATGAATGAATGAATGAATGAATGAATGAATGAATGAATGAATGAATGAATGAATGAATGAATGAATGAATGAATGAACAGTTGCGCTGACGTCAGACATATAGGCCTACTGCATATAAATAATGGACAATATTTAAAGAGACACGATTACTTGATAAGAGATTTCATTCTAACGTTGTCATTTTGTTTTAAGGTAGTTTATTAACAGAAAAATTAACTGAAAATAAAATTATAAAGGCACGACCAAATTACACTGAACAGCAAGAATTTTCCTCCGACTTAAAACAATGTGTCCCTTATGGTTTGGTGGGCGCTGAATCCGAAAATGTACATCTTTTCTTCGTATCACTTTTCGATAAGAGCTACCCCACGAAACATCTGGCGCAGGATGGGGTTGTAAACCAAAACAAAAGCTAATGGATTTTATGAGTTTATGACTTATTTCCGGTTTCTTATGATTGTTGGCACATTCTTTTGTGCTTCTAATAAATAAACAGACTTTTTTATTGGGTTATTTTTAATGAAGGTGATAATGCCGGTGAAATAAGTCCGGGGTCCAGCACCGAAAGTTAGCCAGCATTTGCTCGTATTGGTTGAGGGAAAACCCCAGAAAAAACCTCAACCAGGTAACTTGCCCCGACCAGGATTCGAACCCGGGCCACCTGGTTTCGCGGCCAGACGCGCTGACCGTCACACCTCAGGGTGGACAAATAATAAACAGATATTGGTCCCTTCTATTAGGTATATTTCATAACAGTTCAAAGTGAGTCTACGCAATGAGCAAACAAGGGTGTGGTTTTCAGTATTTAAAAGAAAAGTTTACCATTTTCAGTGAAGGCAAATTTAAAAGAGGGCATTTTCATCGGCCCACAAGTTCACAAAATTATGGTTGACTGTTTGAGGAAAAACTTTCCGTTGCAGAAAAAATGGCAAATGCGCGCTTTCAAAGATTTTTGCTCAAATTTCCTTCGAAATTCTAGGGCAGACAACTGTATAGAACTTGTTGTGGAAACCATGTCTAGTGCATATGAGAAAATGGGGTGTAACATGTCTCTAAAAATACACTTTTTTTACGTTCTCATTTGGATTTTTTTTTCCTCCTAACCTTGGAGCGTAAGCGACGAGCATGGGGAAAGAAAAATCTGAAATGGAAAGGCGATATAAAGGAAGATCGTCATCCAGCATGCTTGCAGACTATTGTTTGTTCCTTATAAAAGACAGTTCCGGCTCTAGTTATAAACAGAAGTCATCCAGAAAATTCTTTTAGGGCCGTATTCATAGACATTTTTAGCGCGGGCTTCCGGTGGATGATCAGCGTTTTTCGTATTCATAAACCAGTGTTAGCGATAGGATATGATTTGAATTCTGTACTAGTAACCAGTGGATAGCCGGGGCTAGCTTAGTACGCTCGTAGCGCGTGCTGCGAAATGTCTATGAATAGCACCCTTAATGTACGTTAAAATTCCGAGATTTTTTTTCATACGCGTGAAATATTTTTATTGTTGATATGTTTTAAACTATGTAACATAATTTTTGTATCCAGAAAACATTTTGCAGGTATGAGGCATTTTGAATCCCTAGTGTATTGTAATTTTTCCAGTAGCAATGAAAAAAAAAAAAAAAAAGACCCTTTACATTCACAGAAATCCCAGCTTCTTTTAAAAGAGTTTCATTGTTTTGAATGTTAAAATCGCTAAATATTATATTATCTTATCACACGAGTGAACAATATTGGAATGTAATTGTATTGCTGAATGACTGTAATAAAATAAATTAAATTAAATTCCTGACATTGGCCAATTCATAATAATAGTACATTATGCAACGAGCCTATAATGGTAGTAATTAAGACGCGAGTATGTTTGTTTATGAAACGAGCGCAAGCGAGTTTCATAATTTTCATACGAGCGTCTTAATTACCATTATAGGCAAGTTTCATACGACTTTTTATGCTCGACCATATTTCTAACTTGAAATTATTCATAAGTATTCATGTTATGGTTATGTAAATGAGGAGCGGAACTAACCTGAATTGTAAGATGTGCGCAGACGCGAAAGTATTGATTTTTTTCCGAAACACGAATGTCATTGACCTTGATATAATCTAGAAAATAACATGAACATTAAGCATGATATAACCTGGAAATTGATTTAGAATTGAAAAACGAGATGACAAATTGAATTTATTTGAATATTATTTACAATTAACGCTAATTATTATAGTAACAGAACATAACCTTCTGCGACAGTATTGGATTTCCTGCCTCCGTGACTTTACGCTAATTGTCTTTCGATTGCATATCCAAGAATAATCGATAGGCTACTTGCGGTTCTATAATGGTACAATGGTGATTTCTCATTGGCTGAACAACTGAATTATAATAAATAGGTGTACTTTAATGAGGTGCATTAAAGGGCTACTACCAGATGTATTTTTAGTAGGTTATTTTACGATGCTTTATCAACATCTTAGGTTATTTAGCGTCTGAATGAAATGAAGGTGATAATGCCGGTGAAATGAGTCCGGGGTCCAGCACCTAAAGTTACCCAGCATTTGCTCATATTGGGCTGAGGGAAAACCCCGGAAAAAACCTCAACCAGGTAACTTGCCCTGACCGGGAATCGAACCCGGGCCACCTTGTTTCGCGGCCAGACGCGCTAACCGTTACTCCACAGATGTGGGCCTACCAGATGTATAATTGCTACATTTCGGCATGGTCGAGTTTAAAAACTAATTGCTGATAGAAGAACCGCGGCAAGCAAAGAATCTTACAGCTTTGGGAAAATTATTACTAGAAGAGATTTCTGATTTTATAGTACATTTAGCATTTGCAACACGTACGGGCGACAATTGAGGTTTTAAACATCAAACGTTCAAAAGTTATAGACAGACACGATCTGAATACTTAAAGAAACAAAAAACACATGAATTACGAAATACCAAATGTAACTGAAATATTCATGCAGATATGAAAATAGAGGGAGAAAATATTTATCCCGATTTGTAGGGGAGGAAAAAAAAAAAAGAATGTACACTTGGTGCAGAACAGTATTCAAATTTTTAGTATTCACAACGCAACAGCGGAACGTAGATCCGTGTAAATCCAAATAAAACCATGGAAACGGATTGAAAAGCCACCCGCGCGCGACTCGTTCCAATTTATACAATTGCTGTGTATTTCACTTGGAACTGGCAAAAGTTTTTGTGTTATTCCTTCAAAAGCCGGGATGCCAGATACATGCTCCTCGACTGCTAACAGCTGAATTCCAGGCCGCGCACAACTGCTTTGACACGACGAGACTGCGAGGGGGAGGGGCTAAATATGTGTGCATTGTGGCGATCAGCCACAAATGAGCTGTCTCCACGCGAATGGAGTCCCGCGGAACAAGTTCTGGTTTTCCGCAATCCAGCTCTTCTAAACGTTACATAAAAAAAAACAAATCTAAGAAACAGGTTTGATCTGATCGGACAGACTTTTCAGAACAGCATTTCAGATACAAATGAAAGTGTCTGCATTTATCAATATTGTAAAATTAATAGGAAAAGATAAAGGTAACTCCTTTACATGTCATGAAGATGTATGGGGAGCATGGAGGTAAAGCTCCCTGCCTCTGTGACCTAGATAGGTATAAACAATTTCAGCAGTGTCTTTCCATACATACATGTACATGGCGTTCTGCGAAACTGCAGATCTTTCACTGAAAACCACCATTCTCCAATCTTTCCTATTCTCTGTCTTCCACGTAGTCTCCGCATATGATACATCTATCTTAATGTCGTCTATCATCAGATATCTTCTTCTGCCCCGAACTTTTCTCCCGTTCACCATTCCTTCCAGTGCATCCAGCGTATAGATAATTATACAGTATGGACACTTCGCGTCGGTATCCTTGATGTAGCAGGACTGATTTCAATGACCTTCAAACCAGTTTGAGCGTGAGATTCTGCTTTCTCTCAGGAGTTGTCGCTGACATCGCACCAGTTAGCACAGTCGACAAAGCGGAAATATAACACATACAATATTATTAATAAATCTAGGTACATTGTGTACTCAAATAATATAAATTGGACCGATGAAATAATAAATTCGTCATTAACTGTAATGTCTAGAATCTAGAGTTCCTTTATAGTGAGAGTTGAGACGTTGACCCCAACAACAATTTATTAAAATATGTAATGATTTGATAGCGCTAAAAATGAAGAAAAAAAACAAAACTCCTATGAGAAGTGAAACCATATACCTATATTATACTGTATACAAATATTAAACGAATTTGATACATAATTTTATAACGTATTATATTATTTTATAATATAATGTATTATATATAAAATATAAAAAATTATTATTACAACTAGTTTGTCACTGAGAAATAAAGAAAAGCTGTTACCTTGAATTTATTTGAAGCAAAGCCGTTACTGGATTATGCAATAAGGTAGGAGATGTTTGGATCCTGTGCCTCAAGTCTATACTCAACTATAATCTTAGCGTGTGCTCGATTACACTAACCTCTAGCGTTTGAAAGTGGAACTAAACGCCGGCGCACAGAGATACAAAACAGAAAAATTCGTTCAGTGTCCATTCTATATAATCCCTATTCGCTGGTGCATCCTTCAATAGGCAGTTTCTTCTCAGTCAGTGACCCAACCAATTCCTTTTTCTCTTCCTGATCAGTTTTAGCATCATTCTTTCTCCACCCATTCTTTCCAATCCAGCTTCATTTCTTCTTCTGTCTGTCCATTTCACACGCTCCATCCTTCTTCATATCCACATTTCAAATGCTTCTATTCGCTTCTCTTCACTTCTTAATTTACATTTTTATGCTCCATACAATACCACACTCCATACAAAGCACTTCACTAGTCTCTTCCTTAGTTCTTTCTCCAGAGGTCAGCAGAAGATGCTCCTTTTTCTATTAAAAGCTTCCTTTTCCATTGCTACCCTTCTTCTGACCTACTAGCAGCAGCTCATGTTACTGTTTGCTTATAGTATACCCCAAATATCTGAAACTGTCTTCTTGCTTTACTGTCTCATTTAATATTCGCACGTTTACCGTCTTTATTTCTCTTCCTACAACCATGGTCTTGGTCTTGTTTGCATTTATCTTCATCCCATACTGCTTACAGCCGTCATTTAGCTTCACTTGCATATCCCTTAGTATCGTCTTCTCTTCTGCTAACAACGCCATATCATCAGCAAATCTTATGCACTTATTCTTCTCCCTCCTACTATAACCCCTTACATGTTCTGAAAACAGTGCAGTGCCTTTAAGGCCATTAAAATATTGAAATATCTTATTGCCATGGAACCCCATCTTTCTGCAGCCTGTTCCATGTGCTCCATTAATATATTCTTATAAGTTGCTTTGGCTATAATAATTTCCTTATGAAATACTTTCGATCCATTAGATGAATTACAGACCTACGTATATCATAATGGGATTGAGGCAACCAAAATAAAGGAAATTAAGTTGAATGAAAAATTAATTTTAGAAAAATGCGACGTTTCCCTAGGCCCAGGGTTGCCAGATTCTCTCGTCAGGAATCAAAAACAGGTGATGATACTGCAAACATTAATTCAATTTGCAATCCAACTGGTTTTGTTCCTTTTATGTATTCCAACAAATTATACAAGGTCTAAAGTTTTAATTTTGTTATATTTTTGCTAGATTATGAAATTTCTTTTGAATTGCTGATAAAGTCCGCAAAAATAATGTAATATTACAGCTGATCTATACAGAAAAAATGCACGATACAATGATTAAATCTTATTAATAACATATAAACTTCCAAAGAGATTAAAGAATAAAGATACCTAATACATACTATAATATTATTATTTCAATACAATGTTATAGGAGGCACCAGGAGGCGTTGACGACGACGTTGAACGTAGATTATTGGACAGGATCTTGAATTTTTTTTATTTTATTAGGTTATTTTACGACGCTTTATCAACAGCTTTGGTTCTTTAGCGTCTGAATGAGATGAAGGTGATAATGCCGGTGAAATGAGTCCGGGGTCCAACACCGTAAATTACCTAGCATTTGCTCGTATTGGGTTGAGGGAAAACCCCGGAAAAAACCTCAACCAGGTAACTTGCCCCGACCGGGAATCGAACCCGGGCCACCTGGTTTCGCGGCTAGACGTGCTAAGGATCTTGAAAAAATGAATAAGGAATGTTAAAAATAATTTTATAGAAATGAGTAAAAAATTGTATCTTTCCAATCTTTTAGATATTTCGGGACAAATATAACTCGACACAGCAAACACTATTAAAATCCAGAACAATCCTCGGAAATCCAGGACGTATGGCAAAAATGAGCATATATGAAGTGTCCTATAACTACTCTCACTTCTACGTGTAGGACATTGTACCGTAGGGAAGGAAGTGTCTGTTCAGAGCATGCGTCGTGTTTTAATGGAAAATGCTACCATGGCAGATTTCCACGATAGAAGCATTTTATTAATGAAATAAATGGATTCAAATGCAGAGAATTCATCAAAAGAGGAAGAAGTTTGGGGTCGTGTAATGTGGTCAGAACTTTTCGGTCGGATGAAAGGAAGCCAAATTAACAAGAAAATAATATTCCTACAGTAAACATGGGATCAACTAAGATTAAAAGTTTCCTTTTGCTTGTTTCAACACTGTAGCATACTATTTTTACATCTCACGTAGCGATTGTCTGTCGCACTAATTTCTATTTGCGTAATTTGTAAAGTATGTTGGATGCTTGGATGCTGATTAGTTATTTATGGGTTTGAATTTTTATCCATTCTGAATTTAATTATTAGGCCTTCTAAATGATTACAGATTCTCTTGAAATGACTGTCACCACTATTCCGTGTTTACTCAAATTCGCTGCATACCGTCGTCTTCTCCAAAGCTACTTTCAGCACTGGATATGATACAACCATTTCCATATAAATGATAATCGAATTCATTTTCCACAAGGCTCTTCAATTTTTTTTTCAACTGGTGTCAAATATATACATTACGCAACAAGAATAGATCAGAAAAATCAAGGACACATTCATTCTACAGCTTAAATAATAGTAGCAGAAGAATGGACAAAATTCACTCCTCAAACTTGCACAAATCTCGTCCCTACTATAAAAAAATTGTGCCAAGATATTATTATCGTAGAAAGACATGCTACAAGAAATTAAGTCAGTGAAATTATTGATCATGTAATATCGTAAATTTATATGAATAATTATTAAATGTACGAAGAGAAATGTTTCAAGAAATCTTGCTCAGTTCTTGCTTTTGTATATTACTGAAACAGAATAAAGTGTATAAGATTTGCTGATGATATGGCTTTGTTAGCAGAAGGGGAGATGATACTAAAGGATATGCTACAGGAGCTAAATGTCAGTTGTGAACAATGTGGGATGAAGACAAATGCAAATAAGACGAAGACTCTGGTCATAGCACAGTCTAGTATATACAGTCACGAAGCTTGAGTTGTGAGGGTGCTAGGAACAATAGATTGTGCCGGTACTATTTCGCATTGTCTGTAATGAGGCGATAGTAGCGATCCTAGTGGTTAGCAACTATCTGTGGATTAAGTACTGAGCTTCGTGACTGTATATACTAGACTGTGGCCATAGAAAGAAAAATAAAGAAGGTAAAGTTGCGAATTCTAAATGAGGCAGCAGAGCAAGTCGACAACTTCAGATACTTAGGGTGTACTGTAAGCAGTAACATGAGCTGCTGCCAAGAAGTCAAAAGGAGGATAGCAATGGCAAAGGAAGTTTTTAATAGAAAAAGGATCATCTTCTGCAGATCTCTGGAAAAAGAACTAAGGAAGAGATTAGTGAAGTGCTTTGTGTGGAGTGTGGCATTGTATGGGGGCACAAACGTAGACATTACGAAGAAGTGAAGAGAAGCGAATAGAAGCATTTGAAATGTGGATATGGAGAAGAATGGAGCGTGTGAAGTGGACAGACAGAATAAGAAACTAAGTTGTGTGGAAAGAGTGGGTGAAGAAAGAATGATGCTGAAACTAATCAGGAAGAAGAAAAGGAATTGGTTGGGCCACTGGCTAAGAAGAAACTGCCTGCTGAAAGATGCACTGAAAGGAATGGTAAACGGGAGAAGAGTTCGGGGCAGAAGAAGATATCTGATGATAGACGATATTAAGATATATGGATCATATGAGGAGACAAACAGGAAGGCAGAAAATAGGAAAGATTGGAGAAAACTGGGTTTTAAGTGAAAGACCTGCCCTTGGGAAAAATATGAAATGAAATGAATTCACTTTCACTTATTATTACCAAAAAGTTAAAAAAAAACCTATTTTACCTAACAAAACTCGTTTCTATTAATACTCTAACTGTACGAAGAAGATTACATACTGTATTTAAGAAATCGGGTACTCAACTTTTGTAATATATTTTGCACATACATTCGAATGTTAACAAGGCTTTGTTCTCTTCGGAAACCACACTAAAACCTAACCTAAAGGCCATTAATATGATAATGCGCTCATATATGTTGGTGTCATCTGGATATGACATGCGTCATTTCCTCCTAGCGCAGTCTGTGTTGCAGAGAGGAAAAGCAGCCATCAGAACCGAGGCATAAGTCAATAGTAATACCATTAACTGTTAAATAGGTTTGCACTCAAGTTGAACAGTTTTCCCTCACTGGTTATGTGGAAACCACATCAACCCTCTGCATTACTGCTCACTTATTTATAATACTGTATTTTAAAATAGTTGCAACGCGTGGTAGTACAATTCAAATTTTACTTCAGCGTGAGGCTTTCTATTATACAAATTCAATCATGCATTTGTTTTCGGAGTGAAAATTTTATCGTAAATGTTTATCTTAGTTGACTGGTTTTGTTCTCGTTTCTACACAGGTAGTCCCTACAATGGAAATGAGGCAAACCTCATAGAAAATAATGTTTTTTTTATACAGTTTGCGAAATGAGATTTATGTTCCGAATAAATATTATACAGGAGACGTGAAAGTGTCGATACAGTTAAGTTTGCAATTAGTTATTAACGTTTTTATTACTAAGAAATTTCACGATTTAAAAGTTTCATATCAGAAGAATGGACACTAGATTTACGCTACTAATACAATTTCTTCTTTAACTTGTTTTCGCATCGTCATTTCGCATTGCAGCGCAGTGCTTTTAGCAGAAAACATAGAAATAGAAGACTACAACTTTAGTAAGAGTGTTTATCAGTGGCATGTAGGGACAGTGTGGAGCATTTTCCATCAGTAAAATGGGTCAAACGTTTAAGTGTACGAACAGAAATGTTGTTTAGCGATTACAAGTAATAAATACGCTACAGAATGTCTTCCCCCTTAAACATTCGATTGCTAATATAGTTCTAATTAACTACAGTTATTAATACAAAGGAAACATTTAAAACTGTTCATTTAAAACATACTCAACATTTAAAGAACAAACAAAATTTGATAACACAATCTCAAGGGAAAAAATGGAACTCTCTGCGTCATAATCCACAGTTAATTCCCGATTTACCACGAAAATCGTCTGTAGCTGCATTTAGATTAGCAACAAACCATGGCTGTTTGGCCAAACACCTGCACAGAATTTGAATATATCAGTCCCCTAACTGCCCATTGTGCAACTCAAACCAAGAAATGGATTCGGATCACCTCAAAATCTGTGCTTCACTGGTTGATCATGATAATATCTTTGAAAAATATTGGAGTGCAAGAGGTTAAATGACTTTATTGTCAAACGCCTGGCATTAGAAAACAACATTTAAAGATCAAAGACATTATTGCAAACTGTGAGCTGTATGAAATAGTAATATGCGTTACAAGAGCGGTATGTTGAAGTTTTCATGTTCGAGGAAAAGTTTGAAAACGCGAAACGTAGTTGAGCTTTTTTAATTTCCGAGAATTGGAAGAAAACATACCGCTCGTGCATCGTACATTATTTTGTGCGAAGATCGTTTATTACATACCTTAAAGAGGAATTTCTAATTAGTTGCAATGAAATCTCCAGCTTGGTTTCTGTTCAATGACGGCAATTTTGGAAAACAAAAATATCTATCTTCAACATTGTTGTTTTAAAATGTTTTCTGTGTTTACTATACTCCAGCAGGCCGTGATATACGTCTGTCTTCCCCCCCCCCCAGTCTATAAATGCGAACTTAAAACAAACGGCTTCCTTAATGTTACATGCATCACGAAATGCCGTAACTTTAGTGGAGTTGTAGAGTTTACTTAATTTTTGCAAATATTTAAAAACAATAATTAACAGTGCAGTTTAGGTGAAATTGCAGTGGTAAGTTTCCAATTTATAATTATGACTATATTGAACGTCTCTAAAAATAATATGTTAAAAGCCTAAAGCAGTAAAATCAATATGTCACTTAAGCGGTAAGAAGAGGGAAATTGTTATGTGTGTTCGGTTGGGAATACTGAATGTGGAATTTTAGACTTACCGCGGGTTGGTTTTGTGCGGAAACCAAGCAAATACGCACGATCTCGCACAAAATACTGTTACACACTGTAAATAACTATGGTTCTGGTTCAATCTTCTTGCAATAAATACGAGTAATAGGATCCCTTTAGACGAGGCCACTTTTAGTGGCGCTGCTAAATTTTTGTAGAGAATTTTTCTGTCTTTCTTTTTAGTTTATTTTAGTAGGTTATTTTACGACGCTTTATCAACATCTTAGGTTATTTAGCGTCTGAATGAGATGAAGATGATAATTCCGGTGAAATGAGTCCGGAGTCCAGCACCGAAAGTTACCCAGCATTTGCTCATATTGGGTTGAGGGAAAACCCCAGAAAAAACCTCAACCAGATAACTAGCTCCGACCGGTAATCGAACCCGGGCCACCTGGTTTCACGGCCAGACGCGCTAACAGCTACTCCACAGGTGTGGACTTTTCAGTCTTCCAGTAAACATGGACGTAGAAGGAGATATATTTTTGGAAAATTTCCTCATATGGAGGAAGAATAGACATAAAGATTGAAGACGAGTCTGAGTTCATCGATTAGTTTTGGAAAGACTGAATCGAGAACTATTCCATACCTTGTTTGATGATTTACATCAGGAAGATAAAAAATATTAATTTAAAATTACGCAAATGAGGAACGATATGGCATAAAACAAATTTTTTTTTTTTTTTTAGTTTTTAAGAATTCAAAATTAAATATAATAGACACCATACATGAAACCAATCATAGCACGTACGAGTAATTCAACCAATATACTAGAAATAGGTGTCTGTAGGGTAATGGCAAAGTCAAAGGCCGTGGTGTAATTGAACCCAGGTTCGAACCTGAGATCAGCTAATTTTTCTTTTCTTGTTGAATATTTTATTTAGTACATTATTTTCGAAGAGCTATTTTATTTTAACATGAAATAAAGGGGATTTTACTACATTAATACATTAGTAATTCGTACTAATCCAGCAAATTAGTAGTCTATGGTATTATTATTTACTTACTTACAAATGGCTTTTAAGGAACCCGAAGGTTCATTGCCGCCCTCACATAAGCCCGCCATTGGTCCCTATCCTGAGCAAGATTAATCCAGTCTCTATCATCATATCCCACCTCCCTCAAATCCATTTTAATATTATCCTCCCATCTACGTCTCGGCCTTCCTAAAGGTCTTTTTCCCTCCGGCCTCCCAACTAACACTCTATATGCATTTCTGGATTCGCCCATACTGCTACATGCCCTGCCCATCTCAAACGTCTGGATTTAATGTTCCTAATTATGTCACGTGAAGAATACAATGCGTGCAGTTCTGCGTTGTGTAACTTTCTCCATTTTCCTAAGCACCTTATTCTCAAACACCCTTAACCTATGTTCCTCTCTCAAAGTGAGAGTCCAAGTTTCACAACCATACAGAACAACCGGTAATATAACTGTTTTATAAATTCTAACTAACAGATTTTTTAACAGCGGACTGGATGATAAAAGCTTCTCAACCGAATAATAATAGGCATTTCCCATATTTATTCTGTGTTTAATTTCCTCCCGAGTGTCATTTATATTTGTTACTGTTGCTCCAAGATATTTGAATTTTTCCATCCCTTCGGAGGATAAATCTCCAATTTTTATATTTCCATTTCGTACAATAATAATAATAATAATATTATTATTATTATTATTATTATTATTATTATTATTATTATTATTATTATTCTATCGTCACATATTTTTCCAATTAAGCCTGTACACTGTCGTGACGGTGTAGGGTATTGGTGGTCCAACAGTCGTCCGTTAGCAGCGCTACTGAAGCGCGTTCGCAGCGCCACTAACGCGCCAATAAAAGTGTCCTCGTCTGAAGGGACACAAAGTGAAAAAGTATATACTTTTTTAAATTCTGTAATTAGTTTTAATGACGTTGATATTGTATATCTGAATAAGTTCAATTGCCGGGTCTAACATTAGTTAGTAAATTAAATTGGGAAAAACAGTTGATGACATTTGTATGAAATTATCTATCGATATTGATTTTTCTACTAAAAACACTAATAACTACTGTCACGATATATTATTAACTGTGTGTTATGCTCTTTTATTGAATTTTAAATTATGGTATCAGACTTCAATCTTCTGCGGTGAAAGTCTTTATTTGGGAAAAGAAGGCTATAAGGTGTATTCAGCGACTCTTTAAAAGAGATTCCTGTAGAAATAGTTTTATTTATTAAAAAATTATAGTATTACCTTCCTTGTTCATTCATTATAATTTGGTTTATGTCAGGGAACATAAACTACAATTTTTGAACGCCCTCTTTATCGTAAGTATGATACTAAAAGTAAGTATTATGTAAATAAATTCTGTGGTGATTTGGCAGAAGTTGATATGTACAATTCTGGCAAAAATATTTTATTACTGTATTCAGATATGTTAAAAATGTTGGTTTTAACGTTATGAGAAAACATGGTATGTTTATTCCCACTAATACTAATAAAATATATTTTATTCATTCATTTATTTATTTATAGATAGGTTTAAATTAAGATATAATTGGATGCGATAACAACAAAATTAGATTGACATTATGAATAGAATATAAATTAATAGATAGTCAAAGATACTATCATACAGGCCTACACCAAAGCAAACGAGAAATAGATCTATATAAAGACCAATGAAATGACGGTCAGAGTAAAACATTACAAAATGCTGGCACACTTAGGCTACAACCCATTTGAAATGTTACAGACATAATTCATTACTGTACCTGTTTTTCTTTAGCCTATCTTGTGCAGAGCAGCCTATAAATTTATTTCATCACCCTTACTTTTTTCTTCAGTTGATGATAATTATCAAATTGATGGCTTAACATTATAAGAAACGGAAGTATCTCGAGAAAACTCAGATTTCCTTCACAATAAGTTATACTCGTATTTATTCCCTTTTTGATACCGTTTCTATCCACTATTTTTCCATTTTTTCCTGTGTGACTTCCATTCAGCTATGCTTCAGACTACCCCTTAGACTTCCCGGAAGTTAGGGTAGGTTAGTTTAGAAGCGACCATGTTATGTTAGTTATTTATATGTTAAACAACGCCATGCCACAAACACAATGGACTATGTGGATGATGCAACACTAGCAAGTAAACAACTATGCTATCGATAAAGTAAATAATTACCTTTACAATTTTACGCGTAACGATGCGGTCTCTAAACTCGGGCATGGGAAACCAATGCTATAACCGTTCCGATTGGTTTCATCTAGTATGAATATAAACACAGACTCTTACATATAATGAATATAATATGACCTATTAGATTATTAGAACTTCACTGACATTCACTTAATTTAGCATAATTTGCTATATTATCGTCATACTCTTTACATATGTTGTTAAATGTATTATATGTAGAACATGAAAATTAATTCTCTACCTTCAATGGGATTACTTAATCGCATATCACACATGAATTATATAATATATAATGAAACAAGTTTAACTAAATTTACAATAAAATATTAAGATTATGCATAAAGTAAAACCACAAGAAATGGACGGTCTGTGCAACATATTAATAACCCAATAAAATATATTCTTTACCTTCCGTTATCTCCTGCCTCAATTGCCTCGCGAGTGATATCTTATTGGTGTCACTTATGTAGTTCCAATCTGTCTTCGGACAGTTGACTAAACAATTATATGTATGTTGGATTGTCTCTCCCGTCTTATATAAAACACTGATCATAATTACGAAATTCAATTGTATATGAACTGGTCTTTTAAAAATAGAACTTCAACACAACACCACAACGTATTTTTTGTGTTAAAACACTATTTTAACAAAAACACTAACCCTTATCACCAGTCTTATAAATATTGTAGGTCCTATCGACAACAGTTCAAAGTTTTCATACGCTAAAGAAATATATGGTATGTAGAATGTGATATAGCCTACAATTTTTAATGTTTTTCTTCCAATTTGAAAATTCATGCACTAGGAATCTCAAAATAATATCAATGACACATAAATGTTTGACAAACACTATGTGTATGCGTATAAACTCGGAACATTTATAGGCTTCTGCATTTCACTAAAACGAACATTCGAGATACCCACTACAACTTTTTTTGCGTCACTAGTCTTCTACGTGTAGACTATATTATTATTGGTATTTTCCTCGACTGTAAAATTCATTCGTTTAAACGTATAAGAAATACTGAACGCTGAAGTCCATATAAAACATGCATAAAAATAAGCATAAAAACACAATACAGACAAAATCTGTTCCCTTATAAAACTTCACAACGCCATTTGTCACAAGACAGCCGGCACCAACCTGAAGCACACATTTCTCTCCTCCTCACCCAAAGAAGGGAATGTGTATACATCAAATTGCTGAAATATGTAACTTTCTTACATAAAATAGTATCAAGATTATTAACCATTGCCTCCAGAATACTCAATTATTTATGTTATCGTCATCAATCGAATATTTATAATGCTAGGAATGCCATAATAATCTACCGTGCGGGGTAAAAAAGGCATAAATCATAAATTACAAGTTTTCAGTAGAGCAAAAGCAAAGTTTGGAATGAAGACCAACAGAATTATGATTTGCTCGAAATCTGATGCTCTATATTATTATGGAATAGAATAGAAATAGCCCTCTGTGCCATCTGAAAAAGTACAATTTTTGTATTCACATGGAGGTCATAACTCAAAATCGCCAATTTCTAGTTTACGCCCTTTTTACCGTGCACCATAGATATTACATATTCAAAGCAATGCAGCCAACATATTTTCACATACGAATGACTATCGATACTTTCTCGAACCTAATCGAACTCATCATTTTCATCACGCGTTTATTTCGAAACAAATAACTTTCGAGTGTGGTTAGTAGAGCTTGTGTAGATGTGCAGTACAAGAGCGGCAGAATTAAGAACTAACAGTAACACTTGCCATATAAAATTGAAATATTGACAATGGAGCCACTATTTCCTAGGATCTGAAGTAAATACATCTTTGTATTACAATTAGGTTTATGCAAAAAATAATGAAATCACATGCATTAGAAAAATCACTTTCGAAGTATACAATGGAGTGTTTAAAGAGCACAGTCATTTAAATATATCATTAGGCTTTCTGACAGTTCCAAATGACGTTACGTCATGAAACTTTGGTGACATTGGTAGGTTTATTTTTTACAGCGAAACAAAAAGCAATATTTAGCCACAAATTATCGAAAGTTCACCCGTCTCTCTCCTTTTTTTTCTCTCTTGTACGGAGGAGGGACCCCGAAGGCTTGCACTGCACCCTGAGGCTTATTGTGCTTACTACTCCTATTCTATGAATGATTGGGTAGCCGAACGGCCGCGCTCTTATACAGGTACAACACACCGCACCGTGAACTTAACCCGGGTTGTGGTATAGATGATGGTGATATGATATGTGAATTAATGATGGCGAAATGAGTCCGAGGTCCAACGCCGAAAGTTGCCCAGTAATTCTGCTTCAATTGGTTGAGGGAAAATCCCGGAAAAAATCCCAGCCAGGTAACTTCTTCCAACTGGGATTTGAACCCAGGTCAGTGGCAGTTTCTCGGGGGAGGGAAGGGAGGAACGTCTTCCTCATATTTTTCTTCTTTTGAAAGGAAATACCAAATGAAATATATGCCTTGAAATTCGAAGAAGATTCGATAATTTTTAAGTTCACAGCTATAAGAAAACCTCGGTTGATCGAGTTTTAAACGACGCGCGCTCATGTGCCGCTAGAAAACTGTGAGAAAGATGCGACATTGTTTGTGTGGAGGAAAGCAAATCCTTTCCTCCTTTCCTGCAGTTAACACACATTGACAACAGCGCACTAGCGGCCAGAGAAAGAAGCAGAGTTTTAAAGCAAGCGAATGAACAGTTAGGGAGGGGATGCTCCTCTGAATCAGCGCATGGGCGGGGAATAGAAACCGGATCGTGTAGCAAGCTCGCTACCGCTGCCATCTAACGATACTGCATTCAACCAGACTGTAACACATCTGGGAGGAGGCACAATAAAAACAGTTTTAACGCAAACTATTAAAGACACCATATAAACTTTTTTTTAAATCATAAATCAAAATATACTATTCATTGCATTTTATATAAGCTGCTACTCATGATTTGAAACTTTCGAGGATATCTGAAAGTTGAAGTTAGATTTATATAAAAGAAAGAGGAAGTAGTTCTACGTTAGTATCGCAGATCTTTTTGGCCCCTGAAATTCACTTTCATTCATTGTCTACTAGACAGGACAACAGCCAAGTTGTCAGTTTTGTACAAATATATTTGAAATTGAAAGTACTCTAAACTACATTATTTTTAACATAAAAAAATTAATCGGCCACAGGCAGCTTTGAGTAATAATGGTAGTATGACTTTACAAGAACTGACATTCTTCAAAAGCATGTGATACTGAACTTGTAAAATGTACATTTGGCAACAAGGACCACGTTGGTCGGAGCAGTGTTCTCGCTTTCCTAACAGATTATTTCTCATTCCCACTTCGTAAAACAGTTCCGATTACGTGATAGTAGCTAGTCTCTACCAACACGTCTCATGCTTAGTGTGCGCTAAAAATGCTGCGAGGTTGTGAATTTCCTTGTAATTGTTAATTTGTGCAATTATCCACCAATGAATGGAAGTGAAAACATATTTGGACAATTTAGGAAACTCAGTTTACAAGCTGATTATTGCTATACGAAAGAGAAGGCCAACCCTAACACTACCTGGTGTTACATGTATGCATGTAGGCTAATTCGTAGCACCTTTCTCTCAAGAAGGTATTCATTTTGCGCTGTTAACGTCTTTCCTCCTCTTAAGAAATATGCAGGAACCGCCACTGGCCCAGGTCCGCTCGTTTCACGGTCAGACGCGCTAATCGTTACTTCACAGCGGTGGCCATCCCCCTCTTAAGTCCTATTTGCCTAACATTACCTATTATATGGATATGAGGGAGTGTGTGATGAGTGGAACTGCGGATGTGCTTCTAAAGCTTTTAATAGTCTGGTTGCAACTGAGGCGAGGTGACTACATTTCTGAAGTTTCCTCATTAAAAAAAAAAAAAATTCTCTGATTTGGAATCCTGTCGCGGGCCGCTTGAACCTGTCCGAGGACCGCATTTGGCCCACGGTTAGCAGTTTGCCTATCACTGATCTAGAGGTTAAATCCGAGGACGATTGAGTTTAATACAATAATAATAATAATAATAATAATAATAATAATAATAATAATAATAATAATAATACTCACTTACAAATAGCTTTTAAGGAACCCGCAGGTTCATTGCCGCCCTCACATAAGCCCGCCATCGGTCCCTATCCTGTGCAAGATTAATCCAGTCTCTATCATCATATCCTACCTCCCTCAAATCCATTTTAATATTATCCTCCCATCTACGTCTCGGCCTCCCCAAAGGTCTTTTCCCTCCGACCTCCCAACTAACACTCTATATGCATTTCTGGATTCGCCCATACGTGCTACATGCCCTGTCCATCTCAAACGTCTGGATTTAATGTTCCTAATTATGTCAGGTGAAGAATACAATGCGTGCAGTTCTGCGTTCTGTAACTTTCTCCATTCTCCTGTATCTTCATCCCTCTTAGCCCCAAATATTTTCCCAGGAACCTTATTCTCAAACACCCCTAATCTCTGTTCCTCTCTCAAAGTGAGAGTCCAAGTTTCACAACCATACAGAACAACCAGTAATACAATTGTTTTATAAATTCTGACTTTCAGATTTTTTGACAGCAGGCTAGATGACAAAAGCTTCTCAACCAAATAATAACAGGCATTTCCCATATTTATTCTGCGTTCAATTTCCTGCAGAGTGTCATTTATATTTGTTACTGTTGCTCCAAGATATTGAATTTTTCCACCTCTTCGAAGGATAAATCTCCAATTTTTATATTTCCATTTCGTACAATATTCTGGTCACGAGACATAATCATATACTTTGTCTTTTCGGGATTTACTTCCAAACCTATCTCTTTACTTGCTTCAAGTAGAATTTCCGTGTTTTCCCTAATCGTTTGTGGATTTTCTCCTAACATATTCACGTCATCCGCATAGAAATAATAATAATAATAATAATAATAATAATAATAATAATAATAATAATAATAATAATAAATAAGATTAAAATATTATATTATATTATTAAAAATAGCCTCAAGGAAAAGACATACAGTTTTTTAAATACTTGTTTGTGGGATACAGTTTTTGTACGTGACGATTATATTTAACCTTCTTTTAGAACGTCTACTCGTCGACAACTTTTCAGGGAAATATCGACCTCTCGATTATTATGATTGCTAAATGTGAAGAATGATTTGTTTCTCTGTGTAATCGAGACGACATATTGTGTACAGGCCCCATACCTCGGCTTATTTACTGAATACAATCCAATTACGTACGATTGCGTTGGAAAGAAAGCCATCGTATTCCGAAGGATTAAGGTCTGATTGCACGTATGCGAGAGCCAACATTTGCAAAAGACCCTCTTTCTGTATGTCCTTACAAATAGGATGCGGGCCTCAACAGAAAGGCCAACTAGTTCTCACAATAAAACACACATTTTCGTTTCGTAATTAGACCGCATACTACTGCTCTGTATTAATATATACATATCAGGTTATATGTATTGTTTGCATACGTTGATACGTACTGCTCCATTATGGATATTAGCATGCATACAGCCACTCGGTGTTCCGAAAATAGTGTTGTGAAGACAACTAGTGTTCATAATAGAGAGGCATTTTCTGTTATGTGAGGAGTTTTCTTGGATTGTTTAACGATGTATTGCCACCTTAATCAATGTGTAAGCATTAATACTACTGTTAGACTTCAATAATTTGCTCCACTATCGAAACTGAAAACTGGCGGCGCAAAATAGGAATGGATGGAAGTAGAAATTGCGGAAGGCCAAGGCTCAAACCTGAGCTGTAGCGCTATTGGATGGATGGATACTTCAATAATTCACGCAATTTTTACATAATCTGGTATCCTAAATCAAGGAAATGATTATGGATTTTAATAAACATTGTATTATCAACAGTGATCTCTATAGAAAATCAAAACTCGAGTGGGATTTAATTGACTATTATGCGATTAGAAAAAAGTATGTAAAGATTACAAGAAATAAAGTATTCTAATACAATAAAATATTGACTTACGAAAATACTAAACTGTTTTCAAATATATTAATGTACCATCTCAACATTACAGATATTCCACTATAGGGCAGTAGTATGTTATGATTAACTGTTCTCTTGTTACTAATTGTGCCAACTATACAATCTTCATTGAAATCGTTAGACGATTATTAGTCAAGAAGGCTTTGTTGATTTAGATTAATTTTTATTAAAACTGTTGCATTCCACTTCAATTATCAATATACAGTGTAATCCGTTTGGGTATGGATAATATTAATTTATTATTATAAAGCTATTATGATAGGAAACATTTATTGCTTGTTATATTATGATTAAAACATGTGAGTTTCCATATATGACAATCAACAATGCATAATCTCAAAGGACAAATGAAAATCATAATGATTAAAATGGCTATTACAAATCAACAACGGGCACAATATCTTTGGTATGCTAAATTTGAGAGTATTAAAAGAGTTCAAAGAGAATTTCAACGTGAATATGATGTGCGTAGTATATCTAAATACGATTTCATAATGTTGTGGTATCGAACATTTGTAGAAACATGTTGTGTGTTAAAAAACATGCAGGAGGTCGCAGGCGAAACCCAGTACGAGAAGCAGCTATCTCTTGGCTTGGCCCCCAAACTCCCCAGATCTAACCCCTACTGACTTCTTCGTGTGGGGTTTTGTTCAAGACATAGTCTATTCACAGAAACCCAGGAACATTGATGATCTGAGAGTAAAAATTACTCAAGCTTTTCAACAAATCACCCCTCTTACGTTACAACGGACATGGACTGAGTTGAATCACCGTTATGAGTTGTGCAAGATATGCAATGGGGGTCATGTTGAGTTCTGAGGAATCTCCCATCTTTCAGTGTTGTATGCACAAAGTTCCAACAAATAAAGTTCAGTAGTAAATGTTTTACGGTGTTTTTATTTTATCCATACCCAAACGGATCACCCTGTACATTAAACAATCTCTGATACGTGACTATCCATAATCTCATACAGCAGAAACTATAACATAACCTAAATAATATAACAAGATAAATGACAGAGAAGTTTTAATTAAGGGTGATGAAATAAACATGAATCATTTTAAAAGGTACAATTATTGAAAGTATAACATTGGCAAACAAAGAAACAAATGCTAGGGAGATGATAAAATTTTTAGGATAAGTAGCCATGATTGGTTGAAACACGTTATTTCGTACCGTTTTATTGTTCAAAAGCAGTATGACATAGTAAAAGTGTAATAGTCAGGATAAATAACTATTCCCGCTTAATTCAAGATCTCTCCGAAATAAGGATGTAACCAACAAAACTATAATTTTATTCATGTTTCAGGAGAAAGGAAAATAATTTCAAGGACTTATTTCATTAGGCCTATATTTACTAGCAGAACCATTTCACTAATCAAGGATACAAGTTTTTTCTGCTATTGAATGCAATAATTTTTTATTATAAATTAATACTTCAAAACAACCACGTAAATTACACATTTTAATATTTCGATGTTATATCCTTTTCCCGGACAGGTCTTCAATTGGACGGAGTTACGGAATAATAGACCAAGCGCCAAAAACCTGTTTCGAGATATTGGCCATTGAAATAAATCTGTTTTTTTTTCTTATAAAACATTTTATGCAAGAAGTATAATAACATTCATACTATTACAAAAATAGCACAAATAATACTAAAAAAAGGCTAACCGATTTTTAATAAGAGACCAGCAGTTGAAATAATATTTCAAAGCAAAATAAATAAATGAATTTTATGCAATAAACGATTTTTTGCTTATAAATAACAGCAAAATTCAGATATCGCATTCTTGATTTTTCCGAGCTAAATTAGCCTGCCCTCAACAGATTTGTGCAAATATGTAATTTTTTTTTAATTGTCGGTTAGTCTATTATTGCGTAACTCCGTCCAATTGTTCTTCTATAAACTATCTTGGCATGGCTTGGCCAGGGATTTCGATGACGGATCCGGGGCGGATTCTTGTCCTTAAGCTTATATTGGTCCATTGCGCACAGTAAATATGTGATGATTGTCAAAGTCCGATAGGTGACCTGGATGATATTCGTGAATCTGATACTGACATGTGGGCCGTCCTGCCTTACGTTTGATAGAGGTAGGTTCTCTCCTCATAAGAACATCTGATAAGTCCCAGGGCCCGAAGTCCTTTCAATACCAGCAATGGAAATCAGTACTATCCCAATACCTCACCTCAGCTTAATTTTATGGAGAAATGGTGAGTATGTCAGACCATGACCCGGGCGTGCCTGGTTCAAATCCCAGTTGGGAAAAGTTACCTGATTGAGATTTTTCCCTCAGTTCATTAAGAATAAATGCTGGGTAACTTTCGGCGCTGGACCCTGGACTCATTTCGCTGACATTATCACCTTCATTTCATTAAGAAGCTAGCTCAGCAGTTGATAAAGATTCATAAAATAAATTAATTTAAACATAGAAGTATTGCAGGTAATAGATGAAGTGAGGGGAAGTTGTAGATCATCGGTGGAATTAAACAAGGAAGTAGGAGTACGCCGAGAAAATCTCTCAACATCTACTCTTTCCGCTACAAATACCATCACGACGAAGCCAGGGATGGAATTCGGGCCATCTGGATTGAAGACTAGCGTGCTAACACTGAGCCATAGACAATATATTATTATTATTACTGCACAACAATTGTATGGGGCAGAAACATGGACATTACGACGAAATGAAGGGAAGCATTTGAAATCTGGATATGGTTAAGTATGGAGAGTGTGAAGTGTACAGACAGAATAAGAAATGAAGCTGTGATGGAAAGAGTGGATGAAGAAAGAATAAGCTGAAACTGTCAGGAAGAGGAAAAGGAATTGGTTGGGTCACTGGCTGAGAAGAAACTGCCTACTGAAGGATGCACTGGAAGGAATGGTGAACGGAAGAAAAGTTCAGGGCAGATGAAGATATCAGGTGATAGATGACATTAAGATACTGTATAATAATAATAATAATAATAATAATAATAATAATAATAATAATAATAATAATAATAATAATAATAATAATAATGTTTCATTTTCGCTGGCAGACTTAAGGCCATATGGCCTTCTCTTCCACTCAATCAGCCTTAATCAATGCAATACATATTTAAATTACGAATATTTACACTACACTTAAAAGGTTCTCCAGCAATATTCTCCAGTTAAGTTAACGACTAGTAGACTACATATTTATTTAAATTTAGATAAACCTATAAGGTAAAGTAGTAACTTAATTAATGAGCTAATTTAATTCAATCAATTATAATTAATTTGAGGTTTGAGATAGCTAGTAAAATGATGAAAATTAATTTAATTTAAGCTTACTAGAACTATGTTACAGGGAGAAAAAATATATTATATATAAATCTAAAATATATTTTTATAATGAGAATATTAATGTAATTGCCATTAGAGGTTTTCTAAATCTATTTAGAGAAATTAATACTGTATATGGATATGAGGAGACTAAGAGGAAGGCATAAAATAGGAAAGATTGGAGAATGTTAGGTTTGCAGTGAAGGACTGTCCTTTGACAGAAAACTATGAATGAATGAATGATTACCATATCACATACTATAAGCTTCTGATTTTACTACTGGTCTTGCAAATTCCCAGTACTGTTGCCAACAATTTCTGATTGTCCTATATCAAACATAGGCTAAAAGAACTTGCAGGGAGAATGGATATAAAGTGGAATGATAATTTTAGAAAACACTGATAATAATTCTTAGGGGAAATCAATTTTGTAGCTTGTCTATTCACCGAACGAATCTCGAACTCCAGTCCCTTTGGCGAGAAGTCGATTGGTGACTTCACAACGACCGGATCTATTTCTACTGACTTTCTGAACGCACTATAGCCTGGTCGGCTCTTGTGGTGCGTTAAGAAATTGGATGAAACATTATTCATGTGAATAAAGTGGTTTACTTTCGACCTCCCATCTACCCGTTCCTTTAATGAAGAGGGGGATGCAGAAAGATTCAAGCAGCATTCACGATTTTTGCAGATAAACAGCCAGAGGAAAACGTATTAAGTGACGCAGCAGCAGCCCTCGAGCCGTGACAGAGCCACCCCGCACGCGATGAATAAAATATAGGCCCCCACTTGTCTCTGAATCAGAGGTATTGCAGTGAGCACTATAGTTCCGAAGGCACGAACGTGTCTGTTGGCCCTTTTCCATTATTTCTGCTATATGACTAGCATGCATTAGTGACACTAATCAATCTCGTGGTGCACCGCTAGGCGTAGGAATTCTGGCGTGGATTTACTCTAGGACCAGGGTTCGATCCTCAGTGGAGAAAGTACGGAGTGTTTGTTTACATAATGTAGGTCAACCGGGCGGCGCGTAACCGGCAAGAAGGTCATGCAACACGTAGTAAACCGTCTCGCGCACGCTCGGCAGTCCAGTTCAGTCTTTCTGCTAGGAGTGGTGGTTTTGACGTTAGATTGCGTGTTATTCTTCCGATTGTGTTAGTGAAGTGTTTAAATTTAGATTTGGGAGTGGTATTTTGATGCTGTTGTTAAATGGAACGGTAACATTAGGAAATTTTTGTGCAAATCATCTTTTTACCTTTCCACATTCACCCTTTTCCAGACAAGTCTCTACCATAAAAATCCTTTGCTCTAATGTAAATTTCTGTGGTTCCGTGTGAGCAAGCTAATCTAAACACTTCACTAACACAATCAGAAGAATGACATGTAATCTAACGTCAATACAACTACTTCTAAAACCAAACACTTCACTAACACAATCAGAATAATAACACGCAATCTAACGTCAATACAACTACTTCTAAAACCAAACACTTAACTAACACAATCAGAAGAATAACACGCAATCTAACGTCAATACAGATACTCTTAAAACTAAACACATCACTAACACAATCAGAAGAATAACACGCAACCTAACGTCAATACAACCACTCCTAAATCTGAACACAACATCCTCACCCATTTCTTACACTATACTTACACGAACACTTACACATACACTCGCCCTAGTACACGACATAACTCTTCACAGATACACATCATGTACAGCGTGCCCCACCGAAGTGGTGTACAAATTGAAAATGGGTCAAGTATTGACACTTACCCGCAATATCAGTCACAAATGCCATACAATTCTCAAGATTACGATGGGCTCATGTCGTAATGCTAGTCCAAGGCATGACGCCTTAAAGACTATGCAACTACGGCACGGGATAATAATAATAATAATAATAATAATAATAATAATAATAATAATAATAATAATAATAATAATACTTATTTACTTATGGCTTTTAAGGTACCAGGAGGTTCATTGCCGCCCTCACATAAGCTCACAATCGGCCCCTATCCTGACCAAGATTAATCCAGTCTCTACAATCATATCCCACCCTCCTCACATCCATTTTAATATTAACCTCCCATCTATGTCTCGGCCTCCCCAAAGGTATTTTCCCCTCTGGCCTCCAACTAAGTCTCTATATGCATTTCTAGAATCGTCCATACGTGCTACATGCCCTGCCCATCTTAAACGTCTGGATTTAATGTTACTAATTATGTCAGGTGAAGAATAAAATGAGCGCAGTTCTGCGTTGTGTAACTTTCTCCATTCTCCTGTAATTCCATCCCTCTTAGCCACAAATATTTTTCTAAGCACCTTATTTTCAAACACCCATAATCTCTGTTCTTCTCTCAAAGTGAGAGTCCAAGTTTCACAACCATAAAGAACAACCGGTTTTTATAAATTGTAACTTTCAGATTTTTTGACAGCAGACTGGATGACAAAACCTTCTCAACTGAATAACAACACGTATTTTCCATATTTATTCTGCGTTTAATTTCCTCCAAAGTGTCATTCATATGTGTTACTGTTGCTGCAAGATATTTGAATTTGCCACCTCTTCAAAGGATAAATTTCCAATTTTTATATTTCCATTTCATACAATATTCCGGTCACGAGACATAATCATATACTTTGTCTTTTCGGGATTTACTTCCAAACCTATCTCTTTACTTGCTTCCAGTAAAATTCCCGTGTTTTTCCTAATCGTTTGTGGATTTTCTCCTAACATATTCACGTCATCCGCATAGACAAGCAGCTGATGTAACCCGTTCAATTCTAAACCCTCTCTGTTATCCTGGACTTTCCTAATGGCATACTCTAAAGCAGAGGTCTCCAAAAAGCGTATCGTATTTCGTGCTCTCGATGCAGCCCGCCGAACACAGTGTGCTGTAAGGGAAAGAGACTCGTACCTCAACAGATGGGAGCGATCAGTGGGGGATCGCGGCAACGGTCTGCTTATGTTTACAAATAATAACATCAAAAGAATAAGAAATATCATACGTTTATATATTATTTTGACATACTATGAAGCTGGATTCCCGTCTGTTGCTATTGACACAAGCCATTGCAAATTAAACCTCTACTGTTCTATGGTGCCTTTCAGTGCCTGGAAAAGATCTTGTAATTACATCTAGAAGACATTCAGACACAGTAAAATGTTCATTAACTCCCGGGATGAAAATGGCTAGGTGAGCTTTGTCATTTCTATCTGTGCTTTCGTCCAATGCAAGTGAGTAAGCTACAAACTGGTTAACTGTGGTTTCGACTTTAGATTCAATTACATTTACAATCTTGAAATTGCTTCTCTGAACTGTAATTGGAAACAATTTAATTTTCTCAAACTGTGACTTTGTTCTGGACATGGTATTTTAGTAACGTCCTGTATGCACGATTTTACAAATGATTCTTCTGTAAAGGGCTTCATTGACTTTCCAATATTCCAAGCTAGAACATAGCTAGCAAGAAGATTTTATTGTTTAAGACTAAGGACACGTGTGTAATTTGTGTTTGTATTTTCTTGTTTTATATTTATCAAAATATTTGTAGGCCTACGCACTTCACCTAAAATTAAACGAAAAACTATATGTTTGTCATGCGGAACTGAGTGTAAACGTTTTGTAATACACTGATTATTATGTATAACCAACAGTTATACAGATAGCCCCAAAATAAATTCTTTTCACATGTCCCACATGCCTGTAATTGTATGACATTCTTTGTGAAGAGTCGAGTATTGTCGTCGCATGTTGAATTTTAACACACCCTTAAGAATTTTCGAACAAATTAAGCATTTCACATTCTCCCCACTAACTCAAAAAAAAAATGTCTCTTCCTATTCATCCTTGAATGTACTACGTCCATGATTAGAAGACATTGTGAAAATGTGGAACACTCCGACCAACACAATGATAATGGCAGTCCGCCACTGCTCTTCGTTTGCGCGTAAACATTGAGTACAGTACAGGTGGGGATGGGTGAGGCGGAGCGGCTCATTACGTACTGCCTTCGGTTCCGTTCAGGGGCTTACTCGTGAGTACGCTTTTGGAGACGTCTGCTCTAGAGCAAAGTTAAAAAGTGAAGGTGATAGTGCATCTCCTTGCTTTAGGCCGCAGTGAATTGGAAACGCATCTGACAGAAACTGACCTATACGAACTCTGCTATACGTTTCACTGAGACACATTTTAATTAATTTAACTAGTTTCTTGGGAATACCAAATTCAGTAAGAATATCATATAAAACTTCTCTCTTAACCGAGTCATATGCCTTTTTGAAATCTATGAATAACTGATGCACTGCAACCTTATAATCCCATTTTTTCTCCATTATCTGTCGAATGCAAAATATCTGGTCAATAGTTGATCTATTACGCCTAAAACCACACTGATGATCCCCAATAATTTCATCTACATATGGAGTTAATCTTCTCAAAAGAATATTGGACAAAATTTTGTACGACGTATAATAATAATAATAATAATAATAATAATAATAATAATAATAATAATAATAATAATAATGTTCTAATATTATATAATAATCCTGGTAGTTTTAACAAGTTGTTCTTTATATTCTTATTTTAGAATGAAGGTACTTGAAATCAGTTCCATCCTTCAACCGAAAAAACCGCCGTGTTATTCTGTCACGATTGCCTGACTGACGACTGGTTGGTTGCACGTGGGTTGGGATGCACGCATGTAATTTCCATGAAGTTCGCCTGAGGAAGCGGACTGTCAAGGGATCAAGTTATTTTAGCTGAAGTATAGAGTGCGTTCTGCCATGCATGGTGGTAGCAGGCCTGTGCCAAATAATATTACGACGGTTTGTTATATGCTCTGCTAGTTGTGTGCGCATCCCTTCTGGCGTGCTAACAACCCTAGAGCATCATATGAATATCTGTATGCAAATGGCGTGTAATACACGTTGCTAGAAGAAATTACAATATATCGAGGATACGCTATGGTGGCGACTGCCCTCCCACCAAATATTAACTCCATTACTGATGACTTTCTTCTCCGCTTCCCAATGGAAATGCAACAGGAAGGGAGAGTCGGTCCAATCCCCCGAAGTTCCCCATCTCTCTCATATGGTGCCCAACAATTCAATAATAAAAGGCTATTTCCGAGTCCTAAACTATATTACACACAACAATAAAAATGGAAACTACGTTCACTTGCTTATTTTCAGATAGAGAGAAACAAAACTATCAAAATAATTGTACCAAATACATTCCAGTGCAATTATTAGTCAACCTTTGCGATCTTTCCACAGTACATACAGAATGAGTCAAGAGGAAAGGTACATGGTTTGAGGGTGATAATATTGGTGATTCTGAACAAAAAACGGTTTCGGAGAAAACTAATGGAAACAATGAGGAACGGGAAAAGCGCAGGTGGATAGTAAATTAAAACATTGCTACCTTATGTTCTGTTTAATTGTGTACTTTTCATTACACAACATGTTCAAAAAATCCATCGTCAACTTCAATGCATTTCGCAACTCTTGTAGACGGATTCTATGTTGCTGATCTGAGCTGATTCAGACATTCCTTTACTTGAGCACAAGCATCTAAAATGCGAGCGAGAATTTCCTCCCTTGTTTCTACTTTGCGCTTGCGCTCTTAAGCCAATCCCACACACAGTAATCCAAAGGAGTAAGATCGGGTGACCTCGGTGGCCAAAAATGACTCCACCGCGACCGATCCATCGCCCTGGATATGTTTCATTATTCCTACTGCAACCTAAAGTTGTTTTGGTTGTGAGTGCTGATGAAGGTTCCCGTTGTCGCCCACACTGTTTAAATATTAATTATCAGACTATTCACTATACCGAACTCACGTGGAAAGTTTGCGTGCTGCAATAAGTTGACAAATCGAATTACATCACGGCGGCGTAATATATTCTGCATGTGATAGACTACATGTAACGTCGTTTCTTTAATTATTTATTTAATAGCATTATTATATTTTTATACAAAAAAGAGTAATTAGAATAATAGTAGGTGCCAAATCTAGGGAATCGTGTAGGACTATTTTAAAAAAACTACAAATAATGCCCATGGCTTGTCAGTACATTTTTTTCATTAATAATCTTCCTCGTATGTAATCGTGAAAACTTTGTAACTAATTCAACAGTTCATAGCATAAATACACGTCAAAAATGACTTTCATATTCCATCGGCAAGTCTATCGTGCTATCAAAAGGGAGTGCGTTATAAGTATGTATGTATGTATGTATGTATGTATGTATGTATGTATGTATGTAATGTTAATGTTATGTTTTATTTAACGACGCTCGCAACTGCAGACGTTACATCAGCGTCGCCGGATGTGCCGGAATTTTGTCCCGCAGGAGTTCTTTTACATGCCAGTAAATCTACTGACATGAGCCTGTCGCATTTAAGCACACTTAAATGCCATCGACCTGGCCCGGGATCGAACCCGCAACCTTGGGCATAGAAGGCCAGCGCTATACCAACTTGCCAACCAGGTCGACTGTGTATGTATGTATGTATGTATGTATGTATGTATGTATGTATGTATGTATGTATTTATTAACACTACAATTGGGCATATGTACACCCGGTGGCAGTGGTATATAATATACAATAATACCATTACAATAATACAATTACAGCAAAAAATAAAATAAACGTAAATTTATTTCTAACTATAAATAAATAGATGCAATAAATCTAGGACAAAAAATAAAAACTATGCTATAATAACGCCTACAATAAGCAAAAGTAAACCTAACCTAGTTCACCCAACTATTACCAATATAAGTAATTAATAAGTAAGTGTTGTAAATACCTAGGAGTGTATTTAAACTCCAAACTTTCTTGGGGAGAGCATGTTGATAATGTTACGGGTAAAGCATGGAGGGCACTTCACTTTATTATGAGAATCTTGAGAAAGGCTAGCCCCAAATCGAGGGAAATAGCATATTTAACGTTAGTGCGACCGTTAATGGAATACGGAACTACATGTTGGGATCCCTATAGAATATACCAGATAAATTCCTTAGAAAGAATCCAGTATAGGGCAGCGAAATTTGTTAAAGGTAAAAGAGAAGATGGAAACGATACGATAAAAGAACTTAAATGGGAAACTTTGGAAAACAGACGTAGGAAAACTAGAATAACATCATTGTATAGAGCACATCTAGGTCAGAAAGCATGGGTAGACATAACGGCTCGGTTAGAAAAACCAACGTACTATGGTAGGAACGATCATGATTTTAAAATCAAATGTAGGAAACAGAAAACGGATGTAGGTAAATTCTCATTTTTAAATAGAACTATAAATGATTGGAATGACCTACCTGCAGCGGTCTTTGAGGGCTGTCCTTCCTTAAGGAGATTCAAGAATAATTTAAAAAGTTGTATATAAAATGAAAATTAAAATTAAGGTGACATTCAACATTTAATTTTTTTAAGGTGACATGTATTTATCTAGGCTGACGAGTTTACTTCCTTGTTTTGAATTGTAAATTATTTAAAACTAGCGTGTAAGAGGGCCTTAGACTAGAAATAGACTAGAAATGTTTAGTTTAAATGTAGTTCTGTTTATAAGTATGCATAAGGATGTAATTATTTGACTTATTTGAACTGTTGTATCAGTGAAGAGAGGTGAGTCAGTGAAGTTATGGTTTTACAGTGCAGTGAACAGTTCCGATCAGTGATAATTTATAGCGTCAATGAAATGTGTTCTATAGTGTCAGTGAAATGTGTTACAGAGTGTCAGTGAAATCTGTGCTAAAGTGTCAGTGAAATGCGTCATAGTGCCACTACAGGGAATGAGATGAGAGTAAAGTGAAAGACTATTGAAACTTATGTAGGACCTATAGATAATTATGTAGGTTGTATTGTAAAATTAGGTATTTTATTTTATGTTTTATTATTATTGTGTTAAATTGTATTGTGTATTATTATTGTATTGTGTGTAAAATTGTATATGTGTTGTAAAATTGTATTGTGTATTGTAAATTTTATTGTGTATTGGTTATCATTTTATTGTATATTGTTAATATTGTATATACCACTGCCACCGGGTGCTTGCCCACTTGCAGTGTAAATAAATACATACATACATATCACCTTAATTTATTTACATATCAACTTAATTACATATCATCTTAATTAATTACATATCAACTTGATTAATTACATGACACAATTTAGTTAATTACACTGCACCTACAAATTACATTGTCAGTCTAATCTTTTCAACCTTTCCTTAAATGTATTGATTTTGAGAGGATCACCCTGAAAGATTGCCGCAGATAAGCTGTTCCAGTCTACTATTGTGCGGTTAACAAAGGAAAATCCGCGATCGCCCGGACCGGCAAACAGAGGCTATGGCAGTAAAAAATTTTAATAGCCTCCCTATCGATATAAAAAATGAAACTGAAAGCATAAGATTATTTAGGGCCAAATTTAAGAAGTACCTAATTTCTCACGCCTTTCTTTCTGTAGGTGAATTCATGACATTCAACAATGGTTCAAGAAATTGATACTAAAACTTTCTGTTGTAGCTACTAGTAAACTATATTGTAAATCTCCTCTGTATATATTTCATCTAGACTGTGACTATAAATAAAGACTTTATAATAGTATTAAGTTTTTTGACTTGTTCCATGTTCTAGCTGTGAAGCAATGCATGAATACCATGGAATGTTAATAAATAAAAAACAATACAATAGTTTAAACTGGATGGTTTAATAATTGATAGATTGTTGAGTTTAATTTAGTTTAGATTAATTATGTATAATTTTAATTAAGTATAACAACTTTGGAGGAAAAAAACAAGTGGAAAAGTGTCTCTAGGGGTACGGCGAAAAAAAAAAGTTCAATATTACTGATCTACACTACCCTTAAGAGAGACCATAAATAGTGTCCCTTTTAAGATATGAATCATATGCGGAGACTAAGAGGCAGGAGAAAATAGAAAAGATTTAAGAATATCAGGTTAGCAGTGAAAGACCTACCCTTGGATAGAACACTATGCATGGAGGAATAAATATTTTGCAGCAATGCAAAATATTTAAAAAGATTACTTCTTATACCGGGACATCATTTTATTTTTTATTTTTTCAATTTTTATTGTACCTGAGTTTTTTTATGTACTTCACTCCCACCCCCCTACTAGTAAACTTCCAACCATCCTCCACACAGAATCAAGGCCGTATATGCAGACAGAGTAACCTTACAGTCATAATAAACTACTGAGTTAGTGAGTATATATGTTCCAGAAATATATTCGCGCTGGCTGGGCTGTCTTAGCTCTTTCTGAAAACATTAATTTCTGTTAGGAATTGGACGTCTACGTAATATTATACAACTGTTTCAAATAACTTAAATAAAAGAGCCTCGTTAAGCAATTAACTGTCACGTGATTTCCCCCCTTTCTACGACCCTGCGACAAAACCACTTGGACGGACAGTAGATAGCATGTCTGAGTAATTTTATCTTTTCGGATCGGGCAGAAGTGAAAATTGAATTTACAGTACGCAAGGCACGTATTCTTTTATAGAGCAGGTACAGAATTATTTCGACATGAGTTACTAGTACGAAGGACGAAACTGGTAATTGGAATTAGGTACAATAGTCTATAGTGCGATAATATGCAAAAAAAGAACTGAAGCCTGTATCGAAATGAACGGCCACCATTTTCAAAAATGTGTTTAAATATCCATGTTATAATTATTTTTCAATTTAACTTCATTCTCTATATTTTAGGTACGCTAATGTACTGTAGACAGTATAATATACACTGCATAATGAATAAGTCCCAATGGATAGCTCAGTTCGTGAGTAAAAACACTTATTGCTAATGCAGTAGCTACTGTATCTTGATTAAACAAAAACCTAATGAAAATTATCAAACTCAAAATTGCGATATTTCCTAGTTTATGTAAATGGATGAACTACTTTTCTTCCTCCTATACCTAGTAAAGTCATTTGTTTGTATTTTACGCCAGTGTCATTTTTATTGGGTTATTTTACGACGCTATATCAACATCTAGATTATTTAGCGTCTGAATGATATGAAGGTGATAATGCCGGTGAAATGAGTCCGGGGTCCAGCACCGAAAGTTACCCAGCATTTGCTCGTATTGGGTTGAGGGAAAACCCCGGAAAAAACCTCACCCAGGTAACTTGCCCCGGCCGGGATTCGAACCCGGGCCACCTGATTTCGCAGCCAGACGCGCTGACCGTTACTCCACTGGTGTGGACACGCCAGTATCATCGAACTCCAGTCGCGGAAGGGGATAGCAAACGGTGTTTCCTGTTCTCAACCTTTAATCCAAAGGTATAGCCAGGTTAATACAGGGACATCATTTTATTTTTACTAACATTTTTAATATTAACCTGGCTATACCTTTATATTAACGATTGAAACAGGAAACACCGTTTGCTACTCTTTCCACGATGGAGTTCGATGATACTGGCGTAAAATACAAATCACTTTACTAGGTATAGGAGGGAAGAAAAGTGGTTCATCCATTTATGCAAACTAGGAAATATCGCAATTTTGAGTTTGATATATTTCATTAGGTTTTTGTTTAATCAAAATACAGTACTGTATTAACACTTAGTGTTTTACACACGAATTGAGCTATCCATTCGGAAGTATTAATTATGCAGTGTATATTGTACTGTTACAGCACATTAGCGTACTATATAGAGAATGAAGTTAAATTGAAAAATAATTATAATATGGATATTTAAACACATTTTAGAAAATGGTGGCCGTTCATTTCGATACAGGCTTCAGTTCTTTTGTGCATATTATCGCACTATAGACTATTGTACCTAATTCCAATTACCAGTTTCGCCCTTCGTACGAGTAACTCATGTTGAAATAATTCTGTACCTACTCTATAAAAGAGTTCCTTACGTACTGTAAATTCAATCTTCACTTCTGCCCGATCCGAAAAGATAAAATCACTCAGAAATGCTATCTAATGTCCGTTCAAGTGGTTTTGTCGCAGGGTTGTAGAAGGGGAGGGGGAATCACGTGACAGTTAATTACTTAAGGAGGCTCTTTTATTTAAGTTATTTTAAACACTTGAATAATATTACGTAGACGTCCAATTCCTAACAGAAATTAATGTTTTCAGAAAAGAGCTAAGATAGCCCAGCTACTAGACTTTACAAAGGGGCGAACAGAAGCAGGTGGGGGAAACCGGGATGCGACATAGGGAAACGGACGACAGTACCCGTACGAAAATATGATTCAATATTGAAAGCTCTTTCGTCACTGGAAAACGCGAACATATTTCTGAAACGTACTATGCTCACTAACTCAGTACTGCTTACGCGCCCTCGGCTCTGTGTCGTGAACGGTTGGAAGTTTACTAGTAGGAGGGGTGGGAGTGAAGTACATTCCAAAACTCAGGTACAATAAAAATTGAAGTAAAAATAAAATGATGTCCCTGTATTAGAAATGTTAGTAAAAACAAAATGATGTCCCTGTATAAAAAGAAAAGGTTTTAGAATATGTCTGATATGGAAAGAGACGCAGTCTTCATTAGGCGGGGTGCTCTACTTCTTGAATGGAAGTGTCCTTATCACCGAGTGGGGCGGAGTGCAAGTGCGTTACACAAACCCCGCACGGCGCCATATTAACATAATGTTTGCACGGTTCAATGTAAGTTATTTGAACTTTGAGTCATGTGGAAGCTATTTTAACTCGGTGCCGTGGTTTTCGTGGGGGCGAAGCGAAGGAGAGGAATAAGGTTTCTGCTTCACCGGTAATCTATTGTCTAGCACCCTCCCGTTGTGTGATTCTGCGGTGATTTTTATCATCACAGTCACCGCGAAGTCATGCGTTCACTCCGCAATGTGCTGTCCCCCCTCTCCCCCTCCTCTCTTGCTCTCTCTGTTTCTATTCTCTTTGTCGTCTTCGCTACGCACTTCTCCACGAAAACATTCGCCCATTCTTGTGCCTAATTTAGGGTGGCTTATTTCATGCCACTCACACGGAAGAGAACCCGTTACTGCAACAGAAAGGAAAGTATGTTCCTTTGTTCCTTGATTCATAATTCACACGCAACCATTATTGCGAAACGAGAGACTACAGATTGAGCCAAATTCCGAAAGAAAATAGTGTATTACATTAGTTGGAATAGCGGAGAGGAGACGCTGATCCCCTATATTTCTCCAACCGAGCGTGACCCAAGTAAATCACAAATGTTACAGTATCGGGGTAGATTTAGATTTTCTTAAGTCATTGGTCATAAATATTTCAGCCCCAGGCCTCCTCACAACTTCATAACCTGCGCACTCTAACTCCACTTCAGTTTTTCCTTAAGCGACACTTACTTACTTACTTACTTACTTACTTACTTACTTACTTACCGGCTTTTAAGGAACCCGGAGGTTCATTGCCGCCCTCACATAAGCCCGCCGTTGGTCCCTATCCTGAGCAAGATTAATCCAGTCTCTATCATCATATCCCACCTCCCTCAAATCCATTTTAATATTATCCTCCCATCTACGTCTCGGCCTCCCTAAAGGTCTTTTTACCTCCGGCCTCCCAACTAACACTCTATATGCATTTCTGGATTCCCCCATATGTGCTACATGCCCTGCCCATCTCAAACGTCTGGATTTAATGTTCCTAATTATGTCAGGTGAAGAATACAATGCGTGCAGTTCTGTGTTGTGTAACTTTCTCCATTCTCCTGTAACTTCATCCCTCTTAGCCCCAAATATTTTCCTAAGCACCTTATTCTCAAACACCCTTAATCTCTGTTCCTATCTCAAAGTGAGAGTCCAAGTTTCACAACCATAAAGAACAACCGGTAATATAACTGTTTTATAAATTCTTTCAGATTTTTTGACAGGAGACTGGATGATAAAAGCTTCTGAACCGAATAATAACAGGCATTTCCCATTATATTCTGCGTTTAATTTCTTCCCGAGTATCATTTATATTTGTTACTATTGCTCCCAGATATTTGAACTTCTCCACCTCTTCAAAAGATAAATTTCCAATTTTTATATTTCCATTTCGTACAATATTCTCGTCACGAGACATAATCATATATTTTGTCTTTTCGGGATTTACTTCAAAACCTATCTCTTTACTTGCTTCCAGTAAAATTTCCGTGTTTTCTCTAATTGTTTGTGGATTTTCTCCTAACATATTCATGTCATCCGCATAGACAAGCAGCTGATGTAACCCGTTCAATTCCAAACCCTCTCTGTTATCCTTTACTTTACTAATGGCATACTCTAGAGCAAAGTTAAAAAGTAAAGGTGATAGTGCATCTCCTTGCTTTAGCCCACAGTGAATTGGAAACGCATCTGACAGAAACTGACCTATACGAACTCTGCTGTACGTTTCACTGAGACACATTTTAATTAATCGAACTAGTTTCTTGGGAATACCAAATTCAATAAGAATATCATATAAAACTTCCTTAAGGGACACTTAGACCGAATTTTGAAATTTCTACAATCTTAATACGATTTATTTCATTTTTTAAATGTTTGTTAGATGCATTAAGAACAAGGTGTGTGCAAATTTTGAGCTCAATCGAACTGCAACTTTAGAAGTTAATTTTATTTTAATTGTGCAAATTAGTGATATAATCAAAATATTCCATGCGCATTACATTAAAATGCAAAAAGTTCATATTTTTATATGATTGATTAAGCAACAATAATAATCATGGAATAAGTTTAATAATATTCGAAAAAAAGTGGAAATATGAGTAGCAAGCATTACTTAAACATTTCATAAAAGTATTAAGTAACAAAGTTTATTACTTGTGTTGTGTTGCTGCTTATTTTTTCAGCTATGCCTTTAATTTATAATTTCCTAATCTAATTTCGCATATATTATTAAAATTTTAGTTCACATTCCTATTATGCAAAACCTGCCCGCATCTCTGAATCTGTTGTAAAGTGCAACTATTCTTGCACTGGCCAGGAATAATTTTCTTCGAAGAACATTTCACTTGAAGATATAAACTGAATTGCAGCATAACATACACATCAACATAATCCATGGAAATGAATTTTATTCAGCATGATTTCCACGGAAACCAAACAAATAGTTACAATAACAATTCTTTTCCTTACATTCCCATCCTGACATCGCTTACTCGTAGCTATGTTACCTAGATACCAGTGTCCGCAAATTCATAATATGAGCCATGGAAGAAAATTTCCGACGATTAAACCAGATTCAATGTGATACAACCACTTAAAAAAATAATAAAAAAAAAAAATCTCACAACTTCGTATAATTTTCCAAGCGTTTCAACACAGTAACCAAATCTTTCAGTTTTACAACAAATTCTAATCTTTATCGATTGTTCTAAAAGCCATTACGGTATGGGAACGACATTTTATAATCCCATAACATCTTCTTCTCTTACCAGAAAAACAGCAATGTAACTGCTTAACTCACAACTCTACGTTAAGTATTAACATCAATCAGATAAAACACAACCAAAAATGTAATAACTTGCATTTAATAAAGCTCTATTTATATAGCAGCAGCACAAAAACTGTTCAGCGGACACTAATTTTCTACGTGGCGTGATAAATTGTTTTCATGGAAGTAAATTGTTAAGTTACATACTCTAGTGTGTACTTGAAGACGCTGTGTTCCCGTGTTTTTAATTATCGAGCCACCATTTTGTGCAGTTTTTATTTTCAAGATTTGTGGGAATAAAACAATAGTAATATGCGTTACAAGAGCGGTATGTTGAAGTTTTCATGTTCGAGGAAAAGTTTGAAAAAGCGAAACGTAGTTGAGCTTTTTTAATTTCCGAGATTTGAAAGAAAACATACCGCTCGTGTATCGTACATTATTTTGTGCGAAGATCGTTTATTACATACCTGAAAGAGGAATTTCTAATTAGTTCCAATGAAATCTCCATCTTGGTTTCTGTTCAATGACGGTAAATTTGCAAAACAAAAATATCTATCTTCAACATTGTTGCTTTAAAATGTTTTCTGTGTTTACTATACTCCAACAGGCCGTGATATACGTCTGTCTTTTTTTCCCCCAGTCTATGATGAGTCTGCAATCTTGTTGATTTTTTAACGGCTTCCTTAATGTTACTTGCATCACGACTGCAGTAACTTTACTGGAGTTGTAGAGTTTACTTAATTTTTGCAAATATTTAAAAACAATACTTAACAGTGCAATTTAGGTGAAATTGCAGTGGTAAGTTTCCAATTTATAACTATTACTATATTGAACGTCTCTAAAATAATATGTTAAAAGCCTAAAGCAGTAAAATCAATATGTCACTTAAGCGGTAAGAAGAGGGAAATTGTTATGTATGTTAGGTTGGGAATACTGAATGTGGAATTTTAGACTTTCCGCGGATTGGTTTTGTGCGGAAACCAAGCAAATACGCACGATCTCACACAAAATTCGTTACACTTCCTATGCAAAAGTATGACATGTCGCCTTCAATTTTATTTTTAATACAGTTTCTTACTAATCTAAAAATCACATCATAAACGCTTACTGAACGCTTCGCAAATATGCTGTGAACTGAAGTTGATTATGTCATTCCATCCTTTTAAAATTTCTGTACTATCAGATCGCAATACGATCACGAACAATCTAGAAGAGTGCAATTAAGTCGAAGAAGTATCCACAGGGAGTTCTCAAAGGTCAAGAAATGTTGTTTTCTCTTTTAATATTGGCCTTTGTGAACAGAACGACTTCTTCTGTCAGCGGATGAAGGAAAATAAAGTCAGCATTACAAACAAAGACACTGTCCATTACCGGTACCACAATGAAGTGAGAAGTTCGGCAAAAAATACAGACACGGTGGGAACCGTGGGAAACACAGTGACCAAGTGCACATGATGAAAACCGTCGGCAGCCTTTGATTTTTTTTATTATTAGTAAACTCTGGGATCTGCAGTAGCTAACCAACACGCGGAAACACTGTATGGTATCGACATGTCGTTTCAAAGGATAGAGAAAATGATACTTACTGGCTTTTAAGGAACCCGGAGGTTCATTGCCGCCCTCACATAAGCCCGCCATCGGTCCCTATCCTGAGCAAGATTAATCCAGTCTCTACCATCATATCCTACCTCCCTCAAATCCATTTTAATATTATCTTCCCATCTACGTCTCGGCCTCCCTAAAGGTCTTTTTCCCACCGGCCTCCCAGCTAACACTCTATATGCATTTCCGGATTCACCCATACGTGCTACATGTCCTGCCCATCTCAAACGTCTGGATTTTATGTTCCTAATTATCTCAGGTGAAGAATACAATGCGTGCAGTTCTGCGTTGTGTAATTTTCTCCATTCTTCTGTAACTTCATCCCTCTTAGCCCCAAATATTTTCCTTAGCACCTTATTCTCAAACACCCTTAATCTCTGTTCCTTTCTCAAAGTGAGAGTCCAAGTTTCACAACCATACAGAACAACCGGTAATATAACTGTTTTATAAATTCTAACTTTCAGATTTTTTGACAGCAGACTAGGTGACAAAAGCTTCTCAACCGAATAATAACAGGCATTTCCCATATTTATTCTGCGTTTAATTTCCTCCCGAGTGTCATTTATATTTGTTACTGTTGCTCCAAGATATTTGAATTTTTCCACCTCTTCGAAAGATAAATCTCCAATTTTTATAGTTCCATTTCGTACAATATTCTGGTCACGAGACATAATCATATACTTAGTCTTTTCGGGATTTACTTCCAACCCAATCGCTTTACTTGCTTCAACTAGAATTTCCGCGTTTTCCCTAATCGTTTGTGGATTTTCCCCTAGCATATTCACGTCATATGCTAATATCACAGTCTAATATATAGAGTCACGAAGCTCAATACGTAGTAAATATGCATTCATAGATAGTTGCTAACTACTAGGATCGCTACTATCGCCTCATTCAGACAATGCGAAATAGTACTTGCACAGTCTATTGTTTCTAGTACTCTCATAAACTAAAGCTTCGTGACTTTATAGCCTATACTAGACTGTGCTAATATGAAGAGCCCGAATGAGTTGTAGGAAGTAAAGCACGCTGGTAGCTTGAGAATTCAAGTAACGATTAACACTTTTTTAATGTATTACAGCAAGTTTTGAATTTATTAAATTTTTTACATTTATGACAGAAATTACGCATTTTTACGCATCGCGTAACTTCCCAAGTCTAGCTAACCATGACTCTAGGAGAAAGTAAGTGGACAAGCATCACATCCCGAGAATCTTCAATAGCAATAAATACATACTGTTTAGGCAAAATTTTAAAAGTTAATACCGTAATAAAGTGAAAATTAGTACATTTTATATACAAGGTTTAACTGAAATCTTAGATCACTACATTGATTATGTTATGATTTACTTTGCTTCAACCAATTTGTTAAAATATAAAGTGTTCAACGTTTTTAACTGCTTATTAGTTGCACCTTCAGAGGCATTTTGTTTTTAATTGATTATTTTTCGACGCTTTATCAACAGCTATGGTTATCTAGCATCTGAATGAGATGAAGGTGATAATGCCAGCGAAAGGAGTCCATGATCCAGCGCCGAAAGCTACCTATTTGCTCTTAATGGGTTGAGCGAAAACTCTGGAAAAAAATCTCAACCAAGTAACTTCTTCCAACCAGTATTGAAACCGGGCCCGCTCGTTTCACGGTCGCACATGCTAAGCGTTACTTCACAGCGGTTGTTCGTGACGTAAGAGATAAGCATTTTATAACAAACACATTGTACTTCAACGTATGTTGAAACATCCAAAACTATACAAGAATACTTAACTGATTTTCTTCTTTCTTTTTGAGTGTTTCCAAGTATTCTACAGTTGCCTCTCTTGTCTTCCAACAGAGGCCAATATCTTCGGCCAATCTGCTCTGCTTACCAGGTAGATGGCGGTCGATTGCTAAGGTTAGGAAGCTCATGCTCTAAAAACTACTCCCTCTCTTCCAAAATATGGTATAGAAAGATGTCATTTATTCCGTTCCAAAATATGGTATACATTTGTTAAAGCTCTCAGTAATATAATGTAACTTTAATACACCTTCTAAATACTTATTTGGTTGATAAATTAACATAAGGAAATCATAAAAATTAGGTACATTACATTTTGTGTGACGTCAAATCAATAAAATAAAAAACAAATATTGTTTTGAGAAAGGACAATTAACATAAATCTGCAATAAATTACAACCCGTTTTTATACGACTGTTGGAGCTTTAGATGATCTGTTCAAAATTGACTGGTTGGTGTTACGTTTTCTGCAACAGGGACACCACAGCAGGTGCCCATTTGATTTCTGTTCATAATGAACTATTTAAATATTATAGTTTGACGCACTACAGAAGATTAGAAACATTCACAACTGCACTGTCTGATAGTCCCTTCACTACTGAACAGAATACCTCACAGCAAAACATTTCGTGTGCGCATGTGCAATAATCAAACTTGTTTTGTTTGTTACTATACCATATTCTGGAACGAAAGGAGTAAGTTAATATGCATGCTACTATGTCATTAATACGTGCAAAATACGCCCAAAAACATGCAATGGAAATGTGTAAAGTAGCATTTGATATATGTAAACTTACATTAAATTTATTGTTGATAACCACTGTCTGTAGGATACCCTCCATGGTAAATTTGTTCCTGTTGTCTCTCATAACTCCGGTAATGAGGGGGGGGAAAAAACTCCTTTCGACGTCACAGGATGTTATTGGTGTGTACTTGAAAGACAATAATTGCTCTACAAAAAGAGCAAGTCTGTACGTATGTTCCAAAGATTTCCCTTCGACAATGCCTCTTATTTTGTAAACCTGTTAATATCTAGAAATTTCTTGAACTAACACGGACTATTCTGTCTTATTTTCTGCTCTGCACTATTCAAAATGGACATTAAGCTATGGGACGATCAGAAATATTTAATGAATGATTCAAGAAATGACCTGCTGTTTCAAGTGATGTAATGGCAGAGGGAAGAGACGAAAAACCTGTCCATACAAACACAGATTTTCTTCAAATTCTTCATTGGAGCTATTTCAATTGACAGTTCAATGTCTGTTGTTTAATTAGCAGTAGGCTGACCAGATTTTTTATGGTCCAGCAGGGGACATTGGCAATTTCAAGAAAAACACAAACGCTTACCTAGTCACTCTCCATTGAAATGTTAAAGAAAATACATGTAACAGTAGATACAACGACAGAACTTTGCACATTAAACTTAGAGTATCTTAAAGGTTTGAATTAACTGCATTAACACACGTAACTCCTGTATATAGATAATTACAGCTACTAAGAATTCAATTTCAGTACTGATGCATGAATGGAAGTCTTCCATATGATAGGCCTATTGTACACACTGAATTCTAACACACACATTTTACAAGTACTTTTCTGAAGACTGTATCTTTTTAAGGATCTATTCATTCCTATACGAAATTTATAAACTTGTACTTGCTATTTGGGAAAAGGAAATTGTACCAGAACAATGGAAGGAGTCCATAATTGTACCTATTTTTAAAAAGGGGGACAAAACCAACTGTGGTAACTTTCGAGGAATATCACTTTTGTTGACGTCGTACAAAATTTTGTCCAATATTCTTTTGAGAAGATTAACTCCGTACGTAGATGAAATTATTGGGGATCACCAGTGCGGTTTTCGGCGTAATAGATCGACTATTGATCAGATTTTTTGTATTCGACAGATAATGGAGAAAAAATGGGAGTATAAGGTTACAGTACATCAGTTATTCATAGATTTCAAAAAGGCTTATGACTCTGTTAAGAGGGAAGTATTATATGATATTCTTATTGAATTTGGTATTCCCAAGAAACTAGTTCGATTAATTAAAATGTGTCTCAGTGAAACATACAGCAGAGTCCGTATAGGTCAGTTTCTATCTGATGCTTTTCCAATTCACTGCGGGCTAAAGCAGGGAGATGCACTATCACCTTTACTTTTTAACTTCGCTCTAGAATATGCCATTAGGAAAGTTCAGGATAACAGGCAGGGTTTGGAATTGAACGGGTTACATCAGCTTCTTGTCTATGCGGATGACGTGAATATGTTAGGAGAAAATACACAAACGATTAGGGAAAACACGGAAATTTTACTTGAAGCAAGTAGAGCGATCGGTTTGGAAGTAAATCCCGAAAAGACAAAGTATATGATTATGTCTCGTGACCAGAATATTGTACGAAATGGAAATATAAAAATTGGAGATTTATCCTTCGAAGAGGTGGAAAAATTCAAATATATTGGAGCAACAGTAACAAATATAAATGACACTCGGGAGGAAATTAAACGCAGAATAAATATGGGAAATGCGTGTTATTATTCGGTTGAGAAGCTCTTATCATCCAGTCTGCTGTCGAAAAATCTGAAAGTTAGAATTTATAAAACAGTTATATTACCGGTTCTTCTGTATGGTTGTGAAACTTGGACTCTTACTCTGAGAGAGGAACATAGGTTCAGGGTGTTTGAGAATAAGGTGCTAAGGAAAATATTTGGGGCTAAGCGGGATGAAGTTACAGGAGAATGGAGAAAGTTACACAACACAGAACTGCATGCATTGTATTCTTCACCTGACATAATTAGGAACATTAAATCCAGACGTTTGAGATGGGCAGGGCATGTAGCACGTATGGGCGAATCCAGAAATGCATATAGAGTGTTAGTTGGGAGACAGGAGGGAAAAAGACCTTTAGGGAGGCCGAGACGTAGATGGGAGGATAATATTAAAATGGATTTGAGGGAGGTGGGGTATGATGATAGAGACTGGATTAATCTTGCACAGGATAGGGACCGATGGTGGGCTTATGTGAGGGCGGCAATGAACCTTCGGGTTCCTTAAAAGCCATTTGTAAGTAAGTAAGTAAATTCATTCCTATACAGCTTCACACTAAGTTATTCAAATGAGGAATGAAAGTTGACCTAACAAAGCTTTAACTGTTTCAACTTTTTTTCTGACTTTTTATCAGTCCAGATTGAATTCACTGTGGTGAAAAGTCTTTCAACTGATGAATTACAGACTGGAAGACACATGATTAATGACACTATTTTGAGAAGATTTTCGAAAGGAATTAATTTTTTCTTGAAATGTTGAAAAATATCATACCACTTCTCACCTGTTGGTTTGTCACAAAATTTATTTTTAACTACTTACAAATGGACGCTGCAGCAGTTCTAACGCTTCCACGCAACGCGAATGTTAAGACGACCGAAGATAAAGATGCTATGTTCTTCTCAAAGGGTGCAGAATATCTCATACTGTGCTCATTGGTTATTCTGTCTGATACTGAGAACCGTTCAGAAATGTGCTTGAATCGCAGCAGTTCCATCACCATGGTTAAATATTTATGTGTAAAATATTATTGAAACAAAATCAAAGCTTCTGGGGACAAAATGGGGACATTTGCTCCCCGGGGACAGCAACTCAAAACTGGGGACTGTCCCCGGAAATCAGGGACATCTGAGCAGCCTAGTTAGCAATCCGAAGACTGGTTGGAACCTCATAAGTGAGAGCAATAAGGCACCACCCATAAGGCAACTAAGCCAGGAGATAATGGGGTAGGGTGGCAAGTTCCTTTCCCCTCCATTGCATACATCACTGACTAGTAACTTATTATTCAAAATCAGACTTCAGATGTATATAAACAATTGTTCTTCCTCTGACACATATCGTCAAGTCAGATGTATTGCCATAATAGATGTACATATCAGCCAGAACCTCAATCAGAGGTATTCTACGAGTTAAGGGTATTAAAAGGTTAAAATGAAGGTAAACATATTCTTTAAAATGAATATCTATATTGCCTACCAAAGTACAAAATATAATGTAAATAAATAACTTTTTACAACAATATTATTAATTGTACATACAGTAATGTATAAGACGGAGTACAATGTAGAGTAGAAACTGCAATGCAGTGCTTAAAGTGGCTTCAAAGAAGTGACGGAATGCAACCTATAGGAGTAAATGCAGGAAAATCAATAAAATTATTTATAAAAAATAACTTCAAACTGAAATAGGACATAACAGAAGACCTGTTTAAAAACTTTAATTATAAAAACTACATGTAACCTTTTAGTTTGCAACATAATTTAAAAATCACACTAATACAAAATTATTCACATTTCACTACATTCACTTAAACGGTAAGACATTTACAGTTAACGTAGTATCTGAAACTCACAACAGGAGCCACAGCTTCCCACACTTCCTTTCTTTCTTTCGCTTGTTGGACACATTGTGTAGTCTAATACAATTTGGAACATATACTGATCTCAAACGTATCTCACGTGTCAATAAAGTGCGAAAATGCCCATCCTAAATTATTAGAAGTTGTTGACCCTTTAGGCCAACCATTTTCAGCCGATGTGCCACGAGAAAATTAAAAAAGTAAAGGTTACCGAAGTAAATTGGAAAAATAAAAGTGAAAAGAGTAGTAAAAAAATGAGTCCACAAGAGTCAACATTCAGCGAACGTGGTACAAGTCAACATTCAGTAAACATATTCCCTCTAAAACCCTCAAAATTTCCCCCCTTCCCCGGTTAGGAACCACAGCTTTAGATTATATGAGAGTTCCGCAGAATTTTAAATTACCTACATATTTAGTGAGCCACATGTTGAAAAAAGGTAGAAAAATACTGATTTAGGCCTATATGAAACATTTATATTTACCATGCAAGAATTTTCTCCAAAAGTTATTTCAATTTCAGCAATTTAAGATGACTTTATTACAGTGAATAATGTCACTGAAGATGAGGCACCAAAAGTCTTGAAATATGCATGAAAACTGAATACATTTAAATAATTGATTTAATGGCGATCTTACTCGTGTTAATTATGTAAGCACTGGACAGACAGGCAGATCATTCCAAACTCGATACAAAGAACACATTAAAGCAATAACCAGAGGACACACTACATCTACATATGCCGAACACATAACTAATGCTAACCACACATACAATAACATAAATACAGACATGGAAATCCTACACATAAACCCAAAAACCAAAAACTCAACACACTAGAACAATATGAAATATACAGACACACTAAAACACACCCTGATCAAATTCTCAACACGCGGATCAATTTCAGAACACACACACTATTTGACACAACTCTTCATCACATGAACACACCCACACAACAGGCGGCGAAGTTGAGATAGCGCCGAGATCTAGTAGGCTCTGAGGATGGTGTCAAGTAGCACCAAAACAGCTGTAAGCCGCACATGCTTACATAATTAACACGAGTAAGATCGCCATTAAATCAATTATTTATATTCAAGTGTTAAAAGTAGTGTACGAAAGATTCAACATGGATACATTTTATCATTACATGTTTAAACAACTGTTGCATTTAGTAATTTTACAATTTTAATTATTAATTCATAATTAAATGTGCACACTGTACAAATCTGACCTCATTGTCCATTTTTAAGATATTACAATAATTTGTAAAGGAGCTTCTTTCATCGTTATATTCAAAATAATGTAATAAAAAATGTAAGCTAAATAAAATAAACTGTTTGAGATGGATGATAATCTTATTAAATTCACATTTTATCCGTTGTAATAATAGTGTTCCATACAGGCTCATTTCCAAGATTTCATATGCATACCCTGCTTATAACGGCCCACTTTAAGCACTGCTGCAATGAATACCCTGTTCAAAATAAAAATAACTGAATCATGAGGCACAGCTTTAGTATAAATGTTACTGCATTACATAAATATTTTATCACAGGCAAGCTACGGTTTTGTGACATTAGACTATTCATAATTATTTCTTTGTAGTATGTTATTAACACATTTCTAAATATAAACAAATGACTACCAGGCTAGTCATTAAGTCTTAGTTAAATCTGGCAGAGATCAATGGATTTTTAACACAGTAAAGCTACGGAGAGGTGATGCATGCAATAATTAACAATTAAAATGCAAAATAGGTGAGAACAGAGATGGTTACTTCTGGTTCCTATTATTTTCTTAATATACATTAATATACATTTTCATATTTTTGCAGTATGACACGAGCTCCTATAATGCTTATTATGTTATTTATCTCCTCTTTTGTTTCTGGAGTAGGCCTACATAAACTTACCTAAAAATAAATTAAACAGAGTTACGTTCAGCACATGACTATTTCTACGGTAATTTTGGCTTAAAAATGTCACGAAAATTACATACTGCTGTGTTAAATAATATGTTACATTCTCTGTAAATTGGCAACTTATGAATTACGGTACTGTTTCTTTAGGGGTAACTTGCAACACTGCCACGCCCATCTTGTTGTTATTACCTATATTACTAATAAAAACAGCTTTCAGCCAAAGTTTTACCATAATAATACAAGCAGTATTACTGAAATATTGTTAGTTTTAGGTTAGAGTCCGGATTATTATTAATTTTAGGTTAGATATGCCTAGAAAACACAACTGTTTTCCAGGAAGCTGCAGTTATGCAAATTATAGCAATGAAAATATTCTGGCTGCAATAAATGATGTAAGAACAAAAAGACTTTCTTACAGATGGGCTGAAGAAAACTATGGAATTACTGAATCTCAGGGGCGTATTTTGCGGGCTACCGGCGGTAGCCCAAGGAAATTACAAAAGAAAAAGTTTATAATATAACATAATGTAATAATTTTGTATTATTAGTTTTACCATAGTAATTAAAATTAAAGTAATTGTTAGATATATTTTGTGTAATAATAGGGTCAGCGGTAGCCCAAACCCTTTAACCAGTATACGCCACTACTGAATCTACAGTCTATCCGGCTCTATATAAGAAACATATTCAAATGCATATGTAAGACCACCTGTCTTGTCAAAAGACAAGGAAGAGAAGCTGGTTCAGGAAACATTTTTAGCAAGTGATTGTGGTTTTCCATTTGACAGATTCATATCAATTGTACAGAGTTACCCACATAGTGAAGGTCGAACACAAACCAGATGCAAGAAGAGCACGCCAGGTAAGGAATGAGAAGACATGTGTAACTTTGTAGAAGAAGGATATTTTATGTGTTAATTTCTAAGGTTAGCAATCTAGGGGTATCAGTGTTCGAATCAGACTTATTTTGGTGTAGTCCTAATAGATCCAGATGATATTCAATGTTGTGAGCTTCGCTCACCCACCACAAGCAAAACAAGCAAATCCACGATTACTACCCATTGTTGCGAACATTCCAGAAGAGCAGTTTGGATTTAGAGCTGGAAGGTCTACCATTCAAGCTGTCAAATGCTTGAGGACATTGAAGAAGCCATCGAATCAAAAAGAGGAAAACTATATGTGGTATTCATAGACTTCACAAGAGCATTTGACTCGGTAAACAGAAGCATACTTCTGGACAAGCTGAAGAACACTACCGGAATCACCACGTAGTGAATATAATAAGGGACATACTAGCCGAAAACTATGTAAGAGTGTGCGACAACATCACCACATCAAGACCCATATTACAAACTGTAGGAGTCCTGCAAGGAGATCCCATCATCCCACTACTATTTAACGTAGCAACACACGACATTATCCAGGCCATCTCTACTGACCAAGTGAAGACCTACTTATATGTGGATGACACAGCAATAGTATCACAACACCGAGACAAACTACAGGAAGCCTTCAATCGACTAATAGAATAGTCTAAGAACAACAACCTGACTATAAACAAGAATAAGACTCTTGCGATGGTATTCCGAAGAGGAGGTAGACTGTCAACGCACTAAGACATTATATGTGACGATACAAAATTAGCTACTGTCAACAAGTTCAAATATCTTGGAGTGACCTTGCAAACTCGCGGAATGGTATTCGGACCACACATCAGAGAGAGAACTTCTGCGGCAATAACAGCAATGAGTGATATTAGGAACATAAGCCAACTCTCACTCACAACAGCAATGACCCTGTTCAAGCTCAAAATAACTCCAATAGCAACATATGGCTTGGAACTCATCTGGGATCACCTTAAAAAGAAAGACCTGAGGGAACTAGAGAGAGTAAAAGCAGTGTTTCTGAAAAGAGTTATGAGTATATCCAAGTACACACTATCACGCTTGGCATATGAATTGGCAAGAGAGCCCTTCTACATCGAAGATCTACGATATGAGAAGATGCTGCCATCTACTGCAGGATATGACGAACTACTCCACGAGTTAAAGGAGAAGAAGCAAGAAATTTGGAGTGACTTCTGCACCACGGATGCAATGACTTCCATAGACTGGACAAAAAGTGATTATGAACTGAGACATTCGGTAACATCGTTGACCGCGCTGAGCACAGAGTTATAAACGCACTCCTGCACATTGTGCGATTTTCCTATTATTATTAATGGATTACCTGATATGCATAATTTTTCTGGATGTAGGTACCATATAGTTGAAATCTATCTTTGAGTTGTAGTGTTTTCTGGATGAAGCCTTCTTGTGTTTTAAGTTTTCTTGGTTGCTTTTGTAGGTGTGCCAGTAGGTATCATTTGGTAGGCAAATCATTTTCTCTTAATGTTTCATGGCTGCTATTTATATCTCTGTTATAAGGTCAATTGAAATTCTGGACAGTCCTCTTTGCCCACTTTGCAATATCCAAGAAGATATGGATAGTTCTCATCTTCAACACTGCCCTGCACTCTATTCTACAAACATCTATGACTGATATTGGGAAGCACGTGCAAAACTCTCTTCTTAATTGTTATTATTTCAAACTTTTGTGTACGTGCACATTGTATCTATTGCATATTTTAAGAGAACGGCCACTGGACAAGTTCTAAGCTGCATTAGATATAAAAAAGTCTGCAATTTAATGTGAGGATATATTGAAAAAAAGCAGATGAAAACCCCATTGTACTAAGATATTTAGCATTAGGTATGGTTCAGCATATCTGCAGTCAGGGGCGGACGCAGGATTTTTTTTCGGGGAGGGATTTGAGGAGATAGTAAAAATGGAGTAATGAGAAATAAGTTTATATACTCACAATTTGTTTCCGAATCACAAACATTTACAAGTTGGCCTGAGTAGCGTAGTCGGTATAGCCTTCTGTGCTCGAAGTTGTGGGTTCTACCCCAACCCAGATCGATGACATTTAATTGTGTTTAAATGAGACAGGCCTCATATCAGTCGATTTACTGGCATGTAAAAGAAGTCCTGAGGGAAAAAAAACCAGCAACGCTAATATAACCTTGGCAATTGCGAGCGTTGTTGAATAAACCATAATTTTGTAATTTTAACATTTACAATGACTGCAATACAAAAAACAATGACAGAATGACATTTACAGAAGAAGGCGACGAGGCTTCTTAGACATTTCATTCAGTACTTCATGAGCTTTTACTTCCATTCCATTTAATCTATCTGCTCCCATCGTGCTTCTCAAGTAAGTCTTCAAATACCGCAAAGTTGAGAACGACCGTTCTGGTGTTGCTGTAGTTACAGGCAACGTGCAGAAAAGTTTCAGCGCCTTGTGAGTGCAGGGAAAAATAATTTCATTGCACCTGTTCAAAGATGATATAAAATCAGTAGGTATTAGGTGAAAATTTTTCTGATCAAGAAAATTTCTTCTCCACATCTTCAATTCATTAAAGAAAGACTCTGGTGATGCATCAACATCATTGGGCCACTGATCACTATAGCCTCAACAGCAGTTTCTAAATCTTCATCTGATGCTCGCACTATGTTTTTAAGCAGCAAAGTTTGTATGGACTTTAGGACTCCCTTATGATTTAAAAACCTGTCCTTGAGCTGACTAATGAAGTAGTCTAAGAAGAGAAGGAAAATTACAAGCCTAAAATACTCTTCATGACTCTCTGTCTTGAAGTAAGAACGCTGTGTTTGTTTTCCTGCAGTTCTTGGAATTTAACACTTTAGCAAAGAGAATTTACGTGGAAAACTCTCTAATTCCTATGCACATTCACGAATTAAAATTAATATTATTTTTGTTTTTTGTTTTGTATTTTTCTCAAAATTTCGGGAGGGGATATATCCCCTTAATCCCCCCCCCCTTGCATCCGCCCCTGTCTGCAGTAACTACCGTCCTACTCCCAGCTCTTTCAAGTGTTTGTGGCTTCTGTATTTTCAGTCATAGCATGTCCATGTCTGCTTAAATTGATGTGATCAAAGTTAATATTAGCCATAGATTCAGTACGTTGCACACAGTGAAATACTTAATGGATCAGATAGAAGACACCCAGGAGGAAAGTATTACACAGTCTTCGTCATCATCATCGTCCTTGCAGGTATTAGGCCTAGTGGCCTGTTACGGTCTCCATCAATCTTTTCAGGGGCGTCCCAAAGATCGTCTTCCATGTGGTATATAGCGGAGAATTTGTCTTGGGAGTCTGGAACGGTCCATTCTATTGACATGGTTAAGCCATTTTTGTCTATAGTGGTTGAGATGTTGATAAATAGGTGTAATTTTCAATTCTTTTGTAATTAGTTCATTCCTTTTGTGGTCAAGCAAGCTGTAGCCGGCAGTCCTCCTTAGAAATCTCATTTCCGCAGTTGCTAGGCATTGAACATCTGAGTTTCGGACAATCCAGGCCTCACTACCATACATGAGGACAGGTCTTGCTAAAACTTTATATGCTTTTAACCTGGTATGTTTTTGGGTTTTCGTGGTTGTGAAAACCTGGTTGATGGTTCTTAAGGCTCCATTAAAAATGTTGAATATTTTCAGATTGCAAGGGGTAGTGATGTGATGTCTATAACCTCTCCTACCCAATTCTCACCCTCACCTACTCGCGGTGCAACCTGTTAATACTAATGAGGCTCTGAGGACCGAGCCACGGCAGTATAACGGTTCCATATAGAATGGAGGAAATGCCATTATCAAAGCCGGTTCAGAGGCTATAAGGTGGCAACCCCACCACTGAACTTACTACTCCTCGGCTAGCAACCGATTAGTAGGACATTTATGTGCTTTCATGTCTCCGAACAGAATAACCCCGACTGACACAGTCTTCGTAGATTTCAAAAAAGCATTCGACTCACTAAATATAGGAAAACTGATCGAGAAACTGAAAGGTATGATTGGGGAGAGAGACACGCTAGTAAGAGCAATTGAATCCTGCCTACAGCGAAATCTAATTGAAATAAACAACAGCGTTGAAATCTCCGAGAAAATCATACAGACGAATGAAGTTCTCCAAGGCGACCTGATAAGTCTCACGCTGTTCAGCAGATGTGACAAACATAATAGGGGAAGAATCACAAACAGAAATGATTCTATACACAGACGACATGGTGATAGGGTCGGCAGTAAAAGAGGACGTGCAGAAGGCGCTACAAAATCTAGAGAGCTGAGCAGAGAAAAACGACCTGGATGTAAACAAAGAGAAGACAGTGCAAATGACATTCAGGAAGGGCGGAAAAATAGCGCCCAAAGACAGGATAACTTTATTTGATGAGCCGCTACAATTTGTAGGGAAATATAACCTGGGAATTACATTACAGACAACAGCAAAATCTTTTGGTATGCACGTTCAGAAAAGAGCAGCAGCAGCAGCCATCAAAGCCTCATACAACATTCCGAACATAACCAATCTGTTGACAAGCACAGTGATGACACTATTCAAAACAATAGTGGAGTCAATTATAATGTATGGAATAGAGATTATTTGGGAAAAACTCAAGATCAGTGACATGATAAGAATAGAAAAAGTCAAGACGATGTTTATGAAACGGATACTAGAGCTGGAAAAGCAGCGCCATTCCATCTTGTATATGAGCTCATGAGGGAGACATTTCGTAGATGATATCAGAAAGCAGCACTGGCTACCAGCACAGGACCCTACCAGAAACTAGTGAGCATAAGAGACCGGAAGAAGGAGATGGATCTAGAGTTCTACACTACATCAACCATTAACTTGCTTGGACTTCACCAGAGCACGGAAGATAGACCTATCTGACATACTGATTTAGGAACATGTAAGATTTTTATATGATGCAAATAATTTTTTTATATAAATGCAGTACTATGTTCAATTCTACCACATTTTATACACATATAAAATCCTCTTCATATACATGCACTTCTAAAAATAAATTTTGCAAGAAATAAAAATAAATGTCAAATTTTAATTATTAATGATTTAAGAGGTTGATTTTGCGCCACTGTATACGACAATAGAAAATAATCATGATAGCTTGCTTATTTTCAAATAAGATCTGCTTTATAATTATTGCACTTTCGTAGAACAAAAAAAAAATTATTGCATAGTATGTTTATAGTAAAAAAACTACTTAAGCTTTTGTCTATCAAGTTTGTATTAGGAAACAAGCGACAGACAGACATTTTTAAAATAATAAAACGTGACTTAATAAAGTGAAATAGAAACACTTAAATATTTTTAGAAAGTATTCCACTGAGATCCAATTCGAAATTAAACACGTATTGGGCATTATCACATTCATAAATTCTATGTGTGTACATCATTATTGCATATGACTTTCATTTTTAACGTCAATTGTCTGAGCATAATGCAAGTAATTACGCTATTACATGCCACTTAATAATAAATCTGTGTTAACTTATTTTTATACCTTTAGATACAAATTAACATAGTTTTTCACCTCGTTGTAGTCTTACTATCACCAGATCATGCTTCTCCGAGACACATTCTGAAATAAAATAAATATAAATTACTATAATGAACAAAAGATAACTAAATTACTTAACTTATCATAGATTGTTTATAATTTATTTATTTGTTTAATGGCTAGTACATGATATTTACAATCACTGACTGAGGGAAAACAAGAAAGTGGTGAACAAAACTACGAATTATAAGTACCATAATCAAAAACATTCGGGCTCTGGCTTCCCAGTAGCGGTCGACTTCCGTGGAGGATTTCAGAGCAGGGCATTTTGCAAGATGTTGTCTGCCCATGACTTCCTGTTGATGGCAGAAAAGCTGGTGATGGCAGGATGCCAAGACGACTGAGGTGTTTACCCAAGATGTCATGTTCAGTGTTAAGACGAAAGCTTGCAACTGCTAGTCTTCTGGGTTCAGGAGGTATATCCTTCAGTAATTTCCTACGTTGTTGCGAAATGTTTATGTCCAGTTCTTCTTGTTGATAATTCCTTTGTAGTTGCTTGATATATTGTTTTACTGAGCTAAATGACAAAGGTTTCCGTGGGTTTATTTTGAGATTGGCACCCTTCTTAGCTAATGTGTCAGCCTGGTCATTCCCATGTAGATTACAATGTCCTGGGATCCACTATAACACAACTGTTTTGTCGTGTTGTTTTATAGTTGGACGTATTTTTTGACAATTATTGATTTGTTCTGTGAAAGGGGGGGGGGGTCAGTTTTATTTATGGACAAGATGACTGCTTTTGAGTCCAAGAGAATGACGGCATTTGTGAATTTATCCATATGAAGTAAAAGTTGATTTAAAGCAACATGTATAGCTTCAATTTCACCATCATAGGGAGATAGATTGTAACTGGGAGGTAGAAGCAAAATAGATTACTAAAAATACCAACTCCTACATTTTCTTGAGGGTCTGTTTTTGAGCCATTGGTATAAATTCTTATCCAATAGTCTTCTGGATATCTGATGTTGACGGTTTCAAGGGCCATTTGCTTTAAATTTTCTTTACTGTATTGATTTTTGGTGATTTGTTCTAGGAGGTCTACTTCTGATTGGATTATATCTATCTGAAGTGAGTTTTGTGGGAGCGTTAGAGGTTGAAGGAGCTAGGGTAGTGGTCGCCAGCACTCGCTGAAATGGGTAGAGTGCATGAAGGGTAAGTAACTCTGCTCCGTCGTGCACAAGGAATAGAGAGACAGCATACCTACAGCAGCGACGATTGCACGCTAGGGCTGTCTCTTGTCCGTGGGTAAGAGACGCTAGCCGAGCATGCAATGTTTTGATGACTGCTGAGCTAGAGTATATTGAGTTCTTCTTTTAGTTTCTCTGCATATTGGATGAATCTGTGTTACGTTTTTAGATACCTTTCTGTGTTAAGGTATGTGGACCAATAGTCGTCATTACTTCTGATCGATTTTTCATAAAGAATTGTTTATAAACTCTTCAATAAAATCGGTGAGAAAGGAATGTTCAAGACATGAACCCTAGGTATCAGCGAAAAATCCTCACCAAAGAATATTTGATGACATTGCTTAGAGAATTCCCTCAAAAATTGTTTCAGCACCTTCAACATTAATTTCTTATGGTTTTGTATGTATAGCCACAAAATTACTGAAGAGAGACCTATAGAGTCTCAGAAACAAAATTCAGGTGGCCCAAATTTTGTTTCTGGGTCTGTACAAAATTATGCATCACAGTGCAAGAACTACAAACTAGCTATCCCATATACAAGCGTCAACTTTATGAGTAGTTTCTAACTAAGGAAAATGAGGGAGAAATTATGAATAGCTATGAGGTATGAAACTTCGTCACTAGAGAATCTTCCTTCCTTTCTTCAGCTTCCACATGCTGTGTTAGCACATACTAATAACTATATAAAATACTTCTTGTAGAACAGAATACTGAACCAATCCATTTTGTCCTCCAGTTATGCAGCAACACAGCACATAAGAAAAAAGACACGACAGAGCAGCAGCACAGAGATTTTGATGTTAACATAGACACCAGTGGCCAACAGCATGGCTCAGCCGGTTAAGGCGCTTGCCTGCCGGTCTGAAGTTGTGCTCGGGCGCAGGTTCGATCCCCGCTTGGGCTGATTACCTGGTTGGGTTTTTTTCCGAGGTTTTCCCCAACCGTAAGGTGAATGCCAGGTAATCTATGGCGAATCCTCGGCCTCATCTTGCCAAATACCATCTCGCTATCACCAATCTCATCGACGTTAAATAACCTCGTAGTTGATACAGCGTCATTAAATAACCAACTCAAAAAAAATAGACACCAGTGTCCACATCTGTGGAGTAACGGTTAGTGCATCTGGCCGCGAAACCATGTGGCCAAGTTCGATTCCTGGTCGGGGCAAGTTACCTACTTGAGGTTTTTTCTGAGGTTTTTCCTCAACCCAATATGAGCAAATGCTGGGTAACTATTGGTGCTGGACCCCGGACTCATTTCACCGGCATTATCACCTTCATATCATTCAGACGCTAAATAACCTAAGATGTTGATAAAGCATCGTAAAATAACCTACTAAAATAAACTCAAGTGTAAAGATGATCAGGGTCCATCTCGTCTATATGCATCTATCTGGGCTAAAATATGTGTATCTAATGCCTAACCACTTCACTTGCATGATTTGGGTTCCGCATATTGCGGTTAGATGGCTACAATATTAAAGTTACCAAAACAAACAAATTATCATTAGATCACATTTCATTCAAAATTCAATGTAGACACACAAAAAACTTGATCTGCTTCTGGAATGAATGAGGACCATACTTACTGAGAATATACGTATAAGAAATGCTGCCGCAATTCACCAGGCGTCAGGTTACAACAATATGCTGAAGAATGACAGTTCTGTTTTCTGGTTCTCTTCTTTCCATCAAGTGTTGCTACATATTTATAGTCTGTATAATCAGCTACAAAAGCGAGATATTGATCTAGCTGTAGTTAAAACCCAATTTGAGTCCTTCAAGCAAGGAACGTTTAATGTAGATGCAGAGTAGATCAATCAATCTTCTTAATGTATCCAGCTGTTTGCTGACAACATAAAGTTCACTATAGTCCACTGTAGTATATTCTGTTGTTGTTTTTCACGAGAAATGAGGGGTATTTTGATCGGTGTTCATTATAGATGCCTGTTGCTAGTAGAGGCTGACCATGATAATATCTTTGAAAAAATATTGGAGTGCAAGAGTTCAGATGACTTTATTGTCAAACACCTGGTATTAGAAAACAACAACAGCAACTTTATGTAATTTTCAAATTATTCATGTTTCCTATATGTGTCTTGTTTTGTACAATATTAGTCTTCTGGCAGCCAAATCTATATATATATAATTTGAACTGGTAATGGAAATTACGGGAAAACGGCTGAACGGATTTTAATAAATGGCCCCTCATTTTGAAGCTTGGAACCTAAAGTTTTTCGGAAAAGTAGTAGTTTTCAGTGAAATGTCAATTTTCCTACACAATTTTTCTATTTTCCAAAATCCATCTGTTGTCAGTTTTGAGAACTAATTTTATCGAATCACGGCCGATTTGACTGACTTTCAGAACAAAACACACACTACAATAAACAATAGGCTATTACACGAAGGCCATGACCTGCAGGATTGCCGACATATTTAGAGCTCAATTCAATTTGTTATTAAAAACTGATTCTGCAGTGTATAATAATTTTCTTAGTACAACTGTGTATTGGATATTCAAATCTACGAAACTTGAGGTGGTTTCATGACATTATTATCATTAGAAATTAAATATTATTATAGTTAATATCATGATGCATCTATTTTTCATTAATTGTACATAATATTGATGCTATATTGATGACATGAAAGTGAAACGTTTTGAGGTTATGTAAGTAAATGTAGAGAATATCTTAATTTAGATCTTCATTTCTATAATTTACTGAGTAGCTGCTATATATAACTACAAAACTTAAGTAAGATAATAATATTGTTATTAAAAATCAAATATTTTTATACTTATTAGCCCAGTGGGATTGGGTCTTTTTCATATACTTAATGGCGGTGTAGTGTAGATATTGATATGTGTCATTGCCTTCAGTATTGGCTCGAGAGAGCGCAGAAATTACTGTTCCTAAGGAAAGATCAAAAGGTATTACTTACTGATAAAATAAGAGGCGTAGAAAGTTTTGTAGTCTCCAGATCATTTCAGCATGATCTCTTAGTAGGATAAAATGATTTTACGCTCTACATTTCAAATTCTACATGCAGCAGCTATATGAAAATGCTATTGTTCGAAAGCTTAGCAAACCTTACATTTTTTTTAACTTTTGCCTACAATCCACAAAGACCTGAAATAGCTACTGCTGTCGTCCTGACATTGATATTTGCGTTTTCGCGTTGAAACTCAAAAACTGAAATTGGATAGGTTCAAGCGAAAGTATTTGGCCTAAAAAAATCCATTCAGAGGGAGTATGTTTCATTATTATGGAAGCAAATAACTATTAAAAAGAGAAGTATTCTTCATTGAAAATAAATTTGAAAATTTTTTATTTGAATGTCTAACGAACTTAGTTTGCAGCAGCATTTGCTGCACAAGCCACTAGTTTTAATGTAAGATGAAGTTATTCAGAATAGCAACAAAAAAAAAAAAAAATAAAATAAAATAAAAATGAACTAAAAATGGAAGCGTAATATTTAGTTTCTGCTGGTTTTCGTTCATAAGTGTTACAGTGCCAATCTTGTAAAACAACATAAATATATCACATATATTAGAACAATCGAATGTGAATAAACAGTGACACCAGTACTCGAATTTACAACTGCATGTCTATATTCAACATGTCAACAGAATAATTATAATCGATATAGACGACCAAACTGAACATATATTCCCAGTGAATAAGAAATCTGATATACCACATGAAATAGGTTTAGCAACCACAAATGAAATATATCCAGAAAAGGAATGGCTAAAAGTACATACAGATGACTCGTTTATGAACAATAAAAACAAAGCAAGGTCAGGCACATAATTGCACCTACAGAATTTGCACATTAGAGAGAACCTTAAATCACTTTGATGGACGACTAAAGCGATCAAATCAAGCCATGTATACAACAGAAAATTGTACCATAATACTTTCGGATTCGAAATCTGCAATATGAAGCATAGTGAACTTCAACAACACGACAATAAACAATATCAAAGAAAAAAAAACCTTATCAAAATACCGTATTTGTATGTATAATGATACTGCCGCATAATGGACGTATCCCAATTTTTTACGATAAAATTAAAAAAAAAATCCCTGCATAATAGACGCATCTCAATTTAAACAAAGATCGTTTTAATAATATTGAAAGTCGTAAGATTTGATGTAGCTTATGTTTAAATTCAAGCTTTTAAACAACAAAATGCGTGGTACTACTGCAATCGTGATTGGTTATTTTTTTTACACACTCTCCAATTAATAACACAATGCAAATCAAGATTTTCAGGTATAACTCCCTGTAAAGTTGATTTGAATAATTTCGAGGGAAAAATTGTTCCGGAGCCGGGTATCGAACCCGGGACCTTTGGTTTAACGTACCAACACTCTACCACTGAGCTACTCGTGAACTCTAACCGACAGCGATCCAATTTTTCCCTCTATATCCACAGACCTCAAAGTGGGCTGACAACCGTCAAGCAACCAACTTCGAGTGCACACTAACTCCGTGTGACTTAAATTGTGGTTTTCTGTTAACGAACAGTGACGTGTATTATGCAAATCAAGATTTTCAGGTATAACTCCCTGTAAAGTTGATTTGAATAATTTCGAGGGAAAAATTGTTCCGGAGCCGGGTATCGAACCCGGAACCTTTGGTTTAACGTACCAACGCTCTACCACTGAGCTACTCGGGAACTCTAACCGACACCGATCCAATTTTTCCCTCTATATCCACAGACCTCAAAGTGGGCTGACAACCGTCAAGCAACCAACTTCGAGTGCACACTAACTCCGTGTGACTTAAATTGTGGTTTTCTGTTAACGAACAGTGACGTGTATTATGCAAATCAAGATTTTCAGGTATAACTCCCTGTAAAGTTGATTTGAATAATTTCGAGGGAAATTATTCTAATAACACAATATTCTTAGGACATCTGCAGTGATGCTGACCTGACGGTCAATGAGGTAAGACTAGTATTAATAATAACAATAAAGTGTCTTGCCTTATTGTCGCTGTATTTATTGTATTCAAATTATCATCTGTTTATACAACTGGTGCTATCGACCATCTTAAGTGCGATGCAATCGATATATAAATTAGTTGTAGCCCATATATCATTACATATTCTACTGATTATTTCAGCATTCGAGCTTGCGCACCTTTAATATGTGTTTCTTTTTCACTAAAATTTGTTCCTCGCATAAAGGACGCACCATAGTTTTTTTGTTATAAAACTCGAAAAACAAAGTGCGTCTATTACGCAGATAGATATGGTAGTAAGAGCAAGAAATAAGAATTATGTTACAATAGATACCCGCCCATGTAGAAATCAAACAAATGAGCAAAATGAGGTGTTACAGTGAGCAGGAAATCACCAGCCAATAATACAGAATTAACAAAAAAAATCTCCAACATAAGACAACACTTCATAAAAAAATATATCATTGATGAAACTCAGTTAAAGGACAAAAACAATAACAAGCACATCAAGGACAGAACAGATAATATATTGTGACAGCGACGTGAGAATCGAACTCACGACCAGCGTCCCGCAAGAAAGCAGATCGCACAGGCTCCACGGAACATTGAGTGACGTCGCGCGGTGGAGAGAAGAGAGAGGGTGTATTACGTCAACGCGACGAGTCTGCGCGCGCAGCTGCTACTTAACGCAGTGAATGTGGAACGACCTTCCCGACTATTCCAGAAGTCTGTCGATGTAGAGATATCGAGATAATTCTCTACACACCTGTAGAAAATTCTCGCAACTATGATTTTGCTATAAAAGAAGAAGCGCCAGCGAACTAGAGGGAGTTTCGAGTTTTTCAGTTATTCAGTCAGTGAGAAAGCCAGAGCAAGCAAGCCAGACTTGTGTGCCGGAGTTCGACTCGAGTGTGCGTCCGCATCTGCGTCAGCATCCGAAGGCCTGAGTTCGAGTGCAGTGGACCGCAGTTGGAGGGACCTGAGTTCGAGTGCAGTGGACCGCAGTTGGAGGGACCCGAGTTCGAGTACAGTGAACTGTCTCTGAAGGTCTGTGGTTCAAGATACCGTGAACTCGAGTGACTGAGATAGAAGAACTGTGAACTGAGAACTGGTAGTTCTGATTTGTAAATAGTGCTTTGTAAATATTAGTTAAGATTAACAGTTCATTGTTGTGCGTAATAGTCCAAGTAAATTGTCATTGTCGTCGGTGGAGTGCTATAACGAATACTTTGTTGAGTGAAGATCCAATTGTTGACGAGAGCGTTTAAGGTGAATTGTAGAAAGGAATTATTGTTGTGACGAATAAATTACATTGTTGTTACTAATAAAATTCACAATATTCAAGATGTGAAGGGAAACAGCAGTAGCCACTTTTAAAATGGAAGCAGAGTATGACAATCTAGCTGACCAACTATTTAAAATGCATTGCCTTCCAACTAATCAGTGTATGGTATACAAATGAGATGATAGAACCACCTAGAAGAATGCAAAGGACTCAGCAGCAAGAAACCGACGGGCTTATATTGGAAAGTCAGAGGGAAAATGTCAGTCAACTAATACCCAATGCCATTGGTCAACAACAATATTCAAAATGTGCATCTCACCTTCGGTTTATAACCAGTTGCCTCCATCTTCCTCAACTCTTGTAAAAGTTTCTGCTCTTCAAGCTTTGCTTCCTCTTTCTTTTTCTCTGCTTCCAGTTCCTTAATTCTTGCTTCTGCCAGTTGCCGCTGCTCCTTATCAGCTACCTGGAAGGGAGTAATGCTACTGAGTAATGCATTATTTTCTACATTTTATCTTAAATATAATATCTATCCTCATTAAGAAGGTATATGCAACCACATAGACTTAAAGTCGGTACCCTATCTCCTGTTCAACTTTACCTTTATCCCTAAATCCCAATGAATCTCTAGTAAAAGTTAACTTCTTGTTGTGCAATGGGCTCTTTCAAGCAGTAATTGAGGAATTTGCCGGAAAAAGAGCGTATACGTCAATATGGTGAATTGAGATACAGGCAATCTAAGATTTTAAAACGCACCTGAACGAAGTGTTATACAGATAGTGAACAAAATTATACAGTAACTTAAAAATCTTAGCGAGTATAAATGCTTTGTAGCATTTAGGCAATTTATATTATTAAATTTCCTTATATTTGCACCATATAAAACTTTGGTCTATACGCCCTTTATCCATATAATGATTTGCTTAGGGGATTTAATGTAGCTTTCAGATTTAAATTTCACACGGAACTGAAACAAAGATAGATTTTATGACATTCATTATCTACTTCTAAAGTAATTTACATTATTTCAGATATACTGAGTAAACATTAAGTATGCAAAGCAAAATCTCTGAATATAGGCTAACAGAAAAAGAAAATCTCTATTTTCTGTGAACATAAATAAATAAAATTTATTCTTTGTATAATCCTGATAACAATAAGCCCAAAAATCTGAATATTGTAACAAATCTCTTTATAGAACATAAAATATTTCCGTCTGAATCTATGAGTTTCATAAGTTTGTTTACTCTTAAAGCAAGGACAATAATGAACACAAAAGGCAGTCAAAGGAAACAACTGGACTGACTAAATTGAACTTATATATTTGTTTAAGTCTCTTCCAAGAGAAAACACACACAGTACAGTATGCGTAACGCGCAGCACTAGCTCTACTTGTAGACTGACTGACTAAATCGCGCACGCACGCACGCACGCACGCAGCCCTGTCCTGCAGGTATGTACAGTACAATCAAAACAAAATTTCGCTACTATAATTAGCGACTTATTCACTACATTTTAAACCGTTTTCCCGAAGAAGGGCGTAGAGGTCCATCCACCTTTCTTCCGGCAATCCCCTCAATAATTTCAGAAATAACAATAATCCAATACTAATGAAATCGCAAAATATCTCTGAAGCACGCTGAAGACAATTCTCTCAACTATTTCTATGGATACAAAATTAACAAAGCTCACAACAGTGGTAAATTCGTTTGTTTGGTTTCAACATTTTTATTGCATAGATCAGACCTGCAGAACTGTAGCTTCTCAGAGCGAATGTCTTCGTACCCCTTCTATCCCAACCACCTTTTCTACCAGTGTGGTCATAGCGTTCTAGTTACACTCGGCTGCATCAACATTCATTCTTGCAGTGGCAAGTACACGATATGCTATCACGAATTGCAAATGAACAGATAATAAAATCCTTAGAAACATACCTTTGGAAAGTAAGAGAAAAACGAATGAGGGAAATAAATAAGTTAAAAGACATGTAAAATAAATTTTAAAATGCATGTGTGGATATAATGTTGTTGTTGTTTTCTAATGCCAGGCGTTTGACAATAAAGTCATTTGACCTCTTGCACCCCAATATTTTTCAAAGATATTATCATGACCAGCCAATGAAGCACAGATTTTGAGGTGTTCCGAATCCATTTCTTGGTTTGAGTTGCACAATGGGCAGTTAGGGAACTGATATATTCCAATTCTATGCAGATGTTTGGCCAAACAATCATGGCCTGTTGCCACTCTAAATGCAGCTACAGACGATTTTCGTGGTAAATCGGGAATTAACTGTGCATTTTGATGCAGGGAGTTCCATTTTTTCCCTTGGGATTGAGTTATCAAATTTTGTTAGATTTAGTAACAGGTCTGTAAGTAGCAGTGCTGCCCTTCTTTGCTAAAGCATCTGCATTCTCGTTTCCCAGGATTCTACAATGGAATGGTATCCATTGGAATACAATTCTTTTATTGAGTGATATTAATTGAGAGAACATTTTAGTTATTTCTGCTGTTTGAGATGAAGGTGTGTGTTTAGAGGTGATTGATAGAATAGCTGCTTTGGAGTCTGACAATATAACTGCATTCCTAAATTTATTGATGTGGCATAGAAGATTCCTGAGACTTTCACTTATTGCAATGATTTCACCATCAAAACTTGTTGTTCCATATCCAAGAGATCTATAAAGGGAGAAGAGACAGCACGTAACACCTGCACCGGCACCTTGTTCTCTGGAGATCAAGGATCCATCGGTGTATAAATGAAGCCAGTTTTGTGGAGAGTACCTAATATTAATTGTCTCTAAAGACAATTGTTTCAGTATTTCAGTGTTTACTTCTGATTTCAGTATTTCTTCTGTTAAATTTAGATTATATTCTATATTTAATAGAGTTAAAGGGTTTGGTTTAATTTGTAAGTTTTCTTTTAAATTCAGGATACTGATTTTCTGTTTTAATTCTTGAACAATGGATATGAAACTTTTTTGAGTTTTCAATCTACAGAGAGGACTGTATGAATGCCAATTGTTTCCTGGTAATCTGATAAGTTTTTCATATTGAATCAGTGCTTTTTCTTCTATTGTCATTTTGATGCTGTTAATATTAGTGAGGAATCTCATAGAATCTATTGGCGTTGTTTTGATTCCACCAGTAATGAGTCTGAGAGCTTGGTTTTGAACATATTCTATGTCGTTTATGAAAGGTGAAGTAATTAAAATTTCTCCGCAGTATGTCAGCACTGGCTGTATAAACATTTTGTATGTAGTGTTCAAAGTATTCCTAGAGCATCCCCATTTCTTTCCTGCTAGTCTTTTTAGGTGGATATAATGTAAGAAGGTCTACCTATGTATATATCTTTCTATTACTAGTAAAACCGATTAAGTCCACCGATTCTTAATTTTCCTGAGCTATATCCAATTATCGGGATTTCTGCATATCCAGATCGGCCCAATCCCCAATTAGTCTGGATAACTGGAGTTCTACTGGACTTTGAATGAAGTGTAGCATGGCGCAAAACTCAAATCTGGCCACAAATCGATATCCCCGATTTCATCCCTGTACTCTGACAGTAATATACTGTAGCAGTAACTTACTTGTATATCGATTTCCTTCTTGCGAGTCTCCTTCGCCTTCTTCAGTGCTTCGCGCTCCTCTCTCAGCTCTGCGTGGACCTGCTCGATGTGGGTCACCAGATCCTCTCTGGCCCTCACCAGTTCCCGCCGCTCAGCAATGTTGGCTTCCAGCTTTTCCTCTAGTTGACGCTGCAGAGTGACGAGCACTTCTGTCATGAGGAGCTCACGTGCCTCCCTTTCGAACCTCCACTTCTCCTCCTGCTGTGCCCACATCCGCTGTGCCTCTTCACTGGGAAATATCAACACGTGTACAAAATCAAAATTTACAGATTAAACACTTCTTGACCTAACTTACAGTAGCAGTCATGAACATTATACACGAGAGGTGTAGTTTCGACTTTTTCATTACTTACTTACTTACTTACAAATGGCTTTTAAGGAATCCAGAGGTTCATTGCCGCCCTCACATAAGCCCGCCATTGGTCCCTATCCTGAGCAAAATAAATCCATTCTCTATCATCATATCCCACCTCCCTCAAATCCATTTTAATATTATCTTCCCACCTACGTCTCGGCCTCCCTAATGGTCTTTTTGCCTCCGGCCTCCCAACTAACACTCTATATGCATTTCTGGATTCGCCCATACGTGCTACATGCCCTGCCCATCTCAAACGTCTGGATTTAATGTTCCTAATTATGTCAGGTGAAGAATACAATGCGTGCAGTTTTGTGTTGTGTAACTTTTTCCATTCTCCTATAACTTCATCCCTCTTAGCCCCAAATATTTTCCTAAGCAACTTATTCTCAAACACTCTTAATCTCTGTTCCTCTCTCAAAGTGAGAGTCCAAGATTCACAACCATACAGAACAACCGGTAATATGAGTGTTTTATAAATTCTAACTTTCAGATTTTTCGACAGCAGACTGGATGATAAAAGCTTCTCAACCGAATAATAACAGGCATTTCCCATATTTATTCTGTGTTTAATTTCCTCCCGAGTATCATTTATATTTGTTACTGTTGCTCCCAGATATTTCAACTTCTCCACCTCTTCAAAAGATAAATTTCCAATTTTTGTATTTCCATTTCGTACAATATTCTGGGACTTTACAGAAGATTAAATGATTTCACAACCAACATTTCGAAGGTTCGTCCTACCTTTGTCTTCAGGTGAACAAAAAAAGAAGGCACGAGAAAGACGAATGAATGGATAGGTGTAGAAAGAACAATCTTCTTGTTTGGGAAAATAATAAACAGTGCAGTGGATTCAAGCCCTAATCACATGTATATGAGAGGGTTAGAAGCAAAGGGGTACAAGTGAGATTTCTAAGAACATGAATTAAGTGTATCCAGGGCAAGCTAAAACATTTAAAATTTTAGTGACAAAGGGTGAAGCTGCATCCTGCTGTATTATTAAAATTATTGGAACCTTTAATAAATTCTTAACTCTTCAGAATGTGAAGCAATCATATCCTTAAACCAACAATTCTCTTTAAACTTCATAACCTTTAATTAAAACAACCTCATAGTATTTAAAACCAATTAGACAAGCCAAATATACCAAATTACGTCTGTTTGAAAAACATTAAATTGACAATGAAAATTTTTGTTTTAACAATAACAGTAGGCCTAGAATTAGAATTCAGTCATTTAAAAATTTTTCATCTCATATCTCAACACAATTAGCACATGATCCTTAATACTGTATCAAACAAATCACAACCTATACTAACCATTAAAACATACAGACTTACGATGTAGGTTCATTTCAGTATAGCAAATCCTGAGTACCACGACCAATCTTCAAATCATTGGTTGAATTATATCGCTACCAAGCAAGAACAGCAAACCCCTTTCCACCCCAGCTTTACTCAACTACAGACTACTACAGCCTGCACCATACAGGTGGCGACCAAAGGGCAATTGACATATGAGCATAAAAACGAGAAAATATCAGAACTTGCCACATCCAAAATCTTTCTTTTCTGAATACACATGCTCTAAGATCATAAAGAAATACCACTCATACATGTGATTACATTCTGCAGGATTACAAAGACAAACCACTCAGACATACCGTTACAAGGAATACATCTTTTAACCACACCACACACTAAAATTGAAATAAAAAATTTCACGGAATTTACGAAATCTTAAGTACTTTCAATCACATTTTCTCACAAATAACTTACGTGCACTTATACCTCATTCCTTTTGACCCCCTCACATCAGATTGGCCATTCCCATGTTATGAAATGGCAACATAAAAAGAGAACAACCATCAGAGCTTCACTATCGAAAAGGTATTTTTTGGATTGACCGCTAGACGATATTACTCCATGCAATTCAATAAGGGTTATAACGTAACTTCTTTTGCAGTATGGCAGCGTAGTGAAATTGATAAAAGTTGTCTTGCAATTCCCTTACGCTGATCAATCTGTTATATGCGATCGGAGATTCAAGTATGTATAAGAATATGTGAGAATACCAATGATCTCCTTCCTGAGAAGGAACAGAAAGGTTTCTTCCTCAGGCAGAGAGGAGAAGATGGAAGAGTAGAGAGGTCAAGAGAAGGCGTGAGAAAGAGGAAAAGAAAGAGGAAGAAAGGTAAGAGAAGAAAAGAAAGTCAGAGAGAAAGAGAAAAGGAAAGAAAAGAGAGAGGAAAAGAAAGATGAAAATAAAGAGGAAGAGAATCATGGAAATAAAGAGAGATGAAAATAAATAGAAAGAGAGGGATGAAAAAAGAGGGTAAGAGAGAGATGAAAATAAATAGAAGGAGAGAGATGAAAAGAAAGAGGGAGAGAGAGATGAAAATATATAGAAAGAGAGAGATGAAAAGAAAGAGGGAGAGAGAGATGAAAATAAATAGAAAGAGAGGGATGAAAAGAGAGATGAAAATAAATAGAAAGAGAGGGATGAAAAGAGAACGAGAGATGAAAATAAATAGAGAGAGATGAAAAGAAAGAGGGAGAGAGAGAGAGAGAGAGAGAGAGACAGAGAGAAAGATGATAATACATAGAAAGACAGAGATGAAAAGAAAGACGGAGAGAGAGAGAGATGAAAATAAATAGAAAGAGAGAGACATGAAAAGAAAGAGGGAGGGAGAGAGAGAGATGATAATAAATAGAAAGAGAGAGATGAAAAGAAAGAGGGAGAGAGAGAGAGATGAAAATAAATAGAAAGAGAGATGAAAAAAGAGGGAGAGAGATGAAAATAAATAGAAAGAGAGAGATGAAAAGAAAGAGGGAGAGAGAGAGAGATGAAAATAAATAGAAAGAGAGATGAAAAAAAGAGGGAGAGAGATGAAAATAAATAGAAAGAGAGATGAAAAGAAAGAGGGAGAGAGAGAGAGATGAAAATAAATAGAAAGAGAGAGATGAAAAGAAAGAGGGAGAGAGAGAGATGAAAATAAATAGAAAGAGAGAGATGAAAATAAATAGAAAGAGAGAGATGAAAAGAAAGAGGGAGAGAGAGAGAGATGAAAATAAATAGAAAGAGAGAGATGAAAAGAAAGAGGGAGAGAGAGAGATGAAAATAAATAGAAAGAGAGAGATGAAAAGAAAGAGGGAGAGAGAGAGATGAAAATAAATAGAAAGAGAGATGAAAAAAAGAGGAAGAGAGAGAGATGAAAATAAATAGAAGGAGAGATGAAAAGAAAGAGGGAGAGAGAGAGAGATGAAAATAAATAGAAAGAGAGATGAAAAAAGAGGGAGAGAGATGAAAATAAATAGAAAGAGAGATGAAAGGAAAGAGGGAGAGAGAGAGAGATGAAAATAAATAGAAAGAGAGATGAAAAGAAAGAGGGAGAGAGAGATGAAATAAATAGAAAGAGAGAGATGAAAAGAAAGAGGGAGAGAGAGAGATGAAAATAAATAGAAAGAGAGAGATGAAAAGAAAGAAGGAGAGAGAAAGATGAAAATAAATAGAAAGAAAGAGATGCAAAGAGAGATGAAAAGAAAGAGGGAGAGGGAGATGAAAAGAAAGAGAGATGGAACGAAAGAGAAGAATGAAAGTAAAAAAGGGAGAGAGATAGAGATGAAAAGAAAGAGGGTGAAAAAGTAGAGAGTAGAAAAAAGTGGAAAAGAGCAAAAGAAAGAGAGAGAGCAAAAGAAAAATGGAGATAGAAAGAAATGACACCCTGATACCTGTACCCGGTTAGGATAATATCTGAATGGAAGGGTTTAGGAAAAAGTATAAAAATTAAATCCCACTTACTGGAACAGAAATTCCATCTGTTTTTCACGCTCCTTCTCAATGCGCGACTGTTCTTCCAGCACTCGGCGGACATGCAGCATCTCTTGATATGCAGCTTTTCGCTCTTCACTCTTCCTAGTTTGTTCCTCCATTTCTGAGGCTAACAGCTTCTCGAGGAGACGAGTATCTTCTGCCAATTGCTCCTGCACCTCTTTGGCACGACGTCGCAATTTTAACTGGTACTGACGCTGCAGAAACGACCTTCAAGAACCAGAATTAATTTGCCATCTCATATGAATATCATTTTTTAATAATCATATCTTGATTTAACTATTAGAATACTAATTAATTTGTTTAAATATTTTTTAATGATGTAACATTCGTTTTTGTTACAAATGAACTGATAAAAATTATTCTCTAAATTTAAGAGATGTTTACATGGTATTACAAAAAATATGAACTTTTTACTAAAACTATATTAAAGCCAGTGGCGGTTCCTCGGGGAAGGGAAGGGAGGAACGTCCTCCGCACATTTTTCTTCTTTTGAAAGTAAATACGAAATGAAATATATGCCTTAAAATTCGAGGAAGATTCGATAATTTTTAAGTTCACAGCTGTAAGAAAACCTCGGTTGATCGAGATTTAAACCACGCGCACTCATGTGCTGCTAGAAAACTGTGAGAAGGATGCGAGATTGTTTGTGTGGAGGAAAGCCAATCCATTCCTCCTTTACTGCAGTTAACACACATAGGCAACAGCGCGCTAGCGGCCAGAGAAAGAAGCAGAGTTTTAAGCAAGTAAATGAACGGATAGGGAGGAGATCCTCCTCTGAATCAGCGCATGGGCGGGAAATAGAAACCGACTGGTCTTGCAGCAAGCTCACTGCTATCTAACGATGCTGCATTCAACCAGACTATAACACGTCAGTTAGGAGGAGATACAATAAAAACAGTTTTAACGCAAAGCTATGAAAGACACCATATAAACCATTTTAAAATTATAGATCAAAATATATTCATTGCACTTTATATACGCTATATTCATGGTTTGAAACTTTCGAGGATATTTGAAAGTTGAAGTTGGGTTTATATAAAACAAAGAGTAGTTCTAAGTTAGTATCGCAGACCTTTTTGGCCTCTGAAATTCACTTCCATTCATTGTTCACTAGACAGAACAACAGCCAAGTTGTCAGTTTTGTACAAATATATTTCAAATTGAAGGTACTGCAAACTACATTTTTAACATAAAAAAATTAATCGGCCACCGGCAACTTTGAACAATAATGGTAGTATCACTTCACAAGAACTGATATTCTTCAAAAGCATGTCATACTGAACTTGTAAAATGTACATGTGACAACACAGACCACGTGGGTGAGTGCAGTGTTCTCGCTTTCGTAACAGAATTTCTCATTCCCGTTTCCGTAAAACGGTTCCGATTACGTGTTAGTAGCTGGTCTCTTCCAACACATGTGATGCTGTAGTGTGCGTGAAAAATGCTGCGAGGTTGTGAATTTCCTTGTAATTGTTAATTTGTGCAATTATTCAACAACGAATGGAAGTGAAAACATATTATATTTTGGACAATTTAGGAAACTCAGTTTACAAAAACAGATTATTGCTTTACGAAAGGGAAGACCAAGCCCAACACTACCTGGTATTACATGTATGCATGTAGGCTAATTTGTAGCATGTTTCATTCAAGAAGGTGTCATTTTGTGCTGTTAACTTCTTTCCTCCTCTTAAGAAATATGCAGAAGCCGCCACTGATTAAAGCTAATACTTAACTAGCCCAGTAGCTCTCCAACAAACAATTATAAGAATAAGAAAGTTTCAAATTCTAGAAATCTAAACAAAACATTCCAAAGACACTACCTATTAATTAAGGTCAATATGTTCCCACTTTAGTAGTCTGATGTTTTCTGTAATTCATGAAAGCCTAGAATGTTATGTCTCAGTACTGCAAAAACAGCACACACTTTCTTTCCTACACACGTGTTTCTGACATATTTCTAAATATACAGAGTGAATCTCGAAGAAAGCTCGTAGTTTTGGGACATGGTTCTTGAAACCATTTTGAGTAAAATGTTCATAATATGATCATGGGTCCGACTTCGGAAGATTAAAGAGCTATGGAATTTACAGTAAACATTTCATTTATATGTTTTTATGGGAGTTTGTGGTAAAGAAAATGCATAAGCATATACTGAAATAACATGTGAAGAACAAGTTAATTTAGCAAAATTTTCACAAGAGAAATTTAAAACTTCACAATTAAGTCACCTTTGATTCTATAATACAATATTCAAATTTATCACATATTACAGCTGGGCCACTAAGTTATTTATGTAACTATTCAATGTTCAATGGTATATTCCCCGAGAGATTAAAATATTCAGTGGTTATTCCTATCTTCAAAAAGGGAGAAACAACGTCTCCAGAAAATTACAGACCCATACCAGTCTCCTCCAAAATCTTTGATGATGGGAAGAACAGATTTTTTAAATTTCGATAGAAGTTTCTGATTTTCTATTAAGATAGCCTGTGATTTTTCAGGTTTCAGAATCAATCCAAATTTATGTGACCACGAGGTTAGAGATTTAAAACCCGAATTGAATTTGTTATACTGTCATTCACTGAATCCGGACTGGCATGGATATACAGTTGTAGATCGTCTGCATAAAGATGGTACCGACAGTATTGTATTGCCTCTGACACATCGTATATTGAAAATAGAAGAGGCCCTAAAACAGAACCCTGGGGAATCCCAGTCTCCACAATGTGTCATGATGAAAACCGATCATCATGTGAAACAATTTGTAAGCAATCGCAAAGATGAATATATCAGTACTTTGTGTGGTGAGTTTCTCAACATCCAGTTTGCATAAAGTAAATATACACTCAAGAATTAAAAAGGTTTAGAAAAGCAAATGTAAGAAGATTCCATTGGAAAAATGTTTGTGAATTAGCCTATAATATATTTACAAATAATTTCTAGAATCTACCATATGTGTTTTATACATCATTAACTTTATGGAATATTAGAAGCTGCTTTGGGAATCTACGTGTACAAGTCAAGTGATCAATAAGACATGGAGTTTTGTTTACCCGAGTTCCACCTTCTTACGTCTCTCCTCTGCAGCCCTCCTCTCTATTAGCAGCTCTTCCAGTTTAGCTTTCCTCTGCATAGCCTCAGCTTCCTCTTTCTGCAGTTCCTCTGCTTTCCTCTCTTTCTCTCTACAATATAAGAATATGCAAATTATTAAGATACATTACTTCCGATGGAACTGTCGACTGTATTTAAATTTTTATTTAAATTTTATTTAGAAGAAAATGTCACAATAATAAACAAACTTCAATCAATTAATAAAGTCACATATTTTCACGTGTATTGCCCGCAAGCATGTATAAGCTGCACCCCCAATTTTGAGAAAAATTCGGGGGGGGGGGGAAGGGGAGAGAATTCTTATGGTCTTGCAGAGATGCTAAAACAAAGTTAGACGCTTAGTGTAAAGTCTCTCACAATGATGCTAGGAAGACGAAATTTTTATTGCATGTCCTAAATACTACACAGTAGGATTTTTTTTTGTAAACTGAATAATTTCGAAATTAAAAAATAAAACATATTTAATGGACACTAAAAATTTAAATTTTGAAGTTGAACATATTTTTAAGAACTTTTCTCTCTATTTAAAAAGGTAAAATTAAAATTTTAAGTTTTTTTCTAACCCTATCAGAGATGTAAAAAAATAGTCAAGCATACAATTTAAATTTTGTAAAAGAAGCTAGATTTTGAAAATATATAATATATATTTCTTAATTTGAATAACACAAAAACCATTATCTAATCGTAAAGGAACTTACTGTATATACAGGAATACTTATAGGAAGGGGATAAAATGTACAAAATATGAAGTCTCTACTTTAAAAATTGTATAAAATAGAAATTGCACCCATCACCACATTAATACAGTTACATAATTACATCTCCCTGAAGATTCTGCTCCCCTTAAAAGTTCCTTGTTTTGAAAATATTGCTCGTAAAATTCCTCCCAGCTGTAGTCTAGATCGATTTACTATGTATTGTAACATAGCTTCTATAGGTCACATCCAACTTATTTCGTTCTTTTCCCCATTCATGAGAAACCACGTTCAACATTAATGAGCCGGCATATTGAAGATATACTGGCAAAGAATTAACAACTCTGAGAATTGTTCTTCAAATTTAATTTCTTGAAGTGCATAATACCATCTTTCATGGTATAATTTACTTTTCCATTCTTCAGGATGTGTGCCCATAATAATTTTTTTTTTAATTCTGTCTGTCCACCGGTAAATTTTGTGTCATTCATTGACAAAAATATATAGGACATTCCAAACGTGCTGATAATGTCAATATAGGACACGACAAGATCATTAAATAAAGGACATGTCCTACATATATACAGGACGCCTGGCAATCCTATGGAAATGTTATTTCGTTGTACAACTAGGGTCATTTCTCTTCTGTCAACTTAAAGAAAAGTAAATTATATTGTCTGATTTAAGTTAACCTAGAGCAGTCTCCTCAATACAAGTGAATAAAGCAGTAACAGAGTACTCCGAACTCAGAAACTATCTACAAAGCTGAGGTGCCCACCTGAGTTCTTCCACTTGCTGTTTAATTTCAGCCTGCAGAGCCACTGCTCTTTCCTTCCTTTTCTGAAGCTCCTGTCTTTGACGCTCCTCATCAGCAAGTCTCAATGCTTCACGCTCCTTCATTGCTTCTAGTTGCTCTCTTTCTACTCTCTCACGTTCCTCTTTTTTCTCCTGTACTTGCTTTACCCATGCCTCGCGGACAAAATGCGTGTGCTGTTTTTGTTCAAGCTGCAATTAAGTCACATAACACATACAAATTATAGCCCACATATCCCAACTTAAGCAATAACATATATTTCTGAAAATTCAAAAGTATAAAGATTATAAAAATCCCCTGTAATGTAGAAGGATGGATATATTTTTATACATTTTTTTATTAACAAGTCAAGTGGTTGTAAGCAGGGATGATAAGTTGCAACTACGTATTGCCTCCATTAAAAGACGTAACTAGAAATTAAAGTTTTATAGGTATGATAAATTCGCTATACAGTAGAACCTCAATTATCAGTCACCCTATTAACTGATCGGTTGATTATCCGACTGTCTTTCTCGTCTTGTTTTTCTATCATCATTGGTATCATTGTTGTGTGAATTGTGACGTTATCGGAAACATTTTTAAACGACACCCTGTATTTTTCTGTATACCATCTGAAAGATTTTATTATTCTCCATGGTTACACGACATATCAATTGTTTTATACAACAAACGCTGCTATAGTAACAAAATAAATAATTGGACTTCTTGATGTTATGGAAGTATAAATTAACAGAAAATAACTATGTTATTAAGTGAAAGTAAGAGAATTGAGATTTTAATGATTGGATATGGTAGAAACACAGTCTAGTATATACAGTCACGAAGCTCAATACTTAGTAAATATGCATCCATAGATAGTTGCTAACCACTAGGATCGCTAATATCGCCTCATTACAGACAATGCGAAATAGTACCGGCACAGTCTATTGTTCCTAGCACCCTCAACAATTCAAGCTTCGTGACTGTATACAGTAGACTGTGGTAGAAACTCACACGCAATTTCCCCAGAAAGTAAATGTGTGGGCTGGGATTCTAGAATGCAGTTTTTGATGATGCACTTAATGCAAATCGGTGTTTAGAATTTTTGCGTGTTTCACATACCAGATCGTAAATGGGCAACATTTTGAACATTTAATTAATAGAACATTTGCTTCTGTAACACATTTATTTTGCTACCATAGCAACGTTTGTTTATAAAACAACTGATAGCTTGTGTAACCATGGAGAATAATAAAATCTTTCAGATGGTATACAGAAAAACACAGGGTGTTATTTTAAAATGTTTTCGATGACGTCACAACTCGCACGACAAAGATATCAAGAATGTTTTTTTTTTCTTTTTTGTGAAAAAGTGTCTTTTAAAATATTCTGTTTGACGTGTCCGAGCATTTTTCGAAAAACATTTCCATTCAGCTGTAGCAGAAAATATGCGTGACTTTTGAAACGCACTGTATATATTGCAGCATGTGAAATTAATATGGATTTTTGCAATTCTACGTTCTGCTGTAGAGTACAAGTTAATAGGATCATGAATGAAGTAAAGTATTATTTGTATTAAGCTAATAATTTTTTTAAAACTTGGTGGTTGGAATTATTACTTAATTACTATTGTGTAAGGGATGTTAATTTTAAAACAAAATTTGATAACACAATCTCAAGGGAAAAAATGAAACTCTCTGCATCATAATCCACAGCTAATTCCCGATTTACCACGAAAATCGTCTGTAGCTGCATTTAGATTGGCAACAGGCCATGATTGTTTGGCCAAATACCTGCATAGAATTAGAATATATCAGTCCCCTAACTGCCCATTGTGCAACTCAAACCAAGAAATGGATTCGGAACACCTCAAAATCTGTGCTTCAGTGGCTGACCATGATAATATCTTTGAAAAATATTGGAGTGCAAGAGATCAAATGACTTTATTGTAAAACGCCTGGCATTAGAAAACAACAACAATTTTAAAATAAACCTACTAAAGGCTTGCGTAACGATTACTGAAATTATTTCGATACTTGCACAAATATTAGATCATTTCTATTTTTAATGCCTAGTTACCTCTCTAATTGAAGGCTGTCTCGACCTCCAGTGATGATACAATTTCAGCTCTGCTTCCCTGCGCTGGTTTTCCTCCTCGCGACGCTTCAGTTCATAATTGACTACCTTCAGCTCTTCCAGAGGGACCCGGTGATGGGATGATGGACGACCTTTCAGCCGAGCAAGTTCTATTTCATATTGTCTGTTCTCTGTGAACAGCAGAGCTGACAACTTCTGGCGACGTTCTTCTAGTTTTTCAGCCTTCTTTTGAGCTTCAACTGCTTTCTTGTATATTTCCATACTGAAAAACAAGAATGTATTCCTAACAAAAAATTGTATTGAAAATTTAATCCTTTTCGACCTTCTCACCAACACACTAAGGACACGCACACGCACACAGTTACACTACAAGAGAAAATTAATATAAAATAGACCTGGATAAATAAAAAACTCGAAAATAAAAGCTTTTTAGATAACTCATTCGTGCGTAGTGCAGTGTAAACTACTGTGGTTTTTCTACTGGGTGTTCATTTCAAAGTGTGCCTTGACGTCACTGTTGTTGGGTCACCGATTTGAAGCGAGTTTCAGCTTATATGTTAGAGAAGTTGCCTATTATTTAAGGCATTCTTCAATCTGAACTTGAGAACGTGTACGGTATAACTTGAACGTCGTAGCAACAGATGGCGGTCTGTACGGTCTATGTGCTACCATAACCTCTTTCGAACTGTGTTTTGAGCAGGCAAGTCGTACGCAGGGTATTTGTTATCATCGGTTGCGTACGGCAAAATTCCACAATACAAATCAAATGCTCCGTGTCCATGTTGACCGTCGAAGTTAATGTCAACAAATACGTAAGTAATCGTCTTAACCCTCTCCCCATATCCCGACAGTACGTATTTCCAAACAGTTCACATTCCTGCCACTACCGGCGTTACCGTAGGTATCGGTACGCACTCTTCAGAATGAACGCCGTACTTGCTAGGCAACTTCTCTGCCTCATAGGTTATACACTTCTGCGGAAGTGTAGGAAGATTGAATTCTCTAGGCTCATCGGCTAGCCACATGACGGCATACAGCGAGCCATGACACACTTTGAACTGAACATCCAGTATAGTACGGAACACAAGACTGTGGGCGGTGTTGTCTCATTATGCGTCATATATTTGCCTGCTTATTCTCGAAAATATAACGTGCTGTTCTTTGTGATCGGTGATTTTATTAAGCTGTGACCCATTGTATTGCTAAGTGTGACAGAAATGGTTCAGATAATTCTTCCGATTAGGCCTATGCATCTGACTCCTATGACGAGTAAAATAGTTAAGCTCTGAGTTGTGCTTATTATTTTTTCTAATTGTTTTCATTACAAAATATCAATATTCAGATCACTGATTATGCATGAATGTAGTAGAAATAAGAGTGAAGAAAGGTTCAAATGTGACTTTGTTCAAATATATTTTATTATTTTCTTTCAATATACAACTGAAGGCTAATTTAAGGACAATGCTCTGAAATAAATTCTTAAAACTAGGCTATCTTCTTATGCAACCTTCATAGCAGGCTCCTATGACGAGTAAAATACTCAACCTCTATGTTGTACTTTGTTTTTTTTTTTTTCTTTTAATTGTTGCATTACAAAATATTAAAATTAGGATTATTTAATATGTATGTAATAAAATTGATAGAGAATAAATTTTCAAATGTGACTTTATTCAAATATATTTTGTTTTCCTTTTACATACAAATTAAGGCTAATTTAAGAACAATGCAGAATGCTTTCAAATTCTTAAAACTAGGTTATCTAATTACGTAATCTTCATAAGAAAAGTGACAAGAAATACACACTTTTAAAGATAAATAGTACATTAATCATTTCTTCTTAAGCACCGATTTACTTTTAAGACGTAATACATATGCATGTGTTACAGTAGAGGAAAAAAACACACACACCATTCAAAATGAAATATTCAATATAATTGTGAATAGGCCTATATTGAATAAGCAGTCGCGGACAGCCGATGAGGGGTGGTCCTCCAGCTTGGGGGTTGGGCGAAGGGCTAACAACCTATCACCGTAAAAAACAGCTTGTTACGAAACCTTCAAATAATTGGGCGACCGGAGGGAAATAGACCTTTGGAGAGGCCGAGACGTAGGTGAGAAGATAATATTAAAATGGATTTGAGGGAGGTGGGATATGATTATAGAGACTGGATTAATCTTGCTCAGGATAGGGACCAATGGCGGGCTTATGTGAGGGCGGCAGTGAACCTCCGGCTTCCTTAAAAGCCAGTAAGTATTGCTGAACCTACCATAGCTATTTTCAAGCGATCAGCCAATAGTGAAGTATTCCTAAAACCTGCATTGTGAGATATAAAGAGGAACATAAACATGACCCAGTATATATTTATCTGATCCAAAACCTCCAATGCTACAGAAACAGTAATATACACGATACTCTAGGTCGCATGGTGTTAGTAGGCCTACAATTGTACAATATGACTGAAACTGTTATGTCTTCATGTGAATATTTTTATATGTAATGTGCATTTCTTCACTTACACTGCTCCCCCCATCCCTAATTTTTGCTGCGCTCACCCCAGCGCCCCCCCCCCTCTATTTGGAAGTTCTGGCGCAGCCACTGTGGAGAACTCTGTGTATGTATAGTTGCAAATTAGACGGAAAACACTGTGTATTACACAGTGAAAACGACTTTTGTTACTAGAAGGAAGAATTTAACTGTTTGAACTTGCTTTGTCACCTTTGATTGTAGTAGCGCGGAGAAGCCCAATCATCGTGTTTGCTGGACCGCACCTCCCACGTGTGAAAGTACTGCGTCACGCCGTTCCAGAGCTGCTGGTGGTCCCACTCTGCATTCCGCCGTCGCACCAGCGCCTCTTCTTGCCGGTAGCGTCTGGAAGACGGCGGAGCGCTTGCACACTGGCGCGACATGGCTCACGGCTGCAAATCAGTTCAAATATAGTATTCACATTAAGGGATAAAAAATTTTTCATTTTTCTTATAGTAATTTACTATGATTTTTTAGTTTTATAAACGTGAAAGAAATTTTAAGATATATATAAAATTGACAAAGTTATGCATTAAAAAGTTCTGCCATGCAAACGCGATACGAGTCGGCAATTTGGAAATTCACCGCACATAAAAAAAAAACACCCTCAAAGGTAAAAAGAAATATTCCTTTTTCTTATAATAATTTAATATGCACGTTTCACTTTATATACGTGAAAGACATTTTAAGATACCGCTATCTATAAAAATTACCAATTTATGTATTAAAATGTCCGGCCACGCAAACGCACTACTAGCCAGCAATCTGTAAGTTTATCGCTCATTTTCTCAAAACTATATTTTTTGAAACTGATTAAATCACATCTTCCGCAATTTTGTTTAGATAACTTCACTCGAACGTTTCTCTGCCAATGAACGAGCTCTATGACGCTAGATTCACCAATGAGAATGGAATTACACTGATTCTGTGGGGAGCTGACGAGAAAGTCTCTGCGAGGTGTATTTTAATTAGGTGCGGTGCGGGGAGGTATTGTGAATGGAGCACCGCTCTTCCTAGAACTGACCAGAGATAAGATAAGTTGTTATGAATCTTATGGCACTAAACAGATGACATCACAGTCACCACATGATGTTTAATTATACCGTGGCTGAAAATATCGGGTAGTTTGAGACTAGTTCTGTGTCGGTGTGTTGTATAAGTTGAAATTGTTAGTTTATACTTTAAAAGCTGATCGAATGTTACACGTTGGTTAGCTATTGTAATGTAGTTAGTGTGTCATTATGTCGTTTTCTGCGAGCAAGAGTGGCGTTACGTTGGTTGTTGCCTGAGTGCAGGATTGGCACTACTCCACATTCCTGATTCCTGATTGTGCTGATCTCGTGAGCTTCCCACAGTATTTAAAAGTATGCTGCTCAAAATTAATAAGTGAGACTTCTTCCTTCTACGTTCATTTGTTTTATTTGTATCGTCTCTACTTCGATGTATCAGCAATCAAGCAATTACATCAGACTCGCAGTCTCAACTTGCAACAATAATTAATTACAATAATTGCACAATTACTATAAGTAAAAATATTTACAATAAAATTAAACATGTTAAAAAATTATAGATAAGCAATGATAAAAGAGTTCAAAATAAAGTGTGTTATAACCTTTCTTCCCCGTGTAATTTTACAATCAAGTTTCTTTGTTCTAATGTAGTTTCTCTTTTCTTGTTACCGATTGCTTTGCGTTTACTTCAAACGATGTGCCCTGCTTCACTCTGCTCTACTTACTGATGCGGTACACCTAAGGAAGCCCGGACGCGTTGTTTATAAGTTTGAACAGGGCTGTCCAAATACTTAATTTGCGCCTAACTTACCTCAAAATTTACGTTTAATTAAAATTAAAATTAAGGTAAGACAAATTGAAATTATAAATGAAAAACCTTAAAGAGCGTACCCTATCAACATTATCGCAATACGAATAAGGGTTTCTTAGAGAAACGCATATTACGTGTATGTATAATTAAATGTTCTCTCCATTGGAATTGTGCAAATACTTTTTTTTTTTTACCCACTGTACGTTCCACTTCCGGCCTATATGAATCCTTGTCTTCCACGTGAGCAGCTACAGTAGAAGAGAGGATATGGATGATTTATATCTCTAAAAGTTACGGTACATTTCTTTGCTATTGTTAATCTCACCCGTTTCTTTAGATGCGCTTTTTTTACTTGTAAATTGAATTTAGCGACCTTTTAACGACATTTGACATCTTATTTTGACGACTCTGAGGTGACGATTGTTGGCAACACTGCCGATGTAGCCTATGTACATCTCATTATCTCAACAATCTTTGTCATATTCAGTTGTGAATACGAAGTAAAACATTATACACTTTAAATAATAAAATGGAAATTATCGATGTAGTCCCACACGATATATTGTTGGTTAAACTACAATCAAGGGAGATTGACTTCAGAGTGCTCCAGTGGATCAAGAAATTTTTAACTTGTCGCACTCAGAGAGTACGGGTAGGGGAGGAATTATCGAACCCAATTGAAATTACTTCCGGGGTCCCGCAGGGGAGTGTCTTGGGGCCTCTTCTATTCTTGGCTTTTGTAAATGATCTGCCAGTTAATATCTTGTCTAGGGTTCGCTTATTCGCGGATGATTGTATGTTATACAGGAAAATAAAAAGTCATGAAGATACTACTCTTCTCCAGAATGACCTCAATAGAATAAACGATTGGGCAATAGCCAACAAAATGAAAATAAATTCTCTAAAGAGCAAAGCCATCAGCTTTACAAGGAAAAGAAATAAAATAGTCGCATCGTATACGTTAGGGGGTGAAACCATTCCGGAAGTTAACAAATGTAAATACCTCGGAATAACATTTAGCAGCGATCTCGGCTGGGGGGAACACGTTACAGACACAGCGGGAAAAGCATGGAGAGCGTTACACTTTGTGATGAGGGTACTAAGAAAAGGTTCTGATAAATCCAAAGAGATTGCATATAAATCACTAGTACGTCCAGTAATGGAATATGGTGCTGCATGTTGGGATCTTTACAGATTAGAACATATTAAGACACTGGAAAAGATTCAAAAACGGGCTCTTAAGTGTTATCGGAAAAATTCATCATTAAAATGGGACACACTCACGGACAGGAGAACGCGAATTCGATTATGCGCACTGTTCAAAACATACAGAGGTGAGCCTGCCTGGAAAGAAATAAAAAATAGGTTGCAGCCGCCAAATTACTCTTCAAGGAACGACCACTCATATAAATTGAGGGAAAGAAGACAGAGGACGGACACTGGAAAGTTTTCTTTTCTCAATCGGACTATCAGGGACTGGAATGCTTTACCTGCAGACTTACTAAAGGCTTTACCAACAACCAAAAATGTATTTAAAAATAGGCTGAAGGACCTTTCTAATAGACGGTAATTATACACAGTACTTAAAGGGTGTAAATGATATGTTGTTATTGAAGTGTTGTATCAGTGAAGAATTATGTTGTGTCAGTGAAGTGTGTTGTATCAGTGAAGAAGTATGTCGTGTCAGTGAAGTGTGCTGTGTAAGTGAAACGTGTTCCTGTCAGTGAAACTGTATAGGTTATAGTGGCAGTGCAAAGTATTTGAACAGTGAAATGTTTTTGAAGTGTTAGTGAAATCAGGATAGAATCAGTGAAATGTGTCGTAGTTCCAGTGCAGTGAGTGAGTTGACAGCGAAATGAGTGTAATGTTGAAAGGTACTTGTGCAGATATGAACATATACTCGTGGGTTTTAGTTCGATCTTAGTTTTAAGATACAAATTAGAATATTTCAAATGTTATTTTAAGTGATCGTTTCATTTAATTTAGTATATTCCATGTTATTATTATTATTATTATTATTATTATTATTATTATTGGTATTAATTATTAGTATTATCATTAATTGTATTTTTAATTAATAAGTTTATTATTGTCATTATTGAGTGTAATTAGTTACCACTGCCACCGGGTATATACCCATTGCAGTGTGAATAAATACATACATACATACATACATTTTTGGCAATTTAAGTATTAGAAATTAAGACAAAAATAACTTTCGTAATTCTGTTGATAACAGAGAATAAAAGACTGTGTGTTATTTTAATTTCATATTACAATAATGATTATACCTTGAGTTTCTGGCTGATATGTACAGCAGTGGCAAAAAAACCGGACCGACCCTTGTAGCTGATTTCAGAGCCTTGTTCACTCCAGAGCACGATAGACTGGTAACTAAGATTTTCGTGGTTCGAATCCTGCCTGGGAAGGAAACTTTTTTTTGTTCGTTATTCAAATTTATTCCCAATACTTTTCGATTGCAGCGATATTTTACTACTTAATTAACTTATTATTCCCAGAACATAAATTTTACCAGCTATCTAAAAAAGTATTGGGAATAAATTTGAAAAAAAAAAAAAAAAACGTTTCCTTTCTTTCCAGACAGGATTCCAACCACGAAAGTCTTAGTTACCTGTCTATCGTGCTCTGGAGTGAACAAGGCTCTGAAATCAGCTACAAGGGTCGGTCCGGTTTTTTTTGCCACTACTGTACATATATCAGGCAGTATATCTCACTTGACGATATGTGTCAGAGGAAGAACAACTGAAAAGTGTAGGGGGAAAAGCAATTAAAGTTGACAATTCTCATAAGGGTGATATCATCCAATTCAGTATATTACTGCAAACTTTAGTGTTTTTCTTATCAAAACTGGTAAAAGAGAAATACCACCACGGACACAGTCATCCTGTCCTACTTTTCCATTAGAAACAGCAATAAATTCTGCAGTAATATACTGAATTAGAAGATGACATCAACCTCAAGAGAATTGTGACTTTGATTGTTTTTCCCCTGTACGCTTCAATTGTTTGTATGCATCTGAAGTCTGATTAGTATGTAGCTATTCTGTGATGTATGCAATGGAAAAGAAAAGGAACTGACCACCCTATCCAATTATCTCCTGACTCAGTTGCCTCATAAGTGGTGCCTTTATGGTATCACTTGTGAGGTTAAGACATGTCTTCGGACAGTTGATTAAACAATAATGATTGTTGTTGTTTAGTCAACTGTCCGAAGACAGGTCTGAACCTCACAAGTGATACCATAAAGGCACCACTTATGAGGCACCTAGGCCAGGAGATAATGGGGTAGGGTGGCCAGTTCCTTTACCCCTCCATTGTATACATCGCCGACTAGCTACATATTACACTAGTCAGATTTCAGATGCATACAAACAATTGAGCCGTTCAGAGCAGAAGTGGTGTAAGTCAAATATGGGTAATGACGGTTAAAGTAAACATTCTGTGAAATACAGCGCAAAGTAGCAATTAATATTCAATTTATTTAACTATTAGTAGTCAGTGGATAGCACGAAGGACATATTAATTGCTAATTTGCGCTGTATTTTACAGAATGTTTACTCTAAACCTCATTACCAATTTTGACTTACACCACTTCTGCTCTCAATTGTTGTTTATGCCTTAAATTTTATTAACTTGTTTTGTATTATACATATATTGTATATTTTATATTTTTAGTAGAGCCATCGATGTAACTCAGTCGGCAGACTCGCTGGGCTGCTGATCCGGAGCTGCGTTCGGGCTTGGGTTGGATCCCCCTTTGGTCTCATTGAATGGTTTCTTCCGAGATTTTCCCCAGCCGTGGGACTGAAGCCGGATGGTCTATGGCGAGTCCTCGGCATCAACCCCTTTGATTTGATTACCTGGTTGGATTTTTCCGAGGTTTTCCCCAACCAAAAGGCAAATGCCGGGTAATATTTTGGCGAATCCTCGGACCTCACCTCACCTCATCTCACTACATCTCGCCAAAATATTGTAAAAAAATTGCACAAAATTGTAAAAATTGTAGAAAATTACTAAATTGTAAAACTGTAAACATTTGTAAAAATTGTAATTGTAATATTGTAAAATTTTGACTTGTTCCACATCTTAAAGCTTCATTGCTCATGTAAGATCTATGGAATAATGAATGAATGAATGAATGAATGAACACATATCAAGTGAGATGTACTGCCTGATAATATCAGGCAGAACCTCAATCAGAGAAACAACAATGATTAATGAATAAAAAGTGAAACATTATATCCTTTAATTAAATGAAAATTGTAATTTTTGGTAATTTTAAGTCCATATTTAATTACATGTTCCGACAAAAATAACCAAATAGAGGCTATATTCACATATTATTTTACATTTTCGTAGGCCCACATAAAAATCCGTTTCCTGACAATCAGTATATTGAAAGGCTACCGGTCACACGATAGAAACACGATGAGGGACTCAATCCCAATAAGAAGACGATAAATCTCCGTATCTCTGTCGGGAATCGAAGTAGTGTCCGCTGGACTTGAGGCGAGGAACGCAAGAGGCGCACTGGTCATTTAACGCGTGTTCTCAGCATTCACACTAGGATGCAAGACGATTAGTCACGAATGAAATTGATGGAGTGCTACAAGCAGACCAGTTTTTTATTTCAGCTGTCAGTAGGCAATCAGGGGAAGTCCCTGGCAATGACCGACAAATGAGAAGCGTTTTATGTGGGAGCAAAACCAGTCAAGGCAATTATGTGACGAGCTTGCGAAATCAAGTAGAAAAACGTGTCTCGAAATGTACACATACGCGTAAACACTAGCACAGAGTAGTTTTTTATATCTAATTCAAGGTTAAATGTATATATTCAGAACTATTAACATGATATACGCAGGGCAAAATTATCTTTCTGGTCAGTATAAGGCCGTCCAGTAGCCTGAGGCCCTTATGTCACTAATGAATGTTGAGATAACAAAAATGAAAGTCACGAAGTTTTACACACACTTTCTTATCATATTGTAAGTTTTATGAGTCTCGTGACAATTCATTTCATGTAATTGTGAATGATATTACTGTTTCTAGTTTTGTAGTTTATTTTTTGAATTGCAGAATGAATGAAAAGTCTAAAACCACCTTCTTGTAAGTCTAGACTTCTGATCTTAAAAATATGCACATCATCATCATCATCATCATCATCATCATCATCATCATCATTCTTCACGAATTAGGCCTCTGTAGACCTGTTTTGGCCCCATCTAGCATTCTTCTAAAAGGTCTTCCTGGTCGACGATGTCCTCTAGGTTTATACTGCATCATAATTTTTGGGATTCTTGAATTTTCCATTCTTCTTACATGATCTAGCCAATTGAATTTGTATCTGCTAATTTTTTTCTTCTACTGACTCTACTTCTAATTGTTCTAAAATTTCTTCATTCCTTTATCGGTCTAAAAGAGTATATCCTGCTGTCCTGAAAAATTTCATTTCCGTTGCTTTGATTCTGTTCATGTCTTTTTTCTTTACTGTCCAAATCTCGCTTCAGTATAAAAGGGAGGGTAATGCTAGTGTATTATATATTTTTATTCTTATAGATTTTTGTACCAATTTAGCTTTTAATTAATTGTTTATTATTCCTAGAATTTGTGTAAATTTGGTAATTTTCTTGTTCACATCTTTTTCATTTTGATAAGCTATTTCACAACCCAGATAGTTGAAATTTTGTACTTGTTCGAGGCATTGGTTATTGTGTATTATCTTACTTCTGACTGGGTCTTGTCCTAAAAATGCCATTACTTTTGATTTTTGTGCTGAAATTTCCATCCCAAAATCTTTTAATATTTTATTTAATGTATATAATCCTCTTTGTAAATTATCCTCTGAATTAGAAATTATGACTTGATCATCGGCATAGAGTAAAGTATTTAATTTTAGAGCACTGGTTATTTTGATTCCTGATGTGTAGATGTGGTTCCATTTTTAAATAATTTCATTTATATAAATATTAAATAAAGTTGGTGATAGTGGACAACCCTGTCGAACTCCATTATTAACTAATTAAAAATATGCACATAAATATACAAATAAAAACTTCAAATTATGTACTAAATGTGTAATATCAGAGTTACAAAGGGAGTTAAAAATTGTGCCTATTTATTTAAAAAAAATTGTATCTTGTTTATCTAATTATAATTTACAAAATGAATATATCTATATATGTTTATTTCCGTAAAATTACTTATCTTTTATTACAAACCATCAAGCCATTAAATACACAATAATACATAAAATAACCTAATTAATAAGTGAACCTAATTCTACATCACAACCTACATATATATAGGTTCTACATAAGCTTCACACTGGTACTGATAATAATCTTTCACTTTACTCTCATCTCACTCACTGTACTGACACTATGACAATTTCACTGATACTTTAGAACACATTTCCCTAACACTTATAATAACACATTTCACTGACACTATAGAACACATTTCATTGACACTATAAATTATCACTGATCGAAACTATTCACTGCATTGTTATTTATTTATTTAAATTTAAATATACAGAATAAAGAATATAATTACAAACAAGAGAAATAGAAATAAAATAATACAATCAAGGAGATATAGTAGTATTAACAAAATTTGAGACCGAATGAGCAGCGCTCGTGTTCGGTCGCAGTTCAGATATAATATTAATAGGCCTATAAGAGAACATAAAATAAAATAAAATAAAATAGGAAATAGAATTAAATTTACAGTTACAGAAATTATATAATAGGCTACAATATTAATATAAGAGAAATATAGAAAATAAAATAAATAAATAAATAAATAAAATGAAATAGGAACTAAAATTTAAATTTCAGCGGCAATGTAAAACCATAACTTCACTGATTCACCACGCTTCACTGATACAACAGTTCAAATGAGACAAACAATTACACCCTTATTCATACTTTAGGGCCACATTCATAGACATTCTTAGCGCGGGCTTCCGGTGGATGATAAGCGAACTAACGTTTTTCGTATTCATAAACCAGTGTTAGCGATATGATGTGATATGATTCCTATACAAGCAACCAGTCGATAGCCGGGGCTAGTTTAGCATGCTCGTAGCGCGGGCTAGCAAAATGTCTATGCATAGCACCCTTATAGTCTAAGGCCCTCTTACAAGCTATTTTTAAATAATTTACAATTCAAACCAAGGGAGTAACTCGCCAGGCTAAGTAAATACCTATCACCTTAATTTTAATTTACACTTTATACACAACGTTTTAAGTTAGTCTTGACTCTCCTTAAGGCAGGGCAGCCGTCAAAGACCGCTACAGGTTAGGTCATTCCAATCATTTATTGGAGAATTTACCTACATCCATTTTCTGTTTCCTACATTTGATTATGACATAAAAATGGAATATATTGTTGAACTTACAACAGACGAACGTTTTCGCCATGAAATGGCATCATCAGGTCTCGTAATAGTGGGTAACACACAATGAACACTTTCCAAATCTGGTTATTTAACACACTACTCTTAAATATACATATAGACAAAGATTAATATAATAATAATAATAATAATAATAATAATAATAATGATTTATTTTAGCTGGCAGAGTTAAGGCCGTAACGCCTTCTCTTCCACTCATCCAGCAAAAAGTATATATACATATGCATGAACTTACAAAGAATTCAACAATTTGATTTAGATGAGAGTTACATGTATACAAGAGTTATTTACGAATTAAACAACAAAATACTATGCACTATTAATTAAACACTGAAATAAACTGTGTAGCAGAATTAAGCTAAAATACATAGAATGTTAATATATTTCAAATAATATTAGATAATAGAAAGAGATTATTATGAGACAATTTTGAAAATACAGCACTATCAGGATGATGTCTGAAGAAAAAAGTAACAATGTAGTCGGTGATAGTTTAAATCAGTATGATTGGAGTGAAATGCTAATAAGGTTATCTTTTAAGCTGTTTTCAAAGGTGTTTATTGCCTTGCAGCCCCTAATACTTTGTGACAAGGAATTCCATTGACGCGAGGTGGATACTGTAAAAGATGATGAATAACAAGATGTTCTATGAAGAGGTATACTTAGCGTGCCACAGATAAGTGATCTGGTATTTACGTCGTGGTTAGAGTATAGATAAGAGAAACGAGACGAAAGGTAATTTGGTGTTGAGGTGTGCAGAATTCGAAAGAGTAAAGACAAAGAGTGTAAAGTTCTGCGTTCTTTAAGTCGGAGCCACGAAAGACTTACGAAGGACGGTGATATGTGATAATATCGTCGGATGTTGCACACTTAGGTCACGTAACATAACGTCACAATAATCGAAGTGCGGCATCACTAGGGTTTGTACTAGGGTAAGTTTTAGTTGCTGGGGCAAGAAGTTTCTCAAGCGACTCAAACAGTGAATGGAGGAACAATAATAAAATGTTGATAAAATATATACATATATATATATATATATATATATATATATATATATATATGTGGTTATTAAAAAATACAGGTTATATATGTAACATCAGTAGAATTTGAAGGAAATAACAGTCTATATTATAAAATGTAAGAGCGTGACTAGTAAAACGATGTCTGGGGTAGTAACAGAGCATATAACATAATTACTTAGAAGTAGAGTATACAGTGTATAATCTAATAATCTTGAGAATCTTCTATAATGTGCAATCATGTATGTAGAGTTCTTTAATAGCTCACAATAGCTTTTTAAGGGAAGATTTCATGCCCTATCTTATCAATGTTAAAATAGCCATATGAATTCACCATTATCTAAGAAACTATTGGGTTTAAAAATGTGCTTTTTTTACAGGAGGGTTTATTCATTTCTGTTGAATACACTGGTAAATGATTTTTAATATTGATTACAAAAAATATATGATTTTTAAATAAATTTCTTATATGAAACAGATTTTCAGACTTTCTTTTAATTAGATAGGTATGTCAGAAAATTTAATAAGAGGTAGGCCTATACCAGAAAATTTAATAAAGGTTGATTCACATCACAGTACTGTCTGAATTGTGTGCTAAAATTTCATTCTGACGTGCATGATAGAAAATGAAGCTTATGATGAAAAAATTACTTTTGAGAAAATCGCGTTTAAGTAAACACTTAACAATAGAAATGTACAAGTATTCTTAAATAGTACATTATGCAACGAGCCTATAATGATAGTAATTAAGACGCAAGTATGTTTGTTTATGAAACGAGCGCAAGCGAGTTTCATAATTTTCATACGAACGTCTTAATTACCATTATAGGCTAGTTTCATACGACTTTTTATGCTCGACCATATTTCTAACTTTAAATTATTCAGAAATATTCATTTTATTTGTATCTGACTGAAGATCGGAAGTGACATTGTTCATAGCTCGAAATTGTGAGATGTGCGCAGACGCGAAAGTATTGATTTTTTCCGAGGAACAATAATGTCATTGACCTTGATGTAATGCAGAGAATGTATAACCTGGAAATTGATTTATAATTGAAAAACGAGATGACAAATTGAATTTATTTGAATATTATTTACAATTAACGCTAATTATTATAGTAACAGAACATAACCTTCTGCGACAGTATTGGATTTCCAGCCTCCGTGACGTTTCCCTCGTCTTTCGATTGCATATCCGAGAATAATCGAAAACCTGAACTTTAATGAATAGGTGTACTTTAATGACATGCATTAAAGGACTGCTACCGTGTGTATAATTACTACATTTCGGCATGGTCGAGCATAAAAGTATTTTAAAATACAAAATATTCGAATATTTTAATAAATCAAACACAAAATTAAGCAGAATTATCCATATATACAGGTATTATATAAAAATCAAAATTTCATTTTTTTTTCTTTTGTTAGGGCCTTTAAACCCCCCTTAAGCGTTAGATTCAAGTAGCTATCTATATCCATTGACAACAGAGCATATGTTTACATGAACTTCACTCAGAATTGTCAATGCAACATGTCAAAATATTTACTATTCTTTCTAAAACACTTTGTGTAATAACTTCTCAGAAATATAGTGGTCTGGATACATATTGGACACTCCATTTCAGTAATATCTTCATCTTATGCAAGGAAGAAAAAAAACTATAGGCGAAAAAAAGAAGGCATCAGTGGAAGTACAAAGTACATTTCACTCATCACTAGATCGTTGGTTTGTTGTATTCTTCTTGAAACACTAAAATTTCGTATGTTTATTCTTCTTTCGCTGGAACATCCAAAGTAATTACAAATGTAATAGTGATTTCATAAATTATCTTTATTTTCCTAGTAAAGATATTGGATGGTTCTTTGAATATATCTACACTTTTTTTCAGTTTCCTAATGATAAGATAATTTTCGAAAGATAATTTATAGATCTTGGTTAACCTACTTCCTTTTAAAACAAAAGTTTGCCAAGTCATATTTTATTCATTTGAATTAACACCAATACAAGCAATAACAGTTTCAGTAACAGGGAACTCCAGACTTAAGGTCACATTACACAACTAGTCTTAGAATCAGCCAGATAACTAGCGTTTTAAAGGCAAATATTAAGACTTTGCTTTTGGCAAACCACTACTTCCGCATTAAATTAAAAAGCAAACAATGTAAACTCAATGCTTCATAACAAAATTTAAATGTAGAAGTATAGGAAAGTTTGGGGGTCTCCCGAGAATTAATGGCATTGACTGAATCATTTCCCATTCTCTTCAAAGAAATTAGTGTTACGAGATAACACACACTTCCTCATATGTTTCGCGACATTTTTGTTCTTTTATCATATTGCGGATGATATATTACTGTCTATAATTTATTTCCTTGAACTACAATTCAAAAGATATAAATGTAATAGCTTAATGTACATTCAAATAAGAAAGTGAACTTCCGAGATTCCACAAAAGACATTTTTTTCACTTCCCCTACCTCGAATGGCGTTGTTAAAGACTTTAAAAACTCGTAACAAAAGCACGGATAATTCTAAACACAGACACTTAAAATTGCCACATTAAATATCTCCTCTACTGTTACTGATATCGGCGAGCTGTTTTCGCTGAATATTAGGAAACGTAAGATCTCAGAAATTTAGCATATACACAATGAATGAATGAACGAACGAACGAATACAGAAAAAAAAAAAACATTTTCAGCGCAAAGTTTTTATTTTTTACTGGGTGAAACTAGCGCTGAGGTAGTTTCGGTGATTTCGGAAGTGAAAATCGTTGAATTGACGAGGGATTTGTTTTGTTGAGATGCAGTTGATCGTAAATGCAAGGCATAACAAAAGCCTAAAATAACCAAACTTAACCAGTCACAGATTCCTATAGTATATGCAAGGTTTATAATTGGAGTAGGAAGGGAACCACCTCAGCCCTAGTTTAAGCTTTTACTGGAATAATAGTCATAAGTGTATCAGAAACTAAACGAAATAAAATAATAATAATAATAATAATAATAATAATAATAATAATAATAATAATAATAATAATGGCGTTTGCTGCATGTTTATAAAACAAATAGGCCTAATAATAATAATGATAATAATAATAATAATAATAATAATAATAATAATAATAGTAATAAGAAAAATAATAGTAGGAAGTGGTGTTATTTTATTTACTGCAATAACAGTAACAATAATAATGTGATGGTGATGTTCTTATGTTATTTTGTTTAATTCAGCTGCAAATAGTTAACGCCTATACAATGCATTAAACGTAAGTGGACGGTAATTGAAATTAAATAAGGATCTTCAGCTGTTTTTAAGTCCTTTTCTTTCACATGCTCTATTCAAATATATTTTAACTTAAGAAGTTAGCATAACTCTAGGAAATGCGACAGGCTAAAAATGTTCAAAACGGTGATCACTCATTGCAACACGAGCTTACAATCTTTGTTGCATGAATTTCTGCACATTATGTAGCATTTCAGAACAATTTTTTATACCTTTTACGCGTTTCACTACAATTTAATTCTTTAAGTACTACCAATAGATGTCATATTCCCGTTTTTACACTGTTTTCTTGACCTACCGGTAAGGAAATTAAACATACTGTACGTTGTTCTCTACACCACAAGATATGCAGCATCGTATTATAGCTACTTGCATTGTGATTTTTCTGAAATAAGAGCGCCTGTATATATGCTAATTGTGAACAGTCTTTCGAAAATTCTTGCCTATATACAGGAGGACTGCCATCAAGACTCGGCCCATTGCTTTTATCTGGTACTGTACATTGCCGCGAAAATATCAAAATTGACTTTTATAGCATCACAATAGTCTTCTATCTCTCTCTTAGGCATATATATATATATATAAATATATATATATCCCGGAATAAGAATATATGGTATTGTTTGCCTATGTACTTAGACCCTTATTTCGGAGGGTATTCATATAACTTTTCATTCTGCAAATTAATTTTAAAATGTTACATTTCCTCGGATCAAATTTCTGAATATTTAAAGGACAAAACTAAAAATTTCAATAATTTGTTATCATAATACACTGCTTTCTTATTTTGACTGAGCATATTGGAAATTAAATCAATGGTTTTCCCAAAACATGCAAATGGCGCTATGGTAGAATAGCAACGGTAAGGATATAGTAGTAACTGCAGACATACTGACATGATGTAAATGGAGCTATGGTAGAATGAGAATAGCTAAGATGTAGAAGTACAAATGTTGTTCTGGTAGAATAACAACAGTAAGGGAAACAAAATAACACACACAATTATTAAAGATTTTATTAATTTGTCCTAGAGAATAATATCTGTAATATTGACAATTAACATTTGAGGAGAAAAATTCGCTCCGGTGAATTCGGCGTAGCTCAGTGGTCAGAGCGCTTGGTACGTAGAACCAAGGACCCGGATTCGATCCCCGGCGCCGGAGCGAATTTTTCTCCTCAAATATTAATTGTCAATATTACAGATATTATTCTGTAGGACAAATTAATAAAATCTTTAATGATCTCATAGCTAGCAGTGCATATTTCTGTACAGATTACTGTGCACTTAACTGCGGAATCCCGGCCAAACAAGTCACTCAGTTGAGTGCACCCCTTGTATAATGGCAGGTGACTTGGACATAAAATGTCAACGTATGCCTAACTTGGAGTCAAGCCACAAAGGGAAACACTGAAGGAGGAAGGTTCGATCCGGTGCTGGGGATTGAATTCGGTGTAGCTCAGTGGTCAGAGCGCTTGGTACGTAGAACCAAGGACCCGGAGAGAATTTTTCTCCTCAAATATTAATACACAATTAAATTTCTTCATCAACAATATTATTGGACAACATCTATCGATTATTCCTGATTCACCTTCATGTTAACACTCGTGTGGTCAATATTTTATGTTTTTTTTTTATCCTGATGTCCCTCTGTGTTTTATTTTGAAAGCCCTCCGAACAGTGTCGCATTCATTGACATTTGCCTAATTTATTATTCATGTCATCACCTTTTGCGTAACTTACAAGAGAACTGAAGTATTCAAAGTGAGAGACTTGAGGTAGGTTATGATTACGTAAAAAAGCAGACACACAAAAATGAGTCCTCGACAGCTGATTGTGTTGACCTGAGCAGAGATACAAAGCTGACTACGATCATTCATAACAGTCCGGGAACCACTCAAATCGAGTCTGGGCTGCAACACGAGCAGCAGATGACCACAAGAAAAACACCGACAATCGACTCTGTTTACTGTTCGCATAGCAGGCCAAGGTTCTGTACTACAAGAAACCTGTAACCAATTAAACGCTAGCAAACACAGTGATGTAATATGGGGAGGGAAGTCCCTTTCTATCCGACACTGAACGAACTTGAATGAAAGATAAGCAATAAATGAGGGCATCACTCAGCCATGCTGCCTGACACGTAGTTCATGCTGTAGCTCTTGACAGAAATATTGCCATGGCGACGACGCGTGTGAGGATTTCCGTAAAGATCGAGAGACTGATTTGTTATCTTATATGCACATTAAATCACGTCACAGCAATGTGGTGACGGATTTTTGACGCACAAAAATAAGAAAATATTTCTTCTATGCACACGACAACATTCCAATGCTTTTACATTATTTCTTCACACATTGTTTCATATTTGCTTAGGCTGTTGCAGTGGTTTGTACAAATTCAGCAATTACTAGCTCTTAATCAAACTCTCATAAAATGTTATTTTCCTCTCAGAATTTCCTGTAATTCCTTCTGTTATAGATGCAGGTCATCAAGTTTGATCAAATTTACACACATAAAGTAGCTATTCGTATCTTGTAATCACCTCTAGTGTTATTTTTCTGGAGATAGGACAATTGGAATCGCCCTGAGTAGCACAGTTGACATAGCGCTGGTTTTCTGTGCCCGAGGTTGCGGGTTCGATCCCGGCTCAGGTCTATGGCATTTAAGTGTGCTTAAATGCGACAGGCTCATGTCACTAGATTTAGTGGCATGTAAAAGAACTTCTGCGGGACAAAATTCCGGTACATCGGCGACACTGATATAACCTCGGCAGTTGCGAGCGTCGTTAAATAGACCATAATTTTTTTTAGGAAAATTGGGTATAACCAAGACCTATACGATCTTGATAAATCCCCAGATCCCCTCACCAAGGGCACGTTTTTCACTGAAAACCCAATCTTTCCTATTTTCTGCCTTCTTCTTAGTCTCCGCATAATTATAATCCATATAACTATCTTAAAGTCTGTCATCTTATATCTCCTGCCATCATTCACCATTCCTTCCAGCGCATCTTTCAGTAGACAGTTTTTTTGTCAACCAGTGACCTAGCCAATTCCTTTTTCTCTTCCTGATCAGTTTCAGCAACATTCTTTTTTCATCCAATCTTTCCAACACAGCTTCATTTCTCATTCTGTCTGTTCATTTCACACGCTCCATTCTTCTCCATATCCACATTTCAAATGCTTCTAGTCACTTCTATTCATTTCTTCATAATGTCCATGTTTCTGCTCCATAAAATGCCACACTCCACTTACAACCAAACATGCTGATGGGGGCAGATAAAAAAGTTATTTTTTTCTTCCAACATGTTAATAATGTCAAAACAAGTGCTCGTGTACAAATTTTGGCCACTCGAGCGCAATTACGAGGCCGTCCAGAAAGCGATCTTCCCTGGAGCCGTTTACAGCAAAATTCACAATTGCATGGAAAGATTTATTGAAACAGATACAGCAATTGTTGCGCTATTTGTCAACATATCCCCCACTGGAATTGAGACATTTGTTATACCATAGGATCAATTTTTGTATCCTTGTGTCGTAGAAGTCAGCCGTCTGGGATCGGAACCAGCGTTTGACAGCCGTCTGCACCTCTCTGTCGATCCCATGATATGACAAATGTCTCAATTCCGGTGGGAATATGTTTAAAATAGCTCAACAATTGCTGCGTCTGTTCCAATAATTTTTTCCAGTGAAATTGTGTTTTTTTTATGTTAACGGCCCCTGGCGAACTTATTTTTTTTTACAGTCCTTCTTTTGACATTATTAACATGGTGGAAGAACATTTTTAACTTTTTTATCTACCCCTATCAGAATGTTTGCTCGTTAGCTCTTTCTCCAGGGGACAGCAGAAGATGCTCCTTTTTCTATTAAAAGCTTCCTTAAATCCCCGGATATCAGTAGAATAATAAATGTAACAAGACTGCTGCGGTGGTCAGATCGTATAAAAAGAATGTATGACAATAAGTTACTTGGCGAATCATGGAATGCAAACGGGAAGAAGTAATGGGTGAACCAAACTTGGGATGTGTTAATGGCGTAACGGACAATCTGAATTGGAGTCAATTGGTGGGTGGTAGCCCGGGATAGAGAGTCCTAAAGGAAACTCTTGAAGGATGCCGAGGTGTCCACTGTATTCCAGCGGTGGTGATGATGATGATGATGATGATGATGATGATGATGATGATGATGATTATGATGAACGTTCCATTCACGATTACGAAAAAGGTACCTAAGGTGATATATCATCTCTTGCCCATTCAGAGCAGAACTAAATATTGCAACGAATGTTTATTTTTTTGTTCTAGTGGAAAAATTATATTTGCAGAAAAAATGGTCGATGACCAAATGCGGCCAACCAACTGCATATTACGAGACCCTGATATTTGACGACATTAGAGGCTACAGAGAAATCTTACGCGTAGAGATTGGCGAGAAGTTACTTAGAGAATGTTGATTACAGCATGAGAAGCACGGCCTACGCTTATTTTAAGAGAAATGTAGGTAAGATATATGAATTATTATTGGTAAGGTGTCATTATGTATGTTTCATCAGTGACGGCTTGTAATAATACAAATTTCTAAACCAAAGAGAAGCAAAATTTGAGTTAATTGATGTTTGTGCAGAGTATGTTTCAAAAACTATAATTATTTATTTTTAGTTTTACATTCTCGTTCATATCGGATTGTATATTTATGTCTTCTAACACAGACTTCTGACACTTTTATACACGTGAGAGAATAGTAATTTGCTACACGTTCTAAATCTTAAACACCGTTCTGCGTTTAGAAGTTCTACACTATTCCATGATGTACAGTCAATCGCAGTGATCTAGTGGTCAACTTACATGTACAGAGTGTGAATGAATTATGAAGTCCACATGGAATACTACTATCATCACAATGAAGATTATAACTTTTTTAGTAAATAACTTTTGTATACATGTAACTCTCATCTAAATCAAATTGTTGAATTCTTTGTAAGTTCATGCATATGTATATACACTTTTTGCTGGTTGAGAGGAAGAGAAGGCCTTGCGGCCTTAACTCTGCCAGCTAAAATAAATCATTATTATTATTATTATTATTATTATTATTATTATTATTATACACAAAAACTAAACGTTCTCCAATACTAGGCCTATAATTTCTTGGCCATTGTGATGAGCATGGTACGAGACATCGCATAAATTAATACAGCACAAACAAAAGGCAAATATTAGTCATTTGGCATATGAGGGCGCCAGCAGCGTGTTTCTATGGCGATATAATGCCGTCATTCAGAGCGGTGGCTTAGTTCCAAAAACACCCGCCTGCATACATATCAAATGAGTATTTTTACTGGTTTATTTTACCACGCTTTAGCAACATCTATGGTTATCTGGTGTCTGAATAATATGAAGGTGATAATGCCAGCGAAATGAGTCCAGAGTCCAGCGCTGAAAGTTACCTAGCATTTCCTCTTAATGGCTTCAGGGAAAACAACCGTAAAAAAACTTCAACCAGTAACTTGTCCCAACCAGGATTTGAACACGGACCCGCTCGTTTCACGGTCAGACATGCTAACCGTTACTCCACAGCGGTGGACTCAAATGAATAGACTATTAACACACCATACACAGTCCCTGTGGAAGGAATATCGCTGTAGTTATTAGTAGCAGTAATCAATAATACTATAATAATAATAATAATAATAATAATAATAATAATAATAATAATAATAATAATAATAATAATAATAATACGAGGGAAAGAGATTCAGAATTATTAGTTCCGTAATAACATTACATCTTCGTACTGCCTATCTTTCTTAGTCATCCACATAACTTAACTCTTATATGTAGGGAGCAGATTTTTATGTGCTAAAAAATTAAATATATTTATTTTTATGTGCTAAAAAGTACGAAATATTTGCTAAAAATAAAAATATATATATTTTTTAAATATGACAAAAATACCTTACTTAACTTGGAAAAAAAAAATATATATATATTACTAGGTATTCACCAACCACACTTGAGTGCTAGTAGTTGGCCGAGAATTGCAGTGAACAACAAAGGTCATCTCCAAATTCGCCATCACAAATGCATGCCGATTATCTCTGAACAACGACTTATGCTGTGAAAACGATCTTTCCACATCACAGGACATCAGACGTGCATATTTAAAGAGAGGAATGTCACAAACACAAACACCGTCAATTTCACCTACAGGGCACACCCTCCAATACTTGAGCAACTTTACACATTTTTTTATATCCACTGTTTTTCCCAAACACATTCTCGAATTTGTCCCTTAGTACTTGTACTTCTGAACCTGGTAGCGAGTCTAGTTTAAATTTCACGGCACGCACCTCCCTGTTTCAGACAACAGGTTTTTGGATGTTTCGAGTTTTTTTATGGTGTCACACAAAAAGCTTAGATTTGGTAATAGGAAAGCCAAATCTTTTTCTAAACAACCATCTTTCAGTATATCTTGAAGGATATCATTTGATGAGGCCCAATAACAGGGAATCACAACATGACGTATTGCCTTATTTGATGGACATGAGCGAGAGTCGAGAGATTTGTTCAAATTAAATAATATTCATACCCGAGCTCTTATCTGTTGTGTTTCACAAACAAAGTGTGGAATGAAATCTTCTGCAGCAAAAATAAACATTCCTAATTATGTGTTACAAGATCTCTCCTCCTTGTCCATGTTAATTTATTCTCTAACAATAACACTGATATGCTGCCTAGCAGTTCTCAGAACTTGAGGCGATACTATTACAAAAATGGATCACGGATACACCACACAGCGCTTAGAAACACGAAGCAACCAAGAATTCTTAAAAAGATAGGCTAACGTATTTCTGAGTGACATAATTGATTTAGTTTTAAAATGTTTAAAAGTTCTTGTAAAAATTATTTAAGTAAAAAAAACTCCAAGTTTTATGTGTTTATAATAGATTTCCTGAAAATATGTATTTACATATTTTTTTGTGAAAATATGTGTTTTTATGAGAAATAAAATTCGGGTTTTAAACTTGAAACTTCATGTTCGGAATTTTTAACTTTGTTAATTGTGTTTTATCACACGCAAAAATAATATTTAATTACATAGAAATCCGCTCCTTACTTATATGTATTGATCAGCATTACTTTCCTTCGAAATTCTTCATGCCATTACTTCTGCCTGTTGCAATCGCTTGCTTATGTCTGCTATAAAAGACGGCGATTATAATCATGATAATTATGATTATCACGAGCTGTCAATTTTTCATAAGCCAAATTTTTATTTTTAAATAGTATTTCTAACATTTTGGATCACTGTAGATTCACGCCGGAAATAGTTGAAGTTAGATTACTGGAGTTTTCCTTGCAAACAATTACCCAGAAAAGTATTATAAATTATATAATATTCCTTGTGTATGTCGACAGCATTTTAAAACCAAAAAGGTCAAATGTTGCTGAAAGAAGGGGCGAAGTAGAGAACTTGCAATCTCAAAGTAAACAACCAAAGGATTACATCTTGAGGATGTTGCGACGCATTGTGCACTCGTATTGAGTTGCCATGGTCACATAGCGACCTCCTGAAGCAGTGACAAGACATTTCACACAGGAGAGGGAAATCCTAAGCAAACAACGAAACCTCTCCCACACACAAACTACTCTCTGCACCTCCGCGTGTGGGTTTATCAAGACCCTCAACCACCGAACAATAAAAATTCGAATTACCAAAGAAACAGACTATCTATACAGAATACAGTCGCGTCCGGGTAGGACTCACTCAGAATTAATCAGAATCCTCTCAAAACATCCGATAAGTCAAGGTAAAGTCACTCAGTGTTAAGTTCGTTGCCTAAAGACGATTTTAAATTATAAATGAATCTTTAATGTCGCGATTATGATGCAGCAAAAATGTTGTACTTTCCGAGTAATTATAACCACATACAACAACAAAAACTCTGCATAATACACATAATTAGTATGAATCCCATCGAGCAAGTATGGTACTTATATATTATTTTAATGTACCGAAGTACATATGACATTTCCATGCAGATATTCTGCGTCATCATACGATGAAAGAGTAATGGAACGGACAAAAATTCTCTCCGGCGCCGGGATTTGAACCCGGGTTTTCAGCTCTACGTGCTGATGCTTTATCCACTAAGCCACACCGGATACCACCCCGGCGTCGGACAGAATTGTCTCTGATTAAGTTCCAACTCTTGGGTTCCCTCTAGTGGCCGCCCTCTGCACTACGTCATAGATGTCTATGAACGTAGGACCGAAGTCCACACATGTGCTGAGGTGCACTCGTTATGAGTGACTAGTTGGCCGGGATCCGACGGAATAAGCGCCGTCTTAAATCACGAAGTGATTTACGCATATCATATATATCATTTTAATGTACCGAAGTACATATGATATTTCCATGCAGATATTCTGCGTCATCATACGATGAAAGAGTAAGTATGGTACTTGCTCATGAAGGCCATTTTCAAACTCTTCACCTACATGACTGACATCTTTCAGGACATAATTGCAGGAGTGGGACCATTTGTCACTGAACGATAATTAATTCTGCTAATTTCTGTTCTTATATTGTGGGGTTAATTATATAGACTCCTTTTTTTTTCAGGAATCCCCACAAATAATAGTCTCAAACGGTAAGATCTGGCGAACGTGCGGGCCATAAAACTTTGGAAATAATTCTATATTAAAAACCTCCCTTATATCACATAATGTAGCCACTTGCATCCAGTAACATGGCATTCAAGTCGCTGCGTCAGCTCCCGCGCAATACCGGTCGAAAGATAATAACTGTGTTAAATAGATAGTAGTTTCGTGTTATGTTCTTAATTGTATTTATGTTACTTAATCGAAATAAAGTGACACACACAATAATGTACCGGTATCGACATAAAGCAAGCTCATAAATTACATAATCCAACAGAGAAGGACGCAAAGTGAATCAGTGTTTACTCCCGTTGTGGTCAAGGTGTATGGGAGTGGAATCTACAAAGTTCCCCTCTTCTGTGAGTTAGTTGTCCCTGATGATTTTTTCCCCAAATAAAGATAAAGATGCCCACACACATGGCTTTGAGGCATACAAGACACAGGATTCCCAAGCTTTCTCGACCTTGGCACTAGAAAGAGTCAACTCACCATTAAAAACTTCTGCTTACCTAAGAATTCTGAGCTTTAACATAGCAAATCTCTTAAGTATTCACTTCTTCTTGTATAAATATTTGCAGTAAGCATGCAAAATATTTCTTGTTTGCTAACATAATCAAAATTAAACATTTTGTAAACAGTTTCACTAACGAAACGTAAATCTTTCAACATCGTCAAATAATGGTTATTTACGAAACAAGTGTTAGAAATGGCGTTCTATTGTGTGGGTTGGGATATTTGCGAAAAAAAAAAATACGCCGCAAACCGAATATAGCAAACCCTACGAACATAATAAAATATTTTTTAAAATGTAAGTCGTACATTACTTTTTAGACAACTATTCAATGTTTATAAATAAATCATGTTTGGCGTAATTTTGTGTAATTTAATCGTCACTATTATGTAATTTCATTGTAGACCATGCGTCGTTTGTCAGAGGTTTAAATTATTAAGCTGTAACAAAATTTTCTAACGTCTTGCAGAATGGATGATATGCGTAAATAATCACTTAGTGATTTAAGACGGCGCTCATTCCGTCGGATCCCGGCCACCTAGTCACTCGTAATGCGTGCACCCCTGCACATTAGTGTGTTGGACATTGTGCCACTGCCATACATTTGTGACACAATGCATGAGAGTTGGCCACTAAAGGGAAACTAAGAGGTGGAACTTAAACTGAGATTGAATCCGGCATCGGAATTGGAATCCGTTGTGGCTTAGTGGATAAAGCGTCAGCACATAGAGCTGAAAACCCGGGTTCGAATCCTGATGCTGGAGAGAATTGTTCTCCGCTCCACCCATCCTTCATTACATGGTAACGCAGAATTCATGCATGGAAATATCATATGTACTTCAGCACATCGCAATAAAATGGATTTAGCTTAATATAATGATGAATCGCAAGAAATCAAATAAATTATTTAGAGAATAATTTTGCAGTTACAACCACAAAAATAAAAGCAACAGCACGATATAGCTTGTTACAGGCTTGTTTAAAGATGTAAGGTAAAAAATTGTAAGAAATAAATATGAAAAAAATTAAATTTGTATCTATATATATTTTTATGTGCTCATTCATATACAATAATTATTGTAAATTGTGTGTTATTCTGTATCTATAGGCAAGCTTCGGAAGGTCAGATAGTAAAAATAAAAAATAAAAATAAGTGAAAATATGTTACTGGCATACTTCGAAGAAAGGTCTGGAATGTGGACATTATGGTGAAACTAGCCTATTCCTTGATTAAATTGTGCTTAAATTGAAGGCTAACCAAGACATTAGTGAACTGTATAGGGCATATTCATAGACATTCTTAGCGTGGGCTTCCGGTGGATGATCAGCGAACTAACGTTTTTCGTATTCATAAACCAGTGTTAGCGATATGATATGAATCCTGTACAAGTAACCAATCGATAGCCGGGGCTAGTTTAACACGCTCGTAGCGCGGACTAGCGAAATGTCTATGCATAGCACCCTTTGAGTTGTAACTAACTACAGCAATTGCAACATTAATAAAAGTGTTTCTTAAACGCTGTGTCTTTCTGAATAAAATATACAATAAATTAAAGTTGTTTAATGTTACGTTTATTAATAAAATAACCCCTTTTTAAAAGAGGACATGCATCCGCGGTCAATTTTTGTTCCTGTTTCCCTCCGAAACAATATAATTATTGTAAATACACTGATCTCCTCCTCACCAAAAAGGAGTGCTACATTTAAACACACCGATTCCCTCCCATAAAACGTCTTTCTATACATTACAAGTTCTCTAATAAATGATGCTGATTGAAAATATAAATAGATAATGAAGACACAAATCGACTTCTATGGGCTGGAAAAAATGCACACAAATCGATTTCTATGGGCTGAAAAAATGCTGTTCAACCCACAAACGCATGTGAAAGTTTTCATGCCAAGTTTAACAGTTGCTTTTACTCCTCACACCCAAACATTCTTGTATTTTCAGGTGTTTCATGTAAAGTAGGCCTAAAGGCAGACATTAAAATAAATTTCACCGTTATCAACCCAGCTCTGGTTACAAATATTTCCAAACAAAAAATCAGTTATTTTGAATAGAACTGAAGAAGTAGATAACGGAATGATCAATGATTTTTAAGTGCCATATTTTATAAGACCCTTCGCAATGTTTTCACGCAGAAGAAAAAAAATGTTCTTTTTGTTAACGGTTATACAATTTTTTATTTTAGCTGGTCGATGAGATTGGTAATAGCGAGATGATATTTGGAGAGATGAGGCCGAGGATTCGCCATAGGTTATCTTGCATTCACATTACGGTTGGGGAAAACCTCGGAAAAAACCCAACCAGGTAATCAGCCCAAGCGGGGATGGAACCCGCGCCCGAACGCAACTTCAGACCGGAAGGCAAGCGCCTTAACCGACTGAGCCACGCCGGTGGCTATGGTTATAGAAACTTTAAAGATTTTAATTAATAGGCATGACTGACAGGGAAAAGATAACCCTAGCCTACAAATACATGATTATTAAAAGCACATAGGATATTTACTAAAATATGATTTGGTTATTTAGTTTATACTCTTGACAGTCCAAAGTCTGTGCAAAGTGTGATGGAAAATTGTGTGTCTGGTTAAGGAATATATGCTACGGAGGGAATCAGGCTACACTAAGTACGAATTACGATAAATTGGGAGGGAAAAGGGCCAATGCCTTCTCTGGGAGGGCATCAGAACCTGATACTTTGGAGGGAATCGGTGTTACCCATACTTTTATCTTTTGCTATAGCCCATTACAATCCAATACCGGCCAATTAGATCTACAATATGAATATATTTTCATAGCCGTCGTACATCTGTATAGTGATTAGTAAAAGTATCATCTTATATCACTAAGATACCTACCAGACGTGTCATGGAAGGATGCAGTGTCCGATTCCAATAAAACTGACACAGCATGCATCATTTCGCAAGCTGACCCTAAGTAACCTCACATTTCAACGCACCTGTTCTCCGATCCTGTTCTGCGAAGAACTTGGACTTCGGACAGCGATCTCTCAGGGGAATCACAGATCTCACTCCCAACTTCCTTTCTCTCCATATAAAGAAACATGTGGTTAGCTGACTGAAATTCCTTCTCCTTCACATAATAGCTTGGTCAATAGACATGCTAGACAACATGTTTCCATTCAATTTGAAGGACTTTTTCATATAGGAATTGCAATGCGATCTGTATAAATATTACATAAATATATTCCAGTCTAATATATGAACAGGGTGTCGGAATTAAACCATTCATTTTTGCTTAGGCAGCCCAAATAACAGTCGAGACATGTGGGAGGTATTTAATGGTTTCATAGGCGGAACCAAGGGTGGGTATAACGTTCACAGACATCATGACGTGAATGTTATGAATTTTAGTCTTCGTAACATAATTTCTTGTTAAATACGTGCTGTCAATCTGTTACGTTAGTTATTTATTTTCCTTCTCTTTTCCAACGTTTATTCCAGTTTTGGTTAATATTTTATCGAGTCATTTGCTCTTATTACAGTTTCTATAACATTGTTTTCTTAATACAAAAGTAATAATAATAATAATAATAACAATAATAATAATAATAATAATAATAATAATAATAATAATAATAATGACTTTATTTAACCTGGCAGAGTTAAGGCCGTAAGGCCTTCTCTTACACTCAACCAGGATTAAAACTTGCTTACATAGTTGAACATACAACTGGATCGGAATTAAGTAATTACATACTGATACAATTTAGGTACATAATGAGATCAAAAGAGGTAGTTACATAAAATTTACCTCATAAAATAAAAATAAACATGGTGAAATCACATAAAAACAGAAGCCGATAATTCAATAAAAATGTACACAGTACAAATAAAAATAAACATATTAGTATATATATATATTAGTATTAGATTACAAGTAAGTAAGTAGGATTCACATAATTAAACCAGAAACCGACAATTGAATAAAATGTACTTATACAGTAAAAAAATAGATTAATAACAAAAAACAGCACAGTGGGATACATACTGGTGTTAAGTGATAAATAAACACGATTTACATGATTACACAATAAAAATAAGAAACAAAAAAATATATTAAAAAAATTAAAATTAATACAGTGGAATACATTGCATTAAATATTTGCAAAGCATTAGGTCTGGCAACTCATCATAAGATATTTTTCTAATTTACATTTAAAAGAAATTAAAATTCGGCAGCCCTTGACTTCAGGCGGCAGAGAATTCCAATCCTTCAAATTAATTTATTTGGTTTGTTTTATTCGGAATAAGCAACGTATGTTTAAATAACAGACAGCGCAGAATTTTAACACAATTTATTAATTTATTTCAAAATATTTTTAATATGTCACGCCTAGTGACTACCACGAGAACGTCAAAACCTGGGTAGACCCAGAAAAAAGTTGGATTCAGACTGTGACAGACCATATAGTCTAAGACATACGCGATCGATAACAACCCGTAGGTATGGAATTAGACGATGTCGACGTAGTTTGCTTGCTGGAATATCTTATATTTCATTCTTCTCTCGCTGTCTTTCATTTTTGCTGTTACGAGCTTCAGATATTCGAACCGTGAATGGTTACCGATGGTAGAATTCGAGCTTTTATAGCTATTGCAGTGGAACATTCTAATTCATATAATGTTAAGATTGATTGTGTATTTCTATTTTAAAGTAGTATTGATTAGAATATTCTAGAATCACCTGGAATCGAAGTTCGAAATTAAAAAGTACGAAAGCAAGGGTCGAATATCGAACCCTCTCAAGCAATCGGAACATTCATATCAATCCATCACACTAGCTAAGAGCCATGAACGATCCTCGAGAGAACGGCGTGTTATAAATGTTTGTTTCTTTACTCAGACGCATTGCATGAATTTTATTGATGCATCAATCAGACCGCCCAACCTATGTATATTTATTATTTTAGCTGTTCTCAATTGTTACTTAGAATAAAATACAAGCGTTGTAAGTTAGAAAATTTCAACGACAAAAAATATTGTACTTGTATGTTCATTCCTAGTCGTGTCGTGCGATGCCTAAAACAATTTATGAACGACTTGAGTCTAACACCCTATACTTCGGACGCCTTAGCGTAATTTCTGGACTTGTCGATTTATGGATATATAGTAGGAATTATTGTTCACGTGTTCCAGTAATTTGGAAACAACATTAACATTACGTGCTTAGTTTTGGTATTATAATTTCCCATTTTGGTATATGTTTATTTCTTCGTTTATGAAACTACCTTTGCACTAGAATATCCGGCAGGCTCAATTCCTTGAACTGTCAGTCTAGTGGCTAAATAACAGGAAGAGTTCAAGAAATAATACTGTACCTCATCGCCTTTGTATCCAGCTGGTCATAATTAGGGACCGGATTTTTAGGTTTTTAAAAAGACCATTTTAGGTTTCTTGGAATAGGTGGAATAGGTTTTTTTTTTTTTTAGGTTTTACGTCCAACCTGTGAAAGGGGTCGCAAAAACTGCCTGATCGTTAAAAATGTATCCTTACAGTTATTCTTTATATATATATATATATATATATATATATATATATATATATATATATATATATATACGAGGCCTGTCTAAAAAGTATCCGACCTTTAGCCAGAAAAAATATTTCAAATACCTGATGGGGTTGGGACCCTAATCCCCTTCAAAGTAGGCCTCTTGTGCTTGCACACACTTAGCCCACCGATCCTTCCACTGCCGGAAACATCTCTGGAAGTCTTCTTTTGGAATGGTGTTCAGCTCCGTCGTCGCGTTCCGCATTATCTCTTCTCTACTCTCAAAACGGGATCCTTTCAGTGGTGTCTTCAATTTTGGAAACAACCAGAAGTCGCAAGGAGCCAGGTCTGGAGAGTAGGGAGGTTGGCGAACGGTTGTAATTCCATGTTTGGCCATGAAAGTGTGAATCAATTGGGATGAATGTGCGGGGGCATTGTCGTGATGCAAGTGCCAGTTGTTCGCCGTCCACATGTCTGGTCTTTTGCGCCGAACTGCATCACGGAGTCGCCGGAGAACATCGTGATAGTACTCCTTTGTCACAGTTTGTCCTTCCGGTGCGTATTCGTGATGCACAATTCCACGGACATCAAAGAAAACAGTCAGCATCACCTTGATTTTGCTTCGCACCTGCCGCGCTTTCTTAGGCCTTGGAGACTCGGGATGCTTCCATTGCGACGACTGTCTTTTTGTTTCTGGGTCGTACCCGTACACCCATGACTCATCTCCAGTTATCACGGTGTTCAGAAACCCAGGATCAGTGTTGGCGGTGTCCAGAAAGTCCTGTGCAACGTCACGACGGAGGTCTTTTTGTTCCGGGGACAACAACTTGGGCACGAATTTCGCAGCCACTCGGTTCATGTTCAAATCATCACGCAAAATTGCATGTGCAGAATCTTTACTCACTCCAACCTCTTCGGCAATCTCCAACACGGTCAAACGACGATCTGCCATCACAAAATTTCGCACCCTCTCAACAACAGCTGCACTCCGAGCAGTTTGGGGCCTGCCACAACGCTGCTCACTCTCCGCTGATGTGCGGCCATCTTTGAATCGGTTGAACCACTCCTTAATTTGTGTTACACCCATCGCATCTTCCCCAAACACCTGCTGAATCTTACGAATTGTTTGACTTTGAGAATCACCAAGCTTTTGACAAAATTTGATGCAGTATTTTTGCTCAATTCGTTCAGTCATCTTGCGAGAAAACTAAATCCGACAAACACTTAGAACAGCACTTTACTTGGCGACCACCGGCCAGTGACTGGCACAAGCGAATGCGGTGAAAAAATTCAAGCATGCGCATTATGGTTCCTCCTTCCACCGTGCACAGTGGCGCCGCCTTAGAATCACTACTTTGCGCGGGAAAATTTAAGGTCGGATACTTTTTAGACAGGCCTCGTATATATATATATATATATATATATATATATATATATATATATATATATATATATACCTATATTAAGGCAAAATGGACAACGAAATTGACCTTTTCAAGAACCAAACTATTTATAAACATGCAAATCAAGCTTTCAGGTATAACTCCCTGTAAGGTTGATTTGAATAATTTCGAGGGAAAAGTTGTTCCGGGGCCGGGTATCGAACCCGGGACCTTTGGTTAAACGTACCAACGCTCTCCCAACTGAGCTACCCGGGAACTCTACCAGACACCGATCCAATTTTTCCCACTATATCCACAGAACTCAAAGTGGGCTGACAACCGTCAAGCAACCAATAATGAGTGCACACTAACTCTATGTGACTAAAATTGTGGTTTTCTGTTAACGAACAGTGACGTGTATTATGCAAATCAAGCTTTCAGGTATAACTCCCTGTAAAGTTGATATGAATAATTTTGAGGGAAAAGTTGTTCCGGGGCCGGGTATCGAACTCGGGACCTTTGGTTAAACGTTCCAACGCTCTCCCAACTGAGCTACCCGGGAACTCTACCAGACACCGATCCAATAAACATTTATAAAATTCGAAATTTTTGCTCCTTCCCATTTAACATTCTTTTTAGTTTGAATAAATTATTGTAACGATTAACATTTCATCTAATTTGTCTTGATATAACTACATAAATTTCAATTTTCAATAGATAAAAGGTACAGTACACACACAACTTTTGAATTAAATTTGTTCAAACTTGATCAAAAATTATTTTAAAAAGTAATAAACAAACAAACAAACAAAACGACATTATTTACTGGCACTGTTCCTGGTTACAACATATGACCAAATACTTTTCAAAATTCTCGACTGAGAAGATTTTTCTATTGTCTCTCAAAATACATCTGAGGTACGAAAAGATTCTTTTGACAGCACATGACGTCATAGGTGCAAATTTCATCGCTGACACTGCAGCAGGTACCCCACGGTAACAGGCAATTGGAGCTTTCCCCCTGGAGACTAAAGGACACATTTTTTTTTTTCATTTTTAAAACTCTGGATTCCTCTGCAATACTTTCTTCAGTTTTAATGTGTCGACTTCACCCACGGGCCCTGGGTTTCTGTAGAAGCGAGTCAATGACACCAATTGCATCTTTCAGTTGTAGCGACGAAGATTCCAAGTACTCGATATATTTTGGAAGGTCACTGAAACGTGCCTTGAGAAAAGCAAGGAAGTCATAGATGTTGTCACTGTTAAGTACAGATTTTTCCTTAGGGATTGAGGCAGCCCCCTCAACGTCGAGTGTTCTTTCCTCTCTCTCTCTCTCTCTCTCTCTCAAAATGTCTTGATATTTCTCTCAAAATAAAAGAAAAATCAATATATAACGCAGTAAATACAGGGTAACGCTCATCAACAATGATCTAGGTATTTTTTAGGTACTAAGGTCCAATTTAGGTTTTTTTAAGTTCAACAGAATTCACATATACGACTCCTACGATCATGATTCGGAAAAGTATTGAAGAAATTAGGACAGCGGTGACCAAAACACGAACTGCAGTGATTACACGCGACAGACAACCTATGACGTAAGGAGACGGAGGAAAGGTACTAGGCATGAAAACTACAACCAGTGGTGGTTCCTATACTAACATCTTGATCAATCCTGCGGATAAAAATCTCAAGTTTTGCTGTACCAGTAATGTCACTGCTCTTGAATATAATCAGGAATTTTCTAAAATTTTCTATCGATACTTGGTCGAGAAATTCGTAGTTTTTCAAAATAAGAAACTTCTTATGGACAAGTTATTTAAGCTATTTTGATCATTACTCTTTTGAGAAAGTCTGTCCTATTAAAAGGTTTTAGAGTGCGAGATATTTCAAACCCCATCAGGTAGCTGACTTCCTTACGTTTATTTATGTCATCTTTCTCTTCCTGACTATGATTTAATACATGTAAATTCTTGGTGTTTAACGACTGGTGATTACACGATATAATCACGACACCCGCTTTGGTCACCGCTGAATTAGGAGTTCAGAAGGAAGGAAAGATATAGGTAAAAAGCTACAAATCCGGTCCCTAGTTATAATACGTTACTTGTATCAAGGTATAAGCTTTTGTCTAATATTCGCAGGCATTTTTAATCATTCTGTATAATAAACCCAAACGAACTCCAACCAAAATAAAAGAATGCAATACATTCTAGACAAATGACAACCAACTAAAACTGCAAGCACTTGACAAAGTTCAATTTCAAACAGCTTCACTATGAATCATATTTGATTGCCCAGAACAACAACTGGAAACAGTAAAACTGACAATTGAAAGTGCACTGCCGACCAGGTTATTGAATAACAGTTCATTTTTACACGCAGCCATTTAATTGCCAATTGATTTCGCTTCTATACAGTTTCTAACACGACTTTCAAATAGAGTGTCTGCGTGTGGTTAATTGTAGGCGTGTATTATACACGATGTAATCACGACACCCGCTTTGGTCACCGCTGAATTAGGAGTTCAGAAGGAAGGAAAGAAATAAGTAAAAAGCTACAAATCCGGTCCCTAGTTATAATACGTCACTTGTAGCAAGGTGTAAGCTTTTGTCTAATATTCGCAGGCATTTTTAATCATTTTGTATAATAAACCCAAACGAACTCCAACCAAAATAAAAGAATGCAATAGAATTCTAGACAAATGATAACCAACTAAAACTGCAAGCACTTGACAAAGTTCAATTTCAAACAGCTTCACTATGAATCATATTTCATTGCCCAGAACAACAACTGGAAACAGTAAAACTGACAATTGAAGGTGCACTGCCGACCAGGTTATTGAATAACAGTTCATTTTTACACGCAGCCATTTAATTGCCAATTGATTTCGCTTCTATACAGTTTCTAACACGACTTTCAAATAGAGTGTTTGCGTGTGGTTAATTGTAGGCGTGTATTATACACGATGTAATCACGACACCCGCTTTGGTCACCGCTGAATTAGGAGTTCAGAAGGAAGGAAAGAAATAAGTAAAAAGCTACAAATCCGGTCCCTAGTTATAATACGTTACATGTATCAAGATGTAAGCTTTTGTCTAATAGTCGCAGGTATTTTTAATCATTCTGTATAATAAACCCAAACGAACTCCAATCAAAATAAAAGAATGCAATAGAATTCTAGACAAATGACAACCAACTAAAACTGCAAGCACTTGACAAAGTTCAATTTCAAACAGCTTCACTATGAATCATATTTGATTGCCCAGAACAACAACTGGAAACAGTAAAACTGACAATTGAAAGTGCACTGCCGACCAGGTTATTGAATAACAGTTCATTTTTACACGCAGCCATATAATTGCCCATTGATTTCGCTTCTATACAGCTTTTAACACGACTTTGAAATAGAGTTTTTGCGTGTGGTTAATTGTAGGCGTGTATTATACCAGTGACTGTAATTACTCAGCCCCAAACAGACGCTGATTATAGACATATGCAGCAGCTCAGGGATGGGCAGAAGACAATTTGCGCCGAAACGATAGTGGAGGCAACTCGAATAACATTCAGTTCATTAACCGCAAAACTGAAGGAGGTGAAGTCCCGACTCTTTCTCGTTTGCTGTGACGGATTAGGATTATAATGAACGTCCGAGAGAGTAGAACGTTAATTTCCCGCTCTGCTTCACTGGTGAGCAAACTTTAAGTAACAAACATATAAGGTACAGAAAAACAGGTACAATTCATTCGAAGTAAATCAATATAGACCAGCGTTTCTCAAACTTTTTTGAAGTGGGGACCACTTTTTTAAAGTCAGAAAAGTTCCGCGGACCACCTTACTCTTGTTCCCTTCGAAAGCAAATTTATCATTTTTGTAGGATATTTTAATACCAGTATACTTGAACAAAAGAACAGTAACAAATATAAATGATACTCGGGAGGAAATTAAACACAGAATAAATATGGGAAATGCCTGTTATTATTCGGTTGAGAAACTTTTATCATCCAGTCTGCTGTCGAAAAATCTGAAAGTTAGAATTTATAAAACAGTTATATTACCGGTTGTTCTGTATGGTTGTGAAACTTGGACTCTCACTTTGAGAGAGGAACAGAGATTAAGGGTGTTTGAGAATAAGTTTCTTAGGAAAATATTTGGGGCTAAGAGGGATGAAGTTACAGGAGAATGGAGAAACTTACACAATACAGAACTGCACGCATTGTATTCTTCACCTGGCATAATTAGGAACATTAAATCCAGACGTTTGAGATGGGCAGGGCATGTAGTACGCATGGGCGAATCCAGAAATGCATATAGAGTGTTAGTTGGGAGGCCGGAGGGAAAAAGACCTTTAGGGAGCCGAGACGTAGATGGGAAGATAATATTAAAATGGATTTGAGAGAGGTGGGATATGATGATAGAGAATGGATTAATTTTGCTCAGGATAGGGACCAATGGCGGGCTTATGTGAGGGCGGCAATGAACCTCCGGGTTCCTTAAAAGCCAGTAAGTTAGCAAGTAAGTATACTTGAATTTTAAAATAGAATTTATTAATTATAATACTTTTATAATTATATTTTTTGTAGCCAATCACAAGTAACATATAACAAATTCTGTGCATTGTTGATTCATCGCTTGCCTGTTAGCAGTTAGTTGTTAGAAATCCTTCCTATGTAGTACACGCTAGTAGTTGTCCATGTCTCTGTTAAATAGTGCCCATTATAAATAATGGAAAACTGGCTTCGATCCGGATCTTTGAAAAAAAAATGAACATAACGATATGCTTCACTTAGGCAGTGCTAATAGTTCAGAAGCTGTGTGTGAAGAAATATATTAATTACAGTGTCATTAAATAAATATCTAGTCCTAATCTAATGTAATAGTTTCGTAAATATGACAAGTTATTTGGAACTTGCATTTACTTGGTGTGACAATGAGAGTGAACCAAAACCTCGGTGCGTGTTTGTTACGAAGTGCATTCAAACGAGTGTATGAAACCCGCGAATTGAAACGACACTTAGAGACGAAACACGCAAGTGTAAAAAGTAAACCAGTCGGATTTTAAAATTTCTTATATCGTCATATGGAAAAACAAATAAAAAAATTAATGCAGAAACATGCACGATTTTCAACAAGTAAAGATGCAATTTGGGTCGTTCTATTACAGGTGTACGACGTAGGCCTATAGTATGTGCCTACTTCAATGTGCAGACTGGGTGTTGGAAAAACAATTAAGAAAGTCATCAATACATGAAAGGGGTCGGTACTTTGGGCCTCTGTTACGAATTTGGATGGTCCCTGGCTGGGCTACAGACTCGGCGACAGATATGCAGGATAAGATGGCGAGAAACGCCACGTTCATAGTGCTTTAAATCCCTCTTTTGTTGCTGAGAGTAGAAGTGGGTAGACGGGTAGGGTAAGAAATTCCATAAAATATTAGTACTGGGAGAGAAAGTGAAAGACAATTGCCATGTGCCATTTCCAAACTCTGAGATTTTCAGCTGTAGCTTGATACGCAATTCGTTTGAATTTTATTTTTTCTTCTGTCTTTTTTTAAGGACCACAAGGGCAGAACTCGAGGACCACAGGTGGTCCGCGGACCATAGTTTGAGAAACGCTGATATACACAATATAACATTGCACACTGGCGAACTGTCATTTATTACATACAATCAGAAGTTTACTGTGGTTTGTTGAATTGGTATTTGAATTTCCCTCTGCGCAAACATAATAATACAAAGCAGAAGTAGGAAAATTAATCGTCTTGATCTGAACCTCTGGCTATAGCCTACCTTCAAAATGTGAAGTAATGTATTTAACAGCTATACGCAGCTGTGCCGAAAGATTATCACCTGAAAGAGAGGATCTTGCTTTCGATTTAGCAGCGTTCATATGATACATGATATGTATCATAATGTCATTTAATGTTGGCTCGAAGAAAGCCACTTAACGCCTTATTATAAATTAGGTATTTTACACTCTCGTCATCTTTTTACAACAGAAGAACTCTTCCATTCCACCAGCAATCTCCGTTTTTTGGAAGTGAAAGATTAAAAAACAGTCATTGCTCCACCACTGCTGCCGCTTGCTTGTATACCTTATTTTACTTCAAGGAGTGCAGTTCGGTGGTTCCTTTGAACACCCGCTTACAGATTTATGACTTCCTACACAAACACCTCTGACAGTTTATTCCATCCTGTCCTCTCGTCCCAACATTGCACAGTTGCCACAATCCTGGTGACCCTCGAAATGAGACTGACGGGATTCTTGGAATTCGGAAAAGATGCGACAACTCTGCCTCCATGTGGATTTGACGGGAACCTGTCAATTCTTTTGAACGAGGGTTGTGATTGGTTACTGACAAGAGAAGACAAGATTTCCGTCACAGTAAGGAAGACATTTATTTATGACAAACCAATTAGTAGGGGGCAGTAGAAGATCTGTCGGCAAAGTCCTTTCTGTGAAACTGCACTCCATGAAAAAAATAGAGTATACACCACACGTAAACTGACTTGATTTGTGGACACTCATCATTACGCAGAACTTGTTCGTGTAGTACAGACGAGCAATTACTACACTTCAACAGTCTTCAGCAATGTAAGAAGTTGAAGTCTTACCATTTTTAAATGCAAGAAGAAAGAATGCGGATGTCATGCCAACAATTACAAGAATTCAGCCGAATGCTGCTGTAATGAAGAATTTTGATTCATAATTTATTATAAACTAAATCCTCAATGGACTCATCAACTTCACTCGCTTCGACACATCCATATTCTCAATTTGTGTGACATGAAATTAATTTTCTTGTACAAAAGAAAAAAATTCAAAATGGCATTTGTGGCGGACAAGATTGAAATTAGAGTTTTCTTGGGTATGTATGTATGTATTTATTAACACTACAATTGGGTATACACTCGGTGGCAGTGATATATAATATACAATAATTATAATTACAATAATACAATAAGTACAGCAATAATAAAAAAATGAAATAAAATAAAATAAACGTAAATTTATTTCTAACTACAAATAAGTAGATGCAATAAACCTGGGACTATAAATAAAAGCTATTCTATAATAACGCTTACAATAAGCAAAAGTAAATCTTACTTATAAGTACTTCTATTTCACCCAACTATTACCAATTTAAGTAATTACATATCACCTTAATTACATACCAACTTAATTACATATCATCTTAATTAATTACATATCATCTTAATTTATTTACATATCAACTAAATTACATATCATCTTAATTAATTACATATCAACTTAATTAATTATATATCAACTCAATTAATTACATGACACAATTTAAATAATTACACTGCACCTCCAATTACATTTTCAGTTTAATCTTCTCAACCTTTCCTTAAATGTATTGATTTTAAGATGACCACCCTGAAAGATTGCCACAGGTAAGCTGTTCCAGTCTACTATTCTGCGGTTAACAAAGGAAAATTTTGCCACGTCCGTCCTTTGTTTTCTACATTTAAACTTCCTAATATGATCAGCTCTTCCTAAGCATGATGGTGTTGCTAATCTAGCATTGATATCGGTCCATGCTTTGTGTCCCATTTGTGCCTTAAACAATGCGGTGAGTCTGGTTTTTCGTCGCCTTGATTTGAGAAGTTGCCACCCTAAGTCTTTTACTATCTCCTCACCATGTCCCTTCCCCATTTTGACATATTTTGCTGCCTTGCGTTGGACCTTTTCTATTGAATCGATTTGTTTTTGTCTCTACGGATCCCAGCCTACTGCTCCATATTTCATAATTGGGCGAACAAGGATTTTGTACGCTAATTCTTTTGACTCTCGGTTAGATTTCTTCAGAGTACGCATAGATAAATGTAGTGCTTTCCAGGTTTTCCTTGTGGTAATAGTATCTCCCGTTTCCCCAATATAGTCATCGATATCATTCCATAATTTCTCAACTTTCATTTCATCAGCATTGTTTCCTCCAATCACCGGTCAATGACATGAAGAACAGGTGATATAGCGGGCATAATGTAGGGTTGCCTACATACTGGGTACACAACGGATATTTCCGCAGTCGGCTGGTTGGATGATAAAGATAATGCTCCTAACTAGGATCGGCACAACGAATCAGCTATGGCCACAATATTGGGACATAATGACACCCTCCCTATATTAATTCGATCGGAAAGACAGTTAATAAATGTCAATCCTATTATCATATTACGTGAAGCACTCAGGCCACAGTTTCAAGTCAGTACATTAGGGAACAACACATATCTTCCACACTGAAGGTGCTGACGAGACACACTTCTTCGAAATAGCAAGCTGTGTCACGTTATAAAGCGTTGCAGCCTCCCGATCCATCTCCTGACTTGCATTGCTGCTGACACAGTGTGCAATGTCTGCTCCGTATGCAAATTTCACTTCATAACTCGCGTCATCATGAAAATGTGTACCATTTACAGTGAAGATAAGATGAGCAGAACACAGCATTTAAGTCTCTGATCAAAGAACTTATTTAAAAACATTTCACATGTATGGGTTGCTACACAAAAACACTGGGAACTGAGTGAAAAACATAGGTAATTCTTTATCAATTATAAATGTCTTAAATCATACATTCGTTGGTACAGCTTGAACCATTTCAGAAATCTTCTGGAGATTTTTAGGAGACAAATTAATTAAAAAAAGGAATCTCCGATTGCTGCTATTTAATTTTTTATTCTTCCACCATGTTAATGTAAAAACAAGTGCTTGCACAAATTTGGCCACTCGAGCGCAATTACGAGAGTCCACCCGAAAGTAAGTTTCCGTGGGGCCGTTAGCAGAAACAAAACATAGTTCTAGTGTGTTTAGTTTCTGGCTTTTTGTATGTATGTATGTATGTATGTATGTATGTATGTATGTATGTATGTATGTATGTATGTATGTATGTATGTATGTATGTAAGTATTTATTTATTCACACTGCAATGGGTATATTCCCGGTGGCAGTGGTAACTAATTACACTCAATAATGACAATAATAAACTTATTAATTAAAAATACAATTAATAATAATACTAATAATGAATACTAACAATAATGTATAATAATAATAATAATAATAATAACAGGGAATATCCTAAATTAAATGAAGCACGATCACTTATAATAACATTTAAAATAAATCTAATTTGTATCTTAAACCTAAGTTCGAACTAAAACCCACGAGTATGATATGTTCATATCTGCACAAGTACCTTTCAACATTACACTCATTTCGCTGTCAACTGCACTGGAACTACGACACATTTCACTGATTCTATCCCGATTTCGCTAACACTTCAAAAACATTTCACTGTTCAAATACTTTGCACTGTCACTATAAACTATAAAGCTTCACTGACAGGAACACGTTTCACTTACACAACACACTTCACTGACACAACATAATTCTTCACTGATACAACACTTCAATAACAAAATATCATTTACACCCTTTAAATACTGTGTATAATTACAGTCTATTAGTAAAGTCCTTAAGTCTATTTTTAAATACATTTTTGGTTGTTGGTAAAGCCTTTAGTAAGTCTGCAGGTAAAGCATTCCAATCCCTGATAGTACGATTGAGGAAAGAAAACTTTCCAGTGTCCGTCCTCTGTCTTCTTTCCCTCAATTTATATGAGTGGTCGTTCCTTGAAGAGTAATTTGGCGGCTGCAACCTATTTTTTATTTCTCTCCAGGCAGGCTCACCTCTGTATGTTTTGAACAGTGCGCATAATCGAATTCGCGTTCTCCTGTCCGTGAGTGTGTCCCATTTTAATGGTGAATTTTTCCGACAACACTTGAGAGCCCATTTTTGAATCTTTTCCAGTGTCTGGTTGAATTACACAACTCAATTTCAGAACACACACACTCTTTGACTTCACATTACACTACACAAACATACAACCACAGGAAACACAAACAAAATGCGCCAAGACCACCTCCAACCAATTCTGAAGATGGTCCATAACAGGCTGAAATATGTTAACACGAGAAAGAAATATAACACATATGCCGTGTGATATAGTGTTAAAAGTTGTGTAATCAAGATTTACCATAACATTTCCTGACTTTGATGCTCTCCAGAAACATGATGCTTGCCGATTACAGGAGCCTTTCTTCGCGAGTTATATCTATATGGGTACACATTGGCTTTCTCCTAATATCGGAGCAGTGTAGCTGGTATGCGTAAATGGTGTTATACACTGTCCAAAATTTCATTAAAAAAATTCCATCCTCCCAAAGAAGAGTCGAACCAGCGCTTATTCCATAACGCTAGTCCTAGGCATGACACACTTGACCACGCGTCTGGAGCCCGGGGCTAACAGGTCACTCTGTGACAAATTCTAAAAATATTTGTAATATCTTCTTCTTCCCTTCAAGTATTAGGCACAATGGCCTGTTACGATCTCACAGTTGAATTTTCAATCCAGCGCTTCTTTGGACGACTGAGAGATCTCTTCCCGTTTGGACGATAGTCGAGCATGACTTTTGGAATTCTATCTCTATGCATACGATGCAGATGATTTATCCAGTTGTTCTGCTAATGTTTTACGTAATTAATTAGAGGTTCTAGTTGTAATTCTTCCATTACATCTTCATTGCGTTTGTGATCCTATTTCATATATCCCGCTGTATATCTCATAAATTTCATTTCATAGGACGTTATTCTGCTTTCGTCTTTCTTCCTCAATGTCCATGCCTCACTGCCGTAACAAAGTACAGGTCTCGCCAAGGTCTTGTAAAGGCGAATTCGAGTATGCCTTTGTACTAGGGAAGGTTTCATAATGGTGTTAATTATTCCCATTGTTTTGGTGTGTTTAGAAATTTTCTGTGAAATGTCTACTTCATTGAAAAAAGGTCTTGTATCCAAGATATGTAAAATAATTTATATGTAAATAATTTAATATTTGTAATATAATATTTTAATTACTATTCGCCAACAGTATTAGAAGAAGACGGATATTCTAATCTAAACTCTTGTCAACTACTTCAATCTAAATTTCAAAAGTCACATTTCGATGTCTACAATTTCTTTGAAGTCATTAATAACAATGCACTAGTTTCCACTTGAAACTGTCACTGGAATTTTATTGCAAAACTATGAACTGTAAGGAAATGACACGTGGTAATCACAAGGGCAATAACATTTAGTTGCCCTTCATTTCGACAGTTCCGAGACTGATAAGGGGAAGTCCCTAGTCTCATGATTCATAATCTGATAATAGCAGCCCTCACTTACTACAAAATCTAGTTATTACTTATCATTTCCAGTTCAACTCCTCGCTGCGACACTAGGAATATTAATAAAATACGAAGAATTGTGAGTTTGCATACTGCATCGTACAATTTCATAACTTCTCAAAACCACCAACATGGTGTCATACCTTATCTAGTCTAATTATACAGTAAAATGTATGATGTATGGTTTCACTTTAGGCCGCTATTTCTCCGTTCGTAATAAAGGCGTTATAATGCAAAAACGAGTAAATGAGGAAAACTGGAGGAAGAAAACCTAAAAAAAAAAGAACTTGCGATTGTCACGCTTTTGTTAGGGGTCATGGAACTGACTAAAATGCTATGCGATCTACATGTCAGGTCTTTTGTTACACTCCGAAGAACAGTGTCAAACTGAAGGATCCTAATGGCCAGTTTGTCCAAGTAATGTTTAATTTTGGTTAACGAATGTTAAATTAACAGTCTGTTTATTTTAACGCTTTGTTTATGTATTTTCCATTTGTTCAACATAATTTTGTTTAAGATAACCAACATTTAACTATAGCGTCTGTTAGCACTGTTTTAACTACTCAACAGCAGTTGGTAAAGATTCTACACATGTAAGACAATTTTTGATTGGCTAAAATTAATCTTTAAATTCTATATTATAGAGTGAGTCATGAAACTTGCATAAAATGACAACCTGTTATAGTAGGCCACGCTCCATAAACAAACAGTTGACAAATGAAAGTTGCAGGTGACGTGCTGAATAATAATTACAAAATAAGGTTATATTTCCTCATACCTATTATGGATACGAAATACGAAAGAAATAAAATAACAATGATGTATTTAAACAATCCAAAGTATTTTTTAAATGTTATATTACCAGTCATATGCTAAACATTCCCTACAGAGGAACACAAAATATTAATTTCGCAACTTCTGTTCGAACAGCTGTGGAGACATCGGCCATATTTAACTAACTGTTAAACGAGTTAACTGCCCGAAATCCTACATTTAAAATTAACAAACTGTTAACAATCTGTTAAACCAAACTGGTGTTGAAAACATACAATTTTATTAATTAACAAACTGTTTAGAGTTTAACAGTCGTTAAATTTTCTAACAATACTTGGAAAAACCGACCATAAGTGTTTTGAATTAAAAATTTGCATGCCAATCAATGCAGTAAATAATTTATAAGTTCAATTATTTACAACCTGAAGAACTTAGAAGCCATGGAACTTGGCAACAGAAGAAATTCTTCTTCTTCTTCTTCTTCTTCTTCTTCCTGATGTAGGCCTAAAGACCTGTTAGTTCCAGGGAGTCGCTCCATCTTCTTTTAGGACGACCGGGACTCCTCTTGCCGACTGGTATGCTGCCTCTTACTATTCGAGTCATGCGATCTTCAAGCATCCTTGATACGTGTGCTGCCCATTGTGATCTTCGTGTTTCTATCCATTCACCTATTTCTTGTATTTGCCATTGGTTCCTTATGTCCGCATTTTTTATTTTATCCAGTCTTGTTTTTCCCACAATTTTCCTTAATGTTTTCATTTCTACAGTATTTATCGGCTCTTGTTTCAGCACCATATGTTAAAATTGGCCGTACTACTGTTTTATACTACTACTAGGTTCAAAAAGTTCCCGGAATTTTACTACCATTTTTCGTATTAATATATAACAAGGGATATTATACATTTGTTTTGTTGGTAACATTCATGATGTCATTTCCTTAAAGTTTGTTGATAATGGCAATTATTGGTTTTGAGTTGTAGGCAATTGTTTATCATAGTGTTTTGTTTGTTCGTCGCATTTTGTAATTATGTCCACAGAGCAAAGTACAAACATCAAGTTCTGTGTTTTGCTGGGGACATGATCAGTATGGCTGATGAAGATGGTGATTTCTTAAACAAAATGAAACTGGTGCTACTTGTACGACCCAGTCCCTAAACGACAGTCATCTGAGTGGAAATCGAAAACATCTCCTCGGAAGCAAAAATTTCCTAGGGACACTTCCAAAGGCAAAGTTATTTTAAATGTTATGTTTTATTTAACGACGCTCGCAACTGCAGAGGTTATATCAGCATCGCTGGATGTGCCGGAATTTTGTCCCGCAGGAGTTCTTTCACATGCCAGTAAATCTACTGACATGAGCCTGTCGCATTTAAGCACACTTAAAGCAAAGTTATGTTGGAAGTTTTCTTCGACTCTCAGGGTCTCATGCACCATGAGTTCATTCCAGAAGGTCGTACTGTAACGAAAGAATTGTACGTAGAAACCCTCCGTCGCCTCTGGGACGCAGTGAGAAGGAAACGTCCAGAAAAGTGGGTAGAAAAAAACTGGTTCCTTATGCATGTGACAATGCACCTGCTCATCGCGCAATTATTGTAAAGAATTTTCTTGCCAGGCACAACATAACTGCTTTGGATCACCCACCATACTCTCCTGATCTCTCACCACCTGATTACTTTCTGTTTCCCCGTCTGAAAAGTCATCTGAAAGGACGGAGATTCAATGCTGAAGAGGTTATCGCAAACGCGACGAGAGCACTAAGACGGGTTTCACAAAATGGCTTCCAGGCCTGCTTCCAGGAACTCTACACGCGTTGGCAAAAGTGTGTAGTTGCGGAAGGCAACTATTTTGAAAGGAATTCTGTAGAATAGTGTTTAAGGTACGTTGTTTCTATGATGCTAACAAATTCCGGGAACTTTTTGAACCTAGTATGTATATACGGGTTTTCGTCTCTCATTGTTGATATTTGTTATTCCAGATGGTATCGTTCAGGCATCCTATCTGTTGATTAACTTCAGCTATTAGGTCTTTATGGCTTTTTATCATAACACCAAGATATTGGAAGTGATTCACTTGTTCTACGACCTTATTATATAACTTAATTGCAATTTACATCTGATTGGTTCTTTAGAAACAGTTAATACTTTAGCTTTCTTTGTAGATATTTTCAAGTTACCTTTGTCGCATGTCTGAGCAAATTTATAGAGAAGTCGTTGAAGCGAATCCTCTGAATCAGGTACTAACACTGTATCATCAGCATAACATAATAAATTTACGTTCTTATTTCCTATTTTAAAACCACGAAGTCCTTTCCATTCTAAAATTATATCATTCATTAAAATATTAAAAAGGAGCGGGCTGAGAGAGTCTCCTTGACGGATTCCCTTATTTGTTGGTAGTATTTTACTGAGTTTACCATCCAATTTTACTTTACAAGAATTATATGTATATATATCTTGGATGAGGTGTATAATCCCATTACAAATTATTGCAAAAATAAACAAAGAAATATGGAAATCATAGCACTTAGAATGTAACGTTAAAGTCAAATTCACTTAAATACCAAAACTAAGGAGTTTAAAGGCTTACTTAGGCTACTTACTTACTTACTTACTTATGGCTTTCAAGGAACCCGGAGGTTCATGCCGCCCTCACATAAGCCCGCCATCGATCCCTATCCTGAGCAAGATTAAAATTTAAAAAACTAAAAAAGTGAATACAATTTTAAATGTTGTTACTTTTGGAACCAGAACTGAAAACTGTCTTCCTGTAACACTTTACAACAAAGAATTTCCCAAAGCAGACGATGTTAAATATTTAGGTATGCATTTAGATCGCCGATTAACATGGCGTAAACATATAGGGCCATATTCATAGACATTCTTAGTGCGGGCTTCAGGTGGATGATCAACGAACTAACATTTTTCGTATTCATAAACCAGTGTTAGCGATATGATATGATATGAATCCTGTACAAATAATCAGTCGATAGCCGGGGCTAGTTTAGCACGCTCGTAGCGCGGGCTAGAGAAATGACTATGGATAGCACCCATTGAAACTAAACGTAAAGAATTAAATTTTAAAACATCAAAAATCTATTGGTTATTGGGACCTAAGTCAAAACTGTCATTAGAAAATAAACTTGTTTATAAAGTCGCACTAAAACCAATCTGGACATACGGCATCCAACTGTGGGGAACTGCTAGCAACTCAAACATTGAAATACTGCAGAGGTATCAGTCCAAAACTTTACGTTCCATTGTCACTGCACCATGGTATGTCCGTAATGATGTCATTTATCGTGACCTCAACATTTCAACTGTGAAAGAAGAAATCTCTGAGTTCAGTAAAAAATACCTGCATCGATTAAATCAACATCCCAATCATTATGCATTAAATTTGCGGATAATAATCAATCAATAAGAAGACTTAAAAGGACCAATGCTCTTGACCTTCCATTCATTTTTACTACAGCTATATGAAGCATTGTTATTTTTCTTTTGGAGTGTTGTCATGGGATAACATCTCCACTCATGTCATATTCTTTTATAATATTTACTTATTGTCTATTGTAGACAGATTGTAAATGTGGCATAAGTGTTATTAAAAAAATAAAAAAAATTAAATGTGTATGGATTTATTACCGTCAGAATTACTTATCAATAATCAACTATTCAAATCATTAGATTATGACAAAGTGGTACATAATGACCGACGAACGTTTTCGCCATGAGTATGGCATCCTCGGGTCTCATTGTAGCGAAGACACATAATGAACACTTGTTTCTGAACCAGAAAAAAAAAGATATTCTCCACAAAATATTATCTCCTGACTTAGTTGCCTCATAAGTGATACGTTGTTGGTGTGACTTGTTACGTTCAGACCTGTCTTCGGACAGTTGACTAAACAACAACTTTGGAGCGATGATATCACTTCAGCCCATATAAAATCAATAAATATGTTGCTTCGATTTTCGGAAGTATTCATGTCCTATACTCGTCAGAAAAATAAACATGTTGGGGAAGTTAGGTATAGTATATGTCGGTCCAATAGTGGCGCTTGTCCAATGATGAATCGAAACAAAGTTATTAATCTGATCTAGGATGTTACCGTATTGGTCCGAATATAAGCCGCACTTTTTAATTTCAAACTCGAAAAGTTGGGGTGCGGCTTATTTGCGCGGCCGATAAATTTAAACTTGAAATGTGGCGCATGTTGCTACCGGTAATTTTATCATTTTGAAATGGAGCAACAATGCCACGCGCTCGTGTTTGAAATTGTCAGCAGTCGTATGGTATATGACGCAACAATGTACCAGTCTTCATATTACAGTGATCGTACTCTTTTGTATGATAGGACAGATTAAAACAGTTTGTACGTAGCTACGGGTTCAGCCATGAGTGGAAACGTAGAAAGAAAAGCTTCAACAAGCTTGGGAATTCGGCGCAGTTATGACGCTAGTTTCAAACTTGCAGTTATTCGTCATGCTAGGAGTACGTCTAATAGAGAAGCCGGCAAAAAGTTTAGTGTGGATGAGTCTAATGTGCGACGCTGGATCGCCTCGGAGGATAAACTGAAAAATGCCAATACAACCAGAAAATCTTTCAGAGGACCCAAGGCTGCGAAATACCCTGAACTAGAACGTAGGGTCCTTTCCTTTGTACAAGACAAAAGGAAAGAAGGGATGCCTATCTCTCGACAAGTAATCCAGGTAAAATCGTTGGAAATAGCGAAGACCCTAAACATTCCACAGACAGAATTCCATGGGAGTATAGGTTGGTGCCGCAGGTTTATGCGTAGAAGTGGCCTTGTTCTCCGACGAAGCACTTCATTAGCACAGAGACTGCCAGAGGATTTTACTGAGAAACTCATCAACTTCCAGAGGCACGTCATTGAATTGCGTCAGCGCCACTCTTACCCATTACACCAGATCGGCAATGCCGACGAGACGCCCGTATTTTGGGACATGCCGAGCAATATGACAGTTAACAATAAAGGGGCGAAAAGCGTATCATTGAGAACAACTGGAAATGAAAAACAAAGAATCACTGTGATGCTGGCTGTTACGGCAGATGGAGGAAAACTGCCTCCGTACGTTATTCTGAAGCGTAAAACTATGCCCAAGGAGAATTTACCTAAGGGATTAGTGATTCGTTGCCAAGAGAAAGGATGGATGACAACCGAACTAATGGTGGACTGGCTAGCTACGGTTTGGAATTGCAGACCAGGTGCGCTGCTCTGTAAGAGGGCTATGTTAGTATTGGATGCCTTTAAAGGTCACCTCACACCCGAAGTAAAGAAGAAAATTACTGCATTGAAGACAGACCTAGTCGTCATACCTGGAGGTATGACATCAAAATTGCAGGTGCTTGATGTCGTCGTGAACAAGCCTTTTAAAGACCATCTCCGAAAACAGTATTCGGATTGGCTTCTAGAAGGGGGTCATGCATTCACTCCATCTGGGAAGATCAAGAAGCCATCTGTCAGCCTTATGTGTGAGTGGATTCTCTCTTCATGGCACACGATATCACCAGATTCAATCATCAAAGGCTTCAAGAAATGCTGCGTGTCTAATGCTCTGGATGGCAGTGAGGACGACGTACTTTGGGCGGAGAGTGATGAACAAAGTGACAGTGATGAAACAAATACCGGTACCGGTAGTAGTGAAGTCAGCAGTGACATTGGAGAAGACGGTGATTAGTTGTACCGGTATTTTTGGTGATTTACCCACGTAATACCGTAATTGAAGAAAAAGTGTTTAAATAGTGTAAACAGTTTTGTAACTGGATAATGTGACAGGTAAATTTCACTGCACTCAATTTTCCTTTTTTTCTCATTCTGCTCTCAATTTTTCTTTTTTTTTTTCTCCTTTCCCCCTAAAATTAAGGGTGCGGCTTACACTCGGGCCAATACGGTAATTCTGACTTTTATTTTCAACATTTATTTCTAATTCGTTTAGATTTTATCCAAAGAGTTTGTATTAATTTAAATAAATCATAAAAATGGCCAAATGGCCTGAGCGAGCTTTGAGATCACACTCTTCAATATGCGACCCTGAAAAGTATCTATTCATGTAACAGTGGTGCTGAACTCATCCAATAACTGTTAGAGTAATAATATGCTTGCTTGTCTTACTCTGAAACTATTAATGAAAATAATTTACTCACCAGCGATACTCTCGCCTGCGACTAGTAAATGTTATGTCACCAACTCTACTGTCGTTATTGGTAAATATAGAAATGAAAATATATCGAAGCGCTGTACGTAAGTCACTCTTGCGTTGACTATGTCTTGTGAAGTGCCACAGTGACGTTGTTACCTGTAAAATAACGAAGAATCGTTGAATTAATAAAAATGTTTTCATAAGATATTTTCTTCTTCCCAGGGGATATACACTTACACTCTATTGGCACACTGTGCACCCTAAACTGGCGTATTCCTAACCCACACAAGCTGACTACACTAAGGTTTGCTAAGTAGTCAGATTGCGTGCAGGCAACCCCACTTATATCTGAAACAATCCTCTTCGCATGCAGCCAGCAGGCGATCAGAAAATGGTATGGAAGATGACGGAATGTGAATATGACAGAATTATACAGGGTGCTTTATAATTCCTATTACAAACATCTAGGGGTTGTAGAGAGGACTAAGTAGATAAAGTTTTGATTAGGAACCCATGTCCGGAAATGTATCCTTTCGATGCAAAATAAGTTTGAAGATCGAATCGATTTCACTAGAGACAATGAGCTCTTGCCAGTGTGCACTACAGGAGTGGTTCAACGTACCGCCTAACGGGTCTCAAGCACTTGACCTTCCTGCAAGAGGTACCGGTAGAGTTATGTGGCACTACGTCAGCAAATGTGGTTCCAACATGATGGCGCACACGCGCATTTTTCACTTGCCATCCGAGAACATCTCCACCAAACATTCGGGGAAAGGTGGATAGGTTGAGGTGGTCCAACTCCTTGGCCACCACGGTCGACAGATTTAACTCCTCTCGCCTTTTCTTTTGAGGCCACATGAAGAACCTTGTTTATGAGACTCCTTTAGAGTCGGAAGAAGATCTTCATTGTCTCTAGTGAAGTGGGAGATGTGAAATCGATTCGATCTTCAAACTTATAATGCATCGAAACGATACATTTCCGGACATGGGTTCCTAATCAAAACTTTATCTACTTAGTCTCCTCTATAACCACTAGAAGTTTGTAACAGGAACTATGAAACACTCTGTATAGATGTATACTACGGGGAAACGGGAGAACATCGACAAAAATCTGAACTGCGATCTTGTCCGCCAGAAGTGTCAATAATGATTTTCTCAATAAAACCAAAACTCGAACGAGACATTCTGTGTGATATTTATGACCTAAACCACGCAGCCATCGCTTCGAGAAGTACCTACTACCAATTATGATGGACTTTAAAAACAATACTTTAATACTCTCACTCGTAAGGCTATTTACAAATCTTCTTTTCAACCACCAGTATTGCATATTCCAGCCACGAAGGGTACTGCTATTTTATTTTTAAAGTACCAATTCTGGTTCTGCTTCTCTGTAGCGACGTTTGAATTTATGTCAGTTATGAAATATCAGAATTTCAGACTGAAAAACAATGCACAGTGACAATATTTCACTTAAAACGCATTTTTAGTTATTTAATTATGGAGATGCCACAGCTCTCTATTCCACAACCAACAGCCGCCTTTCCTGAGCCCAACAATATGTATAGGGTTTTCCAAAAATAAGAGGTAATTCCTTATATTTTCTTCATTTTCTACACAATCTTAAACATTCTTGCACTGGCATATTACATAAGAAATGAAATATTTTGAATTGCCATAGCTTCATCGTAGGTGGATGTGTCCACCACCATTTTGTTCTTGTACAAGCAGAAATCTCTCTTCTCCGAGTTCGTGTACTGAAATATCTGCCATAGTATGTGCGACTGAGTCATTCAACTCATCAATATTGTCCGTAGGTTTACTCAAGAACACTCTTTCCTTCAGAAAGCCTCACAGTCAATCATTTGCTGGGATAATATCTGGCGATCTTGCTGGCCAAATAACAGAAAAGTGCCTACTGATAATACAATCAGAAACAAGCTCGTTGTCATGGTGATGCAAAAAACTTCTATTTATTGCGTAATAAGCCGGTGCCACAATTTTTAACACTGTGTAGAAAATATGATTAGTTGGGAGGTCGGAGGGGAAAAAACCTTTGGGGAGACAGAGACGTAGATGGGAGGATGACATAAAAATGGATTTGAGAGAGGTGGGATATGATGATAGGGACTGGATTAATCTTGCTCAGGATAGGGACCGATGGTGAGCTTATGTGAGGGCGGCAATGAACCTCAGGGTTCTTTAACAGCCATAAATAAGTAGAAAATATGAAAAATTAAAGTTACTTCTTACTTTTGAAAAACCCTATACTACATCTTTGGTAAAAAAAATGGTAGGGGCCTACACTGAAAAATTGTCGATCTATCATTTCAATCCACCGTCCATAACTCCTATTCCGTTTAAAACCCTGTATGCAATGACAAATGAGGCCATCAAATGTCAAACTATAGCATGACGCCAGAAAGTTTTACAATTACAACATATTGTGTTATTACGGCCCATAAATATTTTACAGTTTCCGTTGTCAAAACAACGACAGAAAAAACAGACACATTTTCTGACATTTTGTACTCGCGTTTATAGAATAGGTTTCAATTTAGTCGCGGTAGTTTTGACATTAACATTTTGATATATTGACTTGCATATTTTTGTGAAAGTTCCAGTATACAAAACCCTGTACGGCTGTGACAAGTTAAATAACCACAAAATGTTTTTATTGTAAACAGGAAACGCCTGAAAGCAGAGGTAATAACCATTTAAGCATTACTAATTGAAGGGCACAACCACGAATGGCAGGCTACTTCAAAGAGATCCAGGAACAGGAACAGCAATACGATCTTATTTAAGGAATAGAACTTGGACGACAAGACTACGAAAATGCACTGTTTTAACGTGAAACATTACAGAAAATATATCTAAAAAAGTATGCAGTTGCCACATAAAAAAATTATTTAAAAATTAATATACAGCCAAGAAACAAATTAGAAAGTGTTCATTACTGTCAGTTATTTGCAAATAAAACACATATTCATTTTGTATGAGGTCTCGCCCACCTCACTGAATACTACACGGCTATTATGAAATAGGCAATATGTATTATTACTATTTAATACGAGAAAAATTTTTCTCGTATTAAATAGTAATAATACATATTGGCTATTTCATAATAGCCGTGTAGTATTCAGTGAGGTGGGCGAGACCTCATACAAAATGAATATGTGATGTATACTGTTAGCAGTTGTCACGAACTGATGTTGAATATGGCCACAAAGGCATTTAAATACGCGCTCCTCCATATATGACTTGAATCGTCTCAAATGCAGGTAGTAAGGCCGTAAAAGCATTACGAGAGTGGTTCGGCCGGCGCCGTGGATCGTGTCCCGGCATAGCTCAGTTGGAAAGAGCGCTCAGCGCGCAGAGTTTATAGCCTCTACGAGCGGCAGAAGGCAAAACTCCTTATTACAGTGTAAATATGTACGTAATAATCTATTTAAATATTTATGCGACAGGCTGTAATTTAAGGTTAAATTAAACACTTTTATACTCAACAGTCTACTCTTACAAACTAAATAAGTGATTTATGACAGCTAATATAAGATGGACAATAAATCACACAAAACCAAATTGATTCTACAGTCTGATCCGTTTGGGTATGGATAATATTAATTTATTATTATAAAACCATTATGACAGTAGGAAAAATTTCTTGCTGGTTATATTATGATTAAAAGATGGGAGTTTCCATATATAAAAATCAACAACGCATAATCTGAAAGGACAAATGAAAATCGTAGCTACTACAAATCAACAGCGGGCACAATGTGTTCTTTGGTATGCTAAATTTGAGAGTATTAAAAAAACATGCAGGAGCTAGCAGGCGAAACCCAGTACGAGAAGCAGCTATCTCTTGGTTTGGCCCCCAAACTTCCCAGATCTAACCCCTTCTGATTTCTTCGTGTGGAGTTTTGTTAAAGACATTGTCTATTCACAGAAACCCAGGAACATTGATGATCTCAGAGTAAAAATTACTCAAGCTTAACAACAAACCACCCCTATTATATTACAACGGACATGGGCTGAATTACATTGCCGTTATGAGTTGTGCGCAATGGAGGACATATTGAGTTCTGAGAAATCTCCCATCTTTCAGGTTGTATGCACAAAGTTTCAACAAATAAAGTTCAGTAGTAAATGTTGTACGGTGTTTTTATTTTATCCATAGCCAAACGGATCATCCTGTATATAAATAGCCTTTCAAATATTTTATGAACATTTTTATTTGATTTAAAGTCTTTATATGGTGAACTACAATTTAATTCCAAATCACTGACACCAATTGGATCAGGCATTGCACTAGCTGATCATTTGTTGAATGTTGACGGTGTAGGAACATTCACTAAATCGTTGACACTTTGTAACTGAACTGCAGAAGAGAGATTGTAAAATGCCTTTTCTTTGCCCTGCATTCTCGCACTCACCCCAGTCTACTCTTTTTAGTTTTCGGCTTAATTTTCTGAGGTTGATTTGCACGCCTTCTTAAACGCCACCCTCTCGTTTGTTCAGCCCCTGATTACGGCATATTTTATAGGAAAAATCTTCAACATACAATTAGATTTGCTCGTTTTGGCTATATAACGTCACAAAACTATACAGAAGACGCACACTCTGGGTGCAGCTACAATAAAAATACCGGTACTAAAAATGCAAAAATTTCCCCAAAAATTACGAAAAATGGTAGGCGTATTTAAAATACAGTATAAGAAAAATCTCTTACACACTAGTCTGGCAAATTCGTTCCATATTGGTTTTAGAAGGGAAGGGAAGAAGATTTTACCTAATTACTTCCTGGAACCGAAATTCCTTTGGAAAAGTCCATCCTAGCGTAAAAGGGGTGGTAGATTGTTCAGGTTAGGCGAGAGCTTACAAATTAGTTTTCGCGTCAATGCACCCCAGTAATTCGAAATAAAACTGATCAATCAGCAATAAAATTCTTTCATTGGTAGCATTTGCGTCTACAGTTCAGTAGCACTCATTGCCAGCACCAGTTCTTTGTACATAAACTCCACCTAAAATGGAATATTTACTTACTTACTTACTGGCTTTTAAGGAACCCGGAGGTTCATTGCCGCCCTCACATAAGCCTGCCATTGGTCCCTATCCTGAGCAAGATTAATCCATTCTCTATCATCATATCCCACCTCCCTCAAATCCATTTTAATATTATCCTCCCACCTACGTCTCGGCCTCCCTAAAGGTCATCTTCCCTCCGGCCTCCCAACTAACACTCTATATGCATTTCACGATTCGCCCATACGTGCTACATGCCCTGCCCATCTCAAACGTCTGGATTTAATGTTCCTAATTATGTCAGGTGAGGAATACAATGCGTGCAGTTCTGTGTTGTGTAACTTTCTCCATTCTCCTGTAACTTCATCCCTCTTAGCCCCAAATATTTTCCTAAGCACATTATTCTCAAACACCCTTAACCTATGTTCCTCTCTCAAAGTGAGAGTCCAAGTTTCACAACAATAAAGAACAACCGGTAATATAACTGTTTTATAAATTGGAATATTTACTAAAATTATTAATTGTTAATTTTATATAAACTCCTAGAAGTCCTAAATTGGATTTCACAAATTCTTAAATCTTTCTTTTTTAGCACCTAGAAACCCGTCCCCCAGTTGTATTTTATTTATTAACATTCAATGGTATTCATACATTGCTTCACAGCTAGAATATGGAACAAGTAAAAAAAAAAAAAAAACTTAATACTACAGTATTATAAAATATTAATTTATAGTCACAGTCTAGTTGAAATATAATATATACAGAAGAGGGTTACAATATAGTCTACTAGTACAACACAAAGCTTTAGTATCAATTTCATCAAACGTTGTTGAATGTCATGAATTCACCTACAGAATAGAAGGCGTGAGAAATTAGGTACTTCTTTAATTTGGCCCTAAATAATCTTATGTTTTGAGTTTCATTTTTTATATCCATAGGGAGGCTGTTAAAAAAGTTTTACTGTCATATAACGCACTCCTTTTTGATAGCACAATAGACTTGCCGATGGAGTATGAAAGTCATTTTTGACGTGTATTTATGCTATGAAGTGTTGAATTAGTTACAAAGTTTCACGATTACATACGAGGAAGATTAATTATTAATGAAAAAGTATATTGACAAGTCATGGGCATTATTTGTAGTTTTTTAAAAATAGTCCTACACGATTCCCTACATTTGGCACCCACTATTATTCTAATTACCCTTTTTGTAGAATAGAAGGAATATACTGTTACTATCTGTGGATTTTTTTAATTTAATTTAATTGGGTTATTTTACGACGCTGTATCAACATCTAGATTATTTAGCGTCTGAATGAAATGAAGGTGATAATGCCGGTGAAATGAGTCCGGGGTCCAGCACCGAAAGTTACCCAGCATTTGCTCGTATTGGGTTGAGGGAAAACCCCGGAAAAAACCTCAACCAGGTAACTTGCCCCGACCGGCATTCGAACCCGGGTCACCTGGTTTCGCGGCCAGACGCGCTGACCGTTACTCCACAGGTGTGGACTACTATCTGTGGAATTTCCCCAGAATATTGTCCCAAAACTCATTACCGAGTCGAAGTATGCAAAGCATATTGTTTTTAAGGTATTAACAATTAAGATATTTACTATCTTTTGCATAGATCTAATAGCAAAACATGCTGAATTTAATTTAATACATTATCAATTTTTAAGCCAAGAAATTTGGTTGTTGTTTCTAATAGGGACCTATTGTTAATTATTGCGCTTGAAATTTGCGAGGTTGAATTTGGACAGAATTTAAATTGAATTATGTTAGTTTTGTTACAATTTAAATTCTAAGTTATAGCATTTCTGGAAGAACCTGACACTCATCTTTGCCACGCAAATAATTTGCAAACCATGAGATGTTAAATACAAAATATTATTCCTTGCAAGGTGCTCAATGTGTCGACATTTTTTTATAACTTTTGCATGGTATCATCCAACGTTATAGAAGTTACATGTTAGTTCCATAATGAGGGAAGGCAAAGAAAGTGAAATCTACTCGCTGAGTCAGTTACCAAGAGCCAGACTGCAGTAGGCGTAGAAATATTTACGACAGTAGCTCTTCATAATGAACTCAGCTAATATGTATGGTTTCCGACACGTTCGGATGTTTCCATACATATGACAGAGAGCAACAAGCAAAGAATTTTTCACTATGTAACATTACAATCAGTCACATCTTGTCGCTAAAAATCTCTTCGTGTTCGCACAGGAAACGTTCAGAAAACATTGCGTAACACATTACATTTGCGCTTAAAAATTATCTCCGGAAGCTGCAATGCACTTGCATAAGAGCGCATATTTCAGTTATACAATCAAAGTGCAATACCGCTTTATGCAACTACCGCAGTGACTATCAGTGACTCACAGAATATGTGTACAGATGTTCGAGTAGGCTACGTAGTTCAATACACTGTATGGATGTCTAGCGTGCTAACGCTGAGCCACAAATGTACATGGAAGTAGATTTCCACGCTTTCGTAGCTCGACGCTACTGGGTGTTCAGTTCAAAGTGTGTCATGGCTCGCTGTATGCCGTCATGTGGCTAGTCGATGAGCCTAGAGAATTCAATCTTCCTACACTTCCGCAGAGGTGTATTACTTATGTGCCAGAGAAGTTGCCTAGCAAGTACGGCGTTCATTCAGAAGAGTACTTACCGATAAGTACGGTAACGCCGGTAGTGGCAGGAATGTGAACTGTTTCGAAACATGTACTGAGGTGAATTTTTTCTTACTGTCGGAATATGTGAAGAGGGTTAAGACGATTACTTACGTATTTGTTGACATTAACTTCGACGGTCAACATGAACACGGAGCATTTGATATGCGTTGTGGAATGTTGCCGTACGCAACCGATAACAAATACCCTGCGTACGATTTGCCCGCGCAAAACACAGTTCGAAAGAGGTTATGGTAGCACACAGACCTTACAGACCGCCATCTGTTGCTACGACGTTCAAGTTATACCATACACGTTCTCAAGTTCAGATTGAACGCCTTGATTAATAGGCAACTTCTCTGACACAAAAGCTGAAACTCGCTTCAAATCGCTGTCCGACAGTGACGTCATGACACACTTTGAAATGAACACCCAGTAGAATGAGGTGATAGCACCACGCTCCGATCGCTTTTTGCCCCCGGAAAAGACTACGTACGGCACTCACGGGACAAAAGGCTGAATGGACATGGGGCAGTTCTGAAAATTTATCAACGATAAAAATTCTACTACCAAGCAGGATTGAACCGTGGACCTTTCACTCGTACCCAGTAGCTGTACAAATTGAGATACCCTGTCACCTTCCCAGATGGTGGTAATGAAGAATGATACAACATATATAAAGAGACCAAGGTAGTCCTCAAATAATCGATTTCCAACAGACGACTATGACCTAGAACATACAAAACCAGCAGTGTATTACGAATCACAGACTTTTCATGAACACCTCCTCAATAAAATGCGGTCATTGCTAAAGAGAATGAATTCAATGAAGGTTTTTGCAGATCTTCAGCTACAAGTAAATGCGACAAATTACATTAGTACGTGTTTGTAAAATAACAGATAAAAAGTTCGATTCGCATGAGAGACAACCACAATAGTTTGCTAACTAACCTGAAGTCTCTCTGTATGATTGAACTTGCTTGTGCAAAACGGTAGATAAAAAGAAGGTCAGTAAAACAAATATTTACTGTCTTTAACAAACATAGTGGAGTTCATTAAGTACTGTAACAAGAAATATGCAATGACAGTAAGATAAAAAAAAACGAAGAAATGAATGAAACAGGAAAGGAAACAACAATTCCCCATTTATTATGCTCTAATTAAGTCACACAAAACGGAACTAATTCTCATTATATCGTAATGTCGCATCGATGTCGTCAGATGGAAAACTCGTAAAGGCAACAATCATTATCAGAGGAGAAAAATTCGCTCCGGCGCCGAGGATTGAACCCGGGTCCTTGGTTCTATGTACCAAGTGCTCTAATCACTGAGCTACGCCAAAGTTCAATCCCTCTCCTCTAGTGTTTTCCTAAGTTCGATACAGTATATGTTGACATATATTAAGTCAACTGTCATTATACAAGGAGCGCACTCAATTGAGTGACTTGGTAGCCGGGATTCCACAGTAATATGCACTGTTGGGCGAAGAATCTACATAAAGATTAATGACAGTTGACTTAATAATATGTCAACATATATGTCGAACTTGGAGTCAGGCCACAAAGGAAAAAACACTAGAGGAGCTATGCTGAGGATTGAACTTCGGCGTAGCTCAGTGGTTAGAGCTTAGCTATGTAGAATCAAGGAGCCGGGTCAGATCCCCGGCACCGGAGCGAATTTTTCTCCTCTAATAATCATTGTTACCATAACAGATATACTCTGTAGGACCAAAAATTAACATTTACGTCGTAACGGCAAGCTTGTTACAGCCAAGGTTACGGCATTACTGTGTGTAGCGTCAACAAAGAACGCGTACGATTATCCATTTGTGTTGCTGTTCCTGCCGATAGAAAAATTGTAGCATAGCGGTACAACAAAGACTTATTACACTTATAAAAGCTGCGCAGAAGTGATGGTCAACCTAAGCTTTCTCCTAACTTTCACCATTGTTTAAATACAGTCACATCCAGAAGTACTCAACTACAACTACTCACTGATATTAGGCAATACAGCTTTCGAAACTGGTGAACTGCTATACGCCTATACAATAAATAATATCATAACTAACGAGGTACAATTGGGAAGGTAAGCCTGAGCCAAACACTTGCAGGCACAATAGATAAAGACATCTGCCCTGTAGAGACGGGATAAAGACAGGAAGTGCCTTCCCCTCTGCGCGTGTTCGCTCAGGCCTAGCCAAACATTGGTATACGCAGTAGACTACGATGACATCAACTCCTCTGAACGGCCGGCGGAAGGGAGAAAGTGTCTTCCTCTCTGCGCGTGTTCGGCTCAGGTCTAGGCAAACATTGGTATACGCAGTAGACTACGATGACATCATCTCCTCTGAGCGGCCGGCGGAAGGGAGAAAGTGCCTTCCCCTCTGCCCGTGTTCGGCTCAGGCCTAGCCAAACATTGGTATACGCAGTAGACTACGATGACATCATCTCCTCTGAACGGCCGGCGGAAGGGAGAAAGTGCCTTCCCCTCTGCCCGTGTTCGGCTCAGGCCTAGCCAAACATTGGTATACGCAGTAGACTACGATGACATCATCTCCTCTGAACGGCCGGCGGAAGGGAGAAAGTGCCTTCCCCTCTGCGCGTGTTCGCTCAGGCCTAGCCAAACATTGGTATACGCAGTAGACTACGATGACATCATCTCCTCTGAACGGCCGGCGGAAGGGAGAAAGTGCCTTCCCCTCTGCCCGTGTTCGGCTCAGGCCTAGCCAAACATTGGTATACGCAGTAGACTACGATGACATCATCTCCTCTGAACGGCCGGCGGAAGGGAGAAAGTGCCTTCCCCTCTGCGCGTGTTCGCTCAGGCCTAGCCAAACATTGGTATACGCAGTAGACTACGATGACATCATCTCCTCTGAACGGCCGGCGGAAGGGAGAAAGTGCCTTCCCCTCTGAGCGGGTTCGGCTCAGGCCTAGCCAAACATTGGTATACGCAGCAGACTACGATGACATCATCTCCTCTGAGGGGCCGGCGGAAGGGAGAAAGTGCCTTCCCCTCTGCGCGTGTTCGCTCAGGCCTAGCCAAACATTGGTATACGCAGTAGACTACGATGACATCATCTCCTCTGAACGGCCGGCGGAAGGGAGAAAGTGCCTTCCCCTCTGAGCGGGTTCGGCTCAGGCCTAGCCAAACATTGGTATACGCAGCAGACTACGATGACATCATCTCCTCTGAGGGGCCGGCGGAAGGGAGAAAGTGCCTTCCCCTCTGCGCGTGTTCGCTCAGGCCTAGCCAAACATTGGCATACGCAGTAGACTACGATGACATCATCTCCTCTGAACGGCCGGCGGAAGGGAGAAAGTGCCTTCCCCTCTCAGCGGGTTCGGCTCAGGCCTAGCCAAACATTGGTATTCGCAGCAGACTACGATGACATCATCTCCTCTGAGGGGCCGGCAGAAGGGAGAAAGTGCCTTCCCCTCTGCGCGTGTTCGCTCAGGCCTAGCCAAACATTGGTATACGCAGTAGACTACGATGACATCATCTCCTCTGAACGGCCGGCGGAAGGGAGAAAGTGCCTTCCCCTCTGAGCGGGTTCGGCTCAGGCCTAGCCAAACATTGGTATACGCAGTAGACTACGATGACATCATCTCCTCTGAGGGGCCGGCGGAAGGGAGAAAGTGCCTTCCCCTCTGCGCGTGTTCGCTCAGGTCTAGCCAAACATTGGTATACGCAGCAGACTACGATGACATCATCTCCTCTGAGGGGCCGGCGGAAGGGAGAAAGTGCCTTCCCCTCTGCGCGTGTTCGCTCAGGCCTAGCCAAACATTGGTATACGCAGTAGACTACGATGACATCATCTCCTCTGAACGGCCGGCGGAAGGGAGAAAGTGTCTTCCCCTCTGCGCGTGTTCGCTCAGGCCTAGCCAAACATTGGTATACGCAGTAGACTACGATGACATCATCTCCTCTGAACGGCCGGCGGAAGGGAGAAAGTGCCTTCCCCGCTGAGCGGGTTCGGCTCAGGCCTAGCCAAACATTGGTATTCGCAGCAGACTACGATGACATCATCTCCTCTGAGCGGCCGGCGGAAGGGAGAAAGTGCCTTCCCCTCTGCGCGTGTTCGGCTCAGGTCTAGCCAAACATTGGTATACGCAGTAGACTACGATGACATCATCTCCTCTGAACGGCCGGCGGAAGGGAGAAAGTGCCTTCCCCTCTGCGCGTGTTCGCTCAGGCCTAGCCAAACATTGGTATACGCAGTAGACTACGATGACATCATCTCCTCTGAACGGCCGGCGGAAGGGAGAAAGTGTCTTCCCCTCTGCGCGTGTTCGCTCAGGCCTAGCCAAACATTGGTATAAGCAGTAGACTACGATGACATCATCTCCTCTGAACGGCCGGCGGAAGGGAGAAAGTGCCTTCCCCGCTGAGCGGGTTCGGCTCAGGCCTAGCCAAACATTGGTATTCGCAGCAGACTACGATGACATCATCTCCTCTGAGGGGCCGGCGGAAGGGAGAAAGTGTCTTCCCCTCTGAGCGTGTTCGGCTCAGGCCTAGCCAAACATTGGTATACGCAGTAGACTACGATGACATCATCTCCTCTGAGCGGCAGGCGGAAGGGAGAAAGTGTCTTCCCCTCTGCGCGTGTTCAGCTCAGGTCTAGCCAAACATTGGTATACGCAGTAGACTACGATGACATCATCTCCTCTGAGCGGCAGGCGGAAGGGAGAAAGTGCCTTCCCCTCTGCGCGTGTTCGGCTCAGGTCTAGCCAAACATTGGTATACGCAGTAGACTACGATGACATCATCTCCTCTGAGCGGCAGGCGGAAGGGAGAAAGTGTCTTCCCCTCTGCGCGTGTTCAGCTCAGGTCTAGCCAAACATTGGTATACGCAGTAGACTACGATGACATCATCTCCTCTGAGCGGCCGGCGGAATGGAGGAAGTGTCTTCCCCTCTGCGCGGGCTTGGCTCAGGTCTAGCCAAACATTGGTATACGCAGTAGACTACGATGACATCATCTCCTCTGAGCGGCCGGCGGAAGGGAGGAAGTGTCTTCCCCTCTGCGCGGGCTTGGCTCAGGTCTAGCCAAACATTGGTATACGCAGTAGACTACGATGACATCATCTCCTCTGAACGGCCGGCGGAAGGGAGAAAGTGCCTTCCCCGCTGAGCGGGTTCGGCTCAGGCCTAGCCAAACATTGGTATTCGCAGCAGACTACGATGACATCATCTCCTCTGAGGGGCCGGCGGAAGGGAGAAAGTGTCTTCCCCTCTGAGCGTGTTCGGCTCAGGCCTAGCCAAACATTGGTATACGCAGTAGACTACGATGACATCATCTCCTCTGAGCGGCAGGCGGAAGGGAGAAAGTGTCTTCCCCTCTGCGCGTGTTCAGCTCAGGTCTAGCCAAACATTGGTATACGCAGTAGACTACGATGACATCATCTCCTCTGAGCGGCAGGCGGAAGGGAGAAAGTGCCTTCCCCTCAGCGCGTGTTCGCCTCAGATCTAGCCAAACATTGGTATACGCAGTAGACTACGATAACATCATCTCCTCTGAGCGGCCGGCGGAAGGGAGGAACTGCCTTCCCCTCTGCGCGTGTTCGGCTCAGGTCTAGCCAAACATTGGTATACGCAGTAGACTACGATGACATCATCTCCTCTGAGCGGCAGGCGGAAGGGAGAAAGTGCCTTCCCCTCAGCGCGTGTTCAGCTCAGGCCTAGCCAAACATTGGTATACGCAGTAGACTACGATGACATCATCTCCTCTGAGCGGCAGGCGGAAGGGAGGAAGTGTCTTCCCCTCTGCGCGGGCTTGGCTCAGTTCTAGCCAAACATTGGTGTACGCAGTAGACTACGATGACATCATCTCCTCTGAGCGGCCGGCGGAAGGTAGGAAGTGTCTTCCCCTCTGCGCGGGCTTGGCTCAGGTCTAGCCAAACATTGGTATACGCAGTAGACTACGATGACATCATCTCCTCTGAGCGGCCGGCGGAAGGGAGGAAGTGTCTTCCCCTCTGCGCGGGCTTGGCTCAGGTCTAGCCAAACATTGGTATACGCAGTAGACTACGATGACATCATCTCCTCTGAGCGGTAGGCGGAAGGGAGGAAGTGCCTTCCCCTCTGCGCGGGCTTGGCTCACGTCTAGCCAAACATTGGTATACGCAGCAGACTACGGTGACATCATCTCCTCTGAGCGGCCGGCGGAAGGGAGGAAGTGCCTTCCCCTCTGCGCGGGCTTGGCTCGGGTCTAGGCAAATGTAGATCTTAGAACAGCCGTGGCGAACACGTCATCGTGCGCCGAGCCACTGTGTAACCTGCAACATGCATAGCACCTACGGAGGGAGGCGGACACCCGAAGGGGAAGTGAAGCGACTGTCTGACTTATTAACGGATTTTCATTTTCCTTACGTCAAGCACTTAAATACAATTTTATACAAACTAATGTTTAGTAACGAAGAAAGAAATGAAGAATGAAACATAGGATACATTATCACAACCTAAAATTAACTGTCTTCAGAATGACTCTGCGACAGAGTTTCAAAATCAGGAATTATGTCACTTACTGTCAGTCGTAGTTGATCACTGAGGTATTTGTTTGTCAGTCGCGATCTAAATTTGGTTTTTACTATTTTCATTGTTGAAAATATTTTTTCAAAAAACGTAAGTTGTAGCGAACATGGCTTCGAAAGAGAAAGCGAAAGAGCGAAGCTTCGGATATTTATTTTTGGCAAAGATTTGAAAAGTTCAACATTTGTCAAGTCCTTACATCTAGCTTTCATTTAACATCACATTGTAAATCTGTGAGTTTAAATTGAAGATCTAACCGTATTATTCGTACATCTGCTGAAAAAGGATCAATGTATAGAGATAATAATAATAATAATAATAATAATAATAATAATAATAATAATAATAATAATGACAACAACACAACCTTTTAATGTTTTATCAGTAACATGTAGTATAATGCCGTTTTATGTTATACCACAGTTTCCTCGTAATACTTGTGAATAAATAATACATTTCATATTCTCATTCATATTGGCAGCAAAAAAAATGCGTCCTCTCATCCTACTTGAAACTTTCGTTTTTTAGATGTACATGTATTCGAGAGAGTCATTGCGACGATATGCCACTCACAGATCAGAGACAAATATAAATGGAACGGAGTTTGACTCCAGTGAGTGAGAGGGTGGAGGTTGTGGGAAGTAGAAAGCACACCTATCATTGCGAGCCACAATGTGCTCGTGAGTCGCATTTTCGCCACCGCTGTCATAGAACATACCTGCACAAACAGTGATTAACGAGCGCGCGCGCTCCTTCGGAGCGGGAGAGCAGTTTACCGCTCGGCGAAACAGAGAGGAAGATACGTTACAATGACATAGACTTGCTATAGGTAGAGGAGAGGGAAACGACCACTCAGCTATCTAGTGAAGTGCAATGTGTAGGTCTATTCTCAGTAACTGTTTCACGTTGCTTATCTACTGCTACAGTACAGTATGGAGGAATCTAAAACACGGAACGTAACATTTAACGATTCACAGCTCGAACTTACTTATCTTCAATGTTGCCTAAGGTCTAAAGATCGTTTGAATAATACTACTAGCCTGGTTGAGTTTTACAAGACTAACATTAGCAATAATATCCACGACTACACAGGCTGGCCGTGAAAATGAGTGCTATGTTTGGCTCAACATTTATATTTGTGAGCAACTGTTTTCTATAATCAACTTTAATAAAGGCAGACATCGAACATCTGTAACTGATGTTTCATTACGATCAGTAGGCTACTGTTCCTTTCAGCTGCCAAAAGCATAAAACCTCGTTTTGATGTACTCATAAATAAAAATATAACAAAATGACATTGTACATTTAAGTAGTTATAGAACTTCTATTATTTCTGTAAAATAAATATTTCTTTATTAATTAATAATAGTCCAAAATAGTTTTGCAAACACTGAACGGGAATTCATTTCATAAACACTCTTAATAGTACTTCTTTTTGTGTACATTTTGTACGAAATCATCCCTCCTTGCAGTCCACCCTTATACATAGCGCAGCTAATATCTGCATTCCGCTCATGAGCTGTGAGCCGGCTCGGACAGCGCAAACCTTGTGCAGGCCTGTGTTAGAAGATGTTTTGCGATGTCACAGGGGAACCGGAGTACACGGAGAAAACCCATGTGTTGCCTGGATCATCGCTTTGCCCTACACAAGTTAAAAATTCAGTGTGGATCGACCGGGATTTGAACTAGATCCCCCTGTCTTATAAGCACAGCATGCTAGCACTTCAGTACAGTGGCGGTTTTTGGAGATATACATCACAAAGTCGAAAACTCAAGAACAAATGATTCAGCTGTCTGGTTCAGGCAGGCATAACCAAACCACAGAGTTGATCCTTCAGGTATTGGGGCAATATCATTAGTCTAATGCTGAGATATGCAAGTAGTTCAAAACGTTTGGAGATATTACGAATAAGTCTTAACACACGACTGTAAATTCAAAATTCTTCGGCTGAACTAATTATTTAACTCGCCTCTTAAAGAGAACTGCAGTGATCATATGGAAGACTTGTGATGTCAATACGATGCTAATAAGTATTTACAGAATTTAGACTGTCAAGATAATGCAAAGATCTGGAGGAGACCGGCTGAAAAACTATCAGGACCTGTAGAGAACACGTCTGGTCCTTTCTGTAACAGTCAGCTTACAGCCTGGACTCGCTGAGTCGAGTTCAGCAGGAATTCCTGAAGCGTTAAAACAGGTGTCGTTGTCTCCTACAGATACGTAGAGCATCATGAAGTATTCCAGTTTTTTCACCAGGAAGCAATTTATTTTTTTCATGGATTGACATCACAAACGACCTCGCTGCTATTACAACACCACAAATTTGATTAGGTTGAGTTACTTCGGCGCAGTAGGATAAACTGAAAACAGAAACGGACAGCGAAACAACTATACACAGCTTTTATTCGATATAATTCTCACTAATAAAGACAGGGACGACAAGCTCATAGCGAAAGATAAGTCTGTAGCTTCTATACACTTCATACCTCTTCTTGAGCGTAACGAGAGTAAGCTCTGATTCGCTTTGCATTCCTGTACGATGTATTTCAATTACTGTTAATACTTTATACCAGCCGTGGCGAAAATGTAATCGTGCGCCGAGCCACTGTGTAACCTGCAACATGCATATCACCTATGGAGGGAGGCGGACATACGAAGGGGAAGTGAAGAAACTGTCTGACTTATTAACGGATTTCATTTTCTTTATGTCAAGCACTTAAATATAATTTTATACAGTATAAGGTCACAAACTAATGTTTAGTACGTGTAACGAAGAAAGAAATGAACAGGAAAACATAGGACACATTATCACAATCTAAAGTTAACTGTTTTCAGAATGTCTCTGCGACAGAGTTTCAAAATAAGGAATTATGTCACTTACTGCCAGTCGTAGTTGATCACGAAGGTATCTGTCTATTAGTCGTAATCTAAATTTGGTTTTTACTTTTTCTTTGTTGAAAATAATTTTTCACAAACGTAAGTTGTAGCGAATATGGCTTCAACAGAGCAAGTGAAAGAACGAAGCTTCGGATATTTACTTTTTGGCAAAGATTTGAAAAGTTCAACATTTGTCAAGTCCTTACATCTAGCTTTCATTGTAACATTACATTGTAAATCTGTGAGTTTAAATCGAAAACCTAACCGCATTATTCGTACATCTGCTGAAAAAGGAACGAAATGATAATAATAATAATAATAATAATAATAATAATAATAATAATAATAATAATAATAATACTAATAATAATAATAATACTTAACTTTTTAATTTTTCATGTGTAACATGTACCGGTAGTGTAATGCTGTTTTATGTTATACAACTGTTTTCCTCGTAATACTTGTGAACAAATCATACATTTAATATTCTCACCATATAGGCAGAAAAAAAATGCGTCCTCCCATCCTACTTGAAACTTTCGTTTTTGTAGAGGTACATGGTTTCGAGAGTCGCAGGTCAGAGACAAATACAAATGGAACGGAGTTTGACTCCAGTGAGTGAGAGGGTAGGGGTTGGGGGAGCAAGAGACATGCACAGCTATCATTGAGAGCCACAATGTGTTCGTGAGTTACATTTTCGCCACGGCTGCTTTATACTGATATTTTCGCTTGATTTTGACTTTGCTTACGAAGATCGAATCTGAGACGGATCCAATATGCTTAAAGCTCACAAGGCTACATATGCAATGTTTTTCTATGTCCCACGGATGGTATGGATGACATTCGTAAAACTGACGCTGACAGGAGTGCCACCCTACCTCAAATCCTCAGGACGAGACCTTCAACCCCAGAGCTCGTAGTTCAAAGCCTTTAGAACATTGTCAGAATCGGAAGCTGCCCCCAAGATTGACCCATCCAATTTTCAAGTATTACATACGATATATGAAGTAAAGCGCAAGTGAAGATTGTTGGCGGAATGAAAGATAGAAACGGAATATCAAGAGAGAAAGAAATCTTTACAGAGTCTGTTTTATTCACTACAAATTCCATCACAATGTCGGGATCGAACCTGGAGCGCCTGCATGGAAGACCAGCCCGCAAGCGTTCAGCCACAAACTCGGCTTTGTTATCACATATGTCTAAGGAATCTAAGAAAATGAGTTGAAGGGGAAGTTATGATTTTTTCATCAGACAACTTCTTTACTGCGTCTTACTTTCAGAAACCGCCTCCACTCTGACCACCACCTGCTACAGTCATGTCGATACAAGCGTCGCAGCGCCGGCTTTCAGAATCGGAATCGGCCTAAACTCTGTTAGTAAACATAGAGCACGACGTATGTAGTCAGAAAGCTGGATTCAAAAGTTTCGTATGATTCGGACTCGAAAGAATCATGTTTAATTTAAAGAGCGTATATACTACTATTAAGACCCGTAACACACTTGCAGAGTTTTCGCCAGCGAGAAATGTGTTGCGAGAAAATTAAAAAATTGTTAACATGGATTCAAATGGACGTCCACACACTGAAAGAGATTCTCGTTCGAGGCAAAAACCTCGCGCGAGTTTCCGCTGGAATCGGTAGCTCAGCGAATTTTCTTGACACATTTATCAAAGATGCTTGACATTTATACTCTTTATGACGATTGAATGTAGAAAAAGATATCACAGGTGGCGATGAATTGTATTGTTTTTATTTTAAAATGAGGAAAGATGGCTGATTATTGCAGTTATCGAACTTGTACGATGTCACCCGTAGGCCTATTTATATGATACACAGGATGAAACTATAACAACACGAAACTTAAAGAAGAAATCTGGAGACAAATATCAGATTACCTGAAAATAAATAGGGCTATATTTTATTTTGATGAGATTTAATAGTATTGATTAAACATTTGAAATAATTTATCTATATGTCTTACCAGTTTACATAATTTTAATCAGAATATAGCAAAGAATTCTCTATCATATCATGAGTGGCAAAAAAACTGTGGTCCATTCAACCTGAAATAACGCCTAAACGTATCATAATTCAAATCGAAACCAGTGTCCAAAACTCGCCCTTATTTTCGTAAGATACAATGTGATTTTCAGGTATTTCTGGCTTTAATTTTAGGCCTACTTTTTCTTTTCATTAACGAAATATGTTCATGTAACTCCATTTCCTCATCATCTGAATACTCAGATTCAACAAAGCCTTCGTACGTAATTTGTAAAGTACGACAATATACTTACAGGTTATATATTTAAGTACGACAATGTACGTAAATACATAGGCTAACCTATAATATTTCCCCCAACGAGTGATAACTATAACCAGAAAAATGCTTTCTGCATGAAGGCAGTGCATAGATGATCATAGCGAGGTGTGATCTGTGATAGCGAGAACTCGCCAAGTGTGTGGAGGAAGGCTCTTCGCCTCTTTCTCGCAACACATTTCTCGCTAGCGAAAACTCTTCAAGTGTGTTACGGGGCTTAGGGTATCATTGTTGCTGACCATCTCGGTCTTGGAGCAGAATAGTGGGCTCCTATTCCGCAGAAGGAAGCTTTCGGAGAATGCAAGACATTTTCTGCGGCGCTTGAATGTGGTAGCATTTCGGGCAATGGGCGCACTTTCCTCTGATTCACGTGTGACGGACTGCCTGCACAACGTGTTATTATTGATACCAGCCCGAGCCCCGTGGGTTTCCCCACCTTGCAATGTGTTTGCAAGGGTTAATAACTAACCTGCGGACTACCGACACGCCAGATCGCAACGTGTTAAATTGCTGCCTTGCCATCACGTTTCCTATGCTTTATTAGCACTACTATTCTACGGCCCAAATAAAGAACTCATGCCGAACATCAGCACAGACTTACCGTTTCAATTTATTTCTCCAATTGCAGCGTAAAGTTCAAAAACTCCCCAAGTCTCTCTCTCTCTCTCTCTCTCTTTTTTTTTTTTTTTTTTTTGGAAATGTGTTGTCTTTTCTATTACTTAAAGGCATTGGTTTAGATACATTTCATCCAGTTATGGCAAGAAATGTCCATGTCCACTCTCCTAACATACAGAATTTCGACAACCTTGAAATATTCAGTGATTTCAATATGATCCCATCTGAACGATTCCTTGTCTTATATAACTCTTCTATATTTATGTCGTCCATCTGTTTAGCATTCCTTGTTTGTCTAACATTTCATTTCCGTTGTTGTCCTCTATCAACCACATGAATTTTCTGTCCTTATTTGTGAAGTCCAAACATTTTACTTCGCGGTACATTAAATCATATCTCTAGATCCTCCATTTCTTCACATTTCTCTTTCGTCCAATCTTCTTTTGCTTTATCAGTTTCTCTTCTTAGTTCGTTGTTTAGTTTCCTGTAGTTTCTTCTACCTTCTTCTGTGTTGATGTTTTTCCATTTTCTCCTCTCCTTCACATTCTCCAACATTTTCCCTGTGACCCAAGGTTTCTCAATTCTCACACTTTCTGTGTATCCTATTGTTTCTTCTGCAGTTGTCTGCATACAACTTTTTTAATAAGTCCAGTACTAATTACTATTCTCAGGTGTGGATTCTAATGTACCGGCTTTTTCTTGAAAATCTGCTTCAAATTTTCTACTGTCTTCATTCTTCAGTTTTTCCATGTTCAATTTCTTCATCACAGGTCTTCCTCTTATCTTCTTCAGACGAATATCTACTTTGCCTATCAGCAGGGCATTACCTGAGTTAATATCTGCTCTTGGTAAAGTCTTTGCATTTTTTAAGCAATTTCTGAATCTTTCCTGTACCAGTATAATATAGTCTGATATCTCCTTTCGTCCCTTAGGCATATCCGTGTGTATCTTCTTCGTTTATGTGGTTTTGAATTTCCCCTTCGAAAATTAAATCGACGTGATTTTCCTCAAAATCGTGACCCTTGCACATCTAAAATTACTCAAGATGGGAAGTTTTGAAATGATCACACGGTATTCTAGTCACATGAAGCTATATTCCCAAAATTAGTCCCTTCTCACAATACTTTTTCACTATGGCTCAAAGTGTATCGTATTACGTGTCTATTAGTATTTATTTATTTCAGAATTCGGTATTATAAATCAAACGAGTGATAGCACAGATCTGTAGCTGCTCTCGATGCCGAAATATTGCTGAGAGTGGCCGCGTGATACTGCTAATTTTATATTCAACTTCGACGTACTCATGCCCGTAGCGAGGGGAAGTAGCGTTATTGGACATCGTCACACAAGCTACATTGATTCATGGTCTAACTATTAACAACATTAGCATTCAGCTGTGGCTCATACAATTGCTACAGTAATGTCTTAAATTCTCTCATTTTTTGTTTCACCACGGATTCCAAATCGGTGCCCATACTCGGTGCTGAGAAAGATGTATTCTACGTGAAACATTTACGAATATAAGTGTTGACTTTGTTTTGGAGTGGAACTCCTAAGTGTTCTTGATTTAAAATAAAATAGAAACTCGTTAGTTGTTTAGTATATAAATTAGGGGACAGTCGGGTAGTATCGGACATCGGGTAGTATCGGACAGTGCGTTTCTTTCATCTACTACCATATGGTAGTACCTGAATGACATGGTTAAGTTTCTCTATGCGACATCACAGAAACGTAACCATGTCAATCAGGTACTATCATCGTGTGGCAGATGAAAGAAACTCACTGTCCGATATTACCCGATGTCCGATACTACCCGACTCTCCCCTAATGTTTCACGTGCCCTGGAGACAGGCTCAGAGACTGATATACGGTTTCCAGAAAAAGTTTTGGCAGACACACTCAAAATGTGCATTTTCACGAAAATCTCGAAACTTTTTGCAGCATCACAAAGAAAACAGCAACCAAACGAGTATGAAAATTTAACCAGATACAGAAACTTACTAACAATTTCTGGTCTGAATTTATCATTAAGCATATTTTTCGAAATATGAGCCGTTCAGAGCAAAAGTGGTGTAAGTCAGAATTGGGTAATGAGGTTCAAAGTAAAAATTCTGTAAAATACAGCGCAAAGTAGCAATTAATATGTCCTCCTTGCTATCCACTGACTACTAATAGTTTAAAAAAATTGAATATTAATTGCTACTTTGCGCTGTATTTTACAGAATGTTTACTTTAACACTCATTACCCATTTTTGACTTACACCAATTTTGCTCTGAACGGCTCACATAATAAATCATATTCACAGACGATAGCCCAAAAAGCCAATATGAGAATTTTCTGTCACAAAATTTAAGTGACTGCACGTCTTCTCTAAGGCATACTGTCCAGTCAGCAAGCTTAATATAGTGATCAAATCGGTCCCTTTCATGGCCAAGACATGTTTCCAAAACAAAAATTCTGTAATAGTTATTTTAAGATCAACTTTACTAACGCAATATGGTTATGACCAGGGAAAGGATTTATATGTAAATACATATTTACTTATAAAGCTAATATAATTTATATTTTGCATTATCTTTATGTTTCACAATGTGTAGGGTAGAAAAATCCTACTTTTATTTTCCATATTTTTCCATATTTTAGAGTTTAGTACATATTTTCGTTAATTTCCATATATTTTCCATATTTCATATAAAACAGTCCATATTATATTAGGTTTAACAATAAAACAAAACAAAATTCCATTAACTTTTAAAAATACATTTCAACAATAGAGATTTAAACACATGTTCAGTAATCCCTTTAACATCAGAGTTATTTGAAAATTAGCAGTCCTATCAACAATGGGAAAGTAAGTTACAAAACTGTATTAATTTAATTTAAAATTTTTAACAGACTTCAGTTGTGCAGCTCAACAGTTAAATGCCAGTCAGAGTACACATAGGTTCAGTTTTGTAAATCATACTATAAAGACGGTAAATATGCCAAAAGTACGTCATTCAGTCAATTTAAAATCAAAACTAACAAGTTACATTTCAGAATTTAAAGAAGATGGTTTATCAACTGACAATAAAATATTATTTTGTAATTTGTGTCAGTGTGCAGTATCATCTACACAAAAGTTCCTGGTGCAACAACACATTACAACTAGTAAACATCAGGCCAACAAACAACTAAATTCCAAGCAGAGACAATTGTTTTTAACACAACCAACAACATCGAATGTAAGATCTGAGTTTAACATCGACCTGTGCCGTTCTCTCATCTCTGCTGATATTCCTCTCTACAAACTAAAGAATAAGGTCTTCAGGGAATTCCTTGAAAAATATACTCAACATACAATCCCGGATGAGTCAACACTTAGGAAAACGTATGCTCCATCCATCTACGATGAGACAATACAGAAGATAAGAGATGAAATTAAAGATAGTTCAATTTGGGTTTCCATTGATGAGACTCCCGACAAAGAAGGTAGACTTGTTGGTAATGTAGTTATCGGTTTGTTAAGTGAACAATATTCTGAACGAATTCTTTTACATTGTGATGTTCTAGAAAAGTGCAATAACAAAACTATAGTTAAACTGTTCAACGAAGCTATGGGTATCCTGTGGCCAAAGGGTATTATGTACGATAATGTGTTATTCTTTATTAGCGATGCTGCCCCTTATATGGTCAAAGCTGGACAAGCATTATCTGTTGTATATCCTAAATTGACTCATTTTACTTGTGTGGCGCATGCATTTCATCGTGTGGCAGAAGTGGTCAGAGACAATTTCCCTAAAGTAGATTTGTTGATTTCATCAGTGAAAAAAGTATTTCTCAAAGCTCCCAGTAGAGTTAACGTGTTGAAAGAAATGTACCCTGAAATTCCATTGCCACCAAAGCCAATTTTAACTAGATGGGGTACATGGCTAGAAGCAGTTGAATATTATGCCGAACATATAGACTCTATTAACAATGTTCTCCTTGCATTGGACTCTGAAGATGCAGTCTCAATTGATACTGCGAAAACAGTTACCTGTGACATAAGTGTGAAGAATGACTTAGCTCACATTCAGCATACATTTTCATGCATCATAAAAACGCTCAAAAGTCTCCAAAATAGGCACCTTTCACTATCTGAAAGTTTTGAAATTATAAATAGTACTGTGGAACAACTGAATCGTGGTAGAGGTAAAGTTGCAGATGCAGTAAGAGCTAAGGTGGACACTGTACTTTCAAAAAACCCTGGATATGAAGAACTACAAAAGGTTGTTGCTGTGATGAGTGGTGAATCAACAGTGAAGATTAACTTGGACTTATCCCCAGCAGACATTGTGAAATTGAATTATGTACCAGTTACTTCTTGTGACGTCGAACGCTCTTTTAGTCAGTATAAATCTATCCTCAGAGACAATAGAAGAATATTCACTTTTCAGCACTTGAAAGAAATGTTTGTAACCTATTGTTATGGTAACAGACAATAAAAATTGTGTTTTGTTGAAACTACATTGGAAGATAAGGTACGTCCATTATATTTTTTGTTTAGTTTGATTAAAATGTACCAATATTTAACGTACATAGTCATTTTTTTATAATTTTAAGTCCATATTTAATTCCATATTTTGGTAAAAATAACTACATATATATTTACATATTTCATATATTTTTAGTCCATATAAATCCGTTCCCTGGTTATGACTCACACAACACATGCAAAGTTACGTGTTTCTACTGTAGTTCCCATCAGAGACAATGACCTTCTCAGATATTTACATTTCACACTTCGTGATGCGCCTGCAATGACAGATTCATTTGAACCTCATGTCGATAGAGTTTCAGCCCACATTTAGCTACACCATGTAACTCCTTACATTGGTATTATAAAACAAACCCTTATGTAATAACCACACGCTGAAAGAACAAGAATTCGATCCTCTACAATGGTCAGCTCGAGCTTTTTTGGGAGTTTTCAAACTTCTCAAGTGAAGATTCAATAATTATTAATATACTTATGAATAATTTGGAATTGCCAACCATTCCTCGACATTTACTCTCTTCGGAACTAGTTACGGGCTCCATCATCAGGGCACTATTGTTCAAGACCTGAAAGATTGCTAACTCGGTTGTGTTCGTTATGTTTCACGAAACTAACAATCAGTCACTAGGCTTGTACTTACTTACTGGCTTTTAAGTAACCCGGAGGTTCATTGCCGTCCTCACATAAGCCCGCCATTGGCCCCTATCATGAGTAAGATTAATCCAGTCTCTACCATCATATCCCACCTCCCTCAAATCCATTTTAATATTATCTTCCCATCTACGTCTCGGCCTCCCCAAAGATCTTTTTCCCTCTGGCCTCCCAACTAACACTCTATATGCATTTCTGGATTCGCCCATACGTGCTACATGTCCTGTCCATCTCAAACGTCTGGATTTAATGTTCCTAATTATGTCAGGTGAAGGATGCAATGCGTGCAGTTCTGTGTTGTGTAACTTTCTCCATTCTCCTGTAACTTCATCCCTCTTAGCCCCAAATATTTTCCTAAGAACCTTATTCTCAAAAACCCTCAATCTCTGTTGCTCTCTCAAAGTGAGAGTCCAAGTTTCACTACCTGCACAAAATAGGCCTATAGTGTCTGTTTATTTCCTTACCGTCAAGAGACAATTCCACTATTTATAGTTGCGTTACCGGATTTCGTCATGCGAGCAAAGGAAAATTGCAAAAGAATCTCTTGAGCAGACACTCTCAATTACCACTAATTGTTATTGCATTAAAATACGAGTAGAAATAAAATATTGTACGCCTAGTGGGTAAAAGTCTCAGTGGTCGAGGCGCGCAGATAGCTTGTTAATATTATTCGACTTCACAAGCGGGTCCACGAGCATCTTATCTAACATGGCATGAACATAATACATGAACATACCACCCATTTAGAATAATATTGTTTGATCCATATTATACCAGTCTTTAAATCTCTCCATAAAAGAAGTTCCGCATACAGGAGAGAGCATATTATTTTGTGAATTATGATTGTCTCGCTTCTTGTGCTCCTTATCAGTGTTGCCACGACCTACTCACAAAAATCAGGAGAAAATCATCGAAAAAAAACAGGAGATTACAGTAGATTAAATAAACATGAATTTCCTCTTTGTATTCTATTAATTACAAAACAGTGTACTGTAAGAAAGATGATTCTGTTGTATTACTATATAGCACATCCCTAACCAATGAAATGGAACAATTTTGCTAAATACAGGGACATCATTTTATTTTTACTCGCATTTTTATTGTACCTGCATTTCTGCATGTACATCACTCTCACCACTTCACTAATGTCCTTGCTCCCGTCAGACACACAAACTTACGGCCGCTGTTGCATTCGAAGTCTTCAAGCAGTGAAGTAAACACTGCAGTGTATAGTGTGTTTCATGAATATGATTGCGTTTTCTATAGAAGAAAGAACCTATATTAATAATATCGTACTAAAAATTATATTCAAGAAACGATAAATTCAATTTCATAGAATATGCTTCAAAATGTTTTTAATAATATACGTACTGAATTGAAGCCTGCATTGTAATGAACGGCAACCATTTTCAGCAACTTGTTTAAAAATTCAGATTAGCTTTTTTTGAATTGAGGTGGATAGAAGCAAAGGAATGCTAGTGACATTTGTAATAACATGAGTTAAGTGCATCCAGTGTAAGAAAAAGTATCTAAAATTTTAGTGGCAAAGGAATATTTTAATCGCATCACACATTAAAATTTAAATAAAAATTTCACCGATTTTACGAAAGCTTAAATATTTAAACCCCATTTTCTCAAAAGTAACTTAAGTGCACTTACAGCCCTTTAATTATGAGCCCCTCAATTTAAATGCACTCTCTATATTGTATGTTAACACCAATAATTAATATGCTAAATACAGTAGACATTACGTAACGAACATAGCCGCCTGGAAAGTTGAGTTTTTGAAAAAAAAATGTTACTACTCTACTGTATTTTGATAAATTCCGTAAAAGTGATGATCAAACTGAAAACCGTAATATCGTATTTCCCTACAACATAAATGGATACACTACTTTTCTCTCCTCCTATACCCAGTAAAATGATTTGTTTACATATTGCACTAGTAACATCAAACGCTTGTAATGGAAGGGGGCAACAGTGTTTCCGAGTATAGGCAGGTTAATGTTAAAAATGTTGGTAAAAATAAAGTGATGTCCCTGTACAATTACTGTCGTTTCTACTCAGCGTACGTAACTAAGTATCAAATTTGGTTTTTACACAGTAATGTCTTATTGACAATGTTTCGCATTAAAATGTATTAATCAGGAATTTTTCGTGTATTAACAAAAGATTTTCAATACGACGAGATTTATTTTAAAGGTGGTATTAAATACAGTACTGCATTAGCTGCGACTATAACAGACGAAAAATTATCCCCTTTCCTGCTTTTGCATAACTATCCTTTAAACTGTTAATCATTTTCCCACTCTGATTTATAATATTCTGGGAGTATTTACTTTTTTCTTTCTTTCTGGGACACTTTCACTCATTTTAAAATATCACTGTGCAGATCAGCAACACAAAAATGCCATTACCTACACTTCACCCTCTCACTGTTACAATAAGAAACAAACTTCACTACTGAATAAGTTTCGTTCCTCCTCTGTTCCCCGGGTCCCCAAATCAATAATGAAATAACTTAATTCTGTCGTCGATTTGCAAAAGGGGATAACGTCCAAAATAACAAAGTGCTGGAAAATCTCAACTAAAAAATCATAACAGACTTAAAATATTTAAATGTTCATGGATCCTGAATGTATGTATCCATGATGATCTAATTATAAAAAAATATATATGAACATTTTAATTTAACTTATAGTTTTTGCGATTTTCCAACACTTTGTTATTTTCGACATGTCTCATTTTGCAAATTGACGACAGTTATCATATGCTTACGTTGCATGAAGATACTTGAGTACTTGTGTTTGTGTGTGTGCGTGCGTGCATCCTTTCGTGGTAAGGTTTCAAATATTCGTTCTCTATCATTCTGTAATATTACGGAGAGACCCATAACTCTGAGCCATGTGTATAAAAAATGGTCTTTATCTGCTGTGTGCTGATACCATAATCCGCTGCTGGACTCCAGGCAAGAGGCGACTCCTTGCTTCTTGTAAGCATCATTGTGGCGACGCATTATGAGCAGGGAGACGAAAACATTGACTTGTGTATAAGATGCAAAAATAAGACATGATGACAATATATGTGTACTAAACTAACGAATTGAAAATCCGGGCGTAGAACTAGGTGACTGCAGCATGCCAAAAGGCAGGAGAAATTCGGACTTTTGACAAAAAAAAATCAGTAGAGCAGTAGATTCAATGAAAAACAGGAAATCTCCTGCTAAATCAGTAGGTATGGCAACACTGCTCCTTATCTTTCGCTCCAGTAGATGATGTAATGCTCGGAAAATTCTTGCACTGGGTTTTCTCCTGGTTGGTGGACAGTAGCTTAATTTAACATCTTATACGAAATGTTGTCCTCTTTTAATAATAAACAGTAAGCATAATGAAATGATTTTTTATGTTCTTAAATGTGTTTTTAACTATTACTGGCTAACAAATACTTAAGAATTTAACTGTTAAAAACATTATTTTGCCGAGGGAAGATCTCTTTTTTCTGAAATAAAGCAATTTAAAAGCATAATAACGTTTAAGTTTCTTCATTAAACACTTTCTCTGAAGTTTTCAGTCATATTTATTGTTTCTTCTGGCGGCCACAGGAGAATTTCTTCATAAAATTGAAGATATTCAGGAAGTACATACCGCATACTTTCGCTGACATCTTCAACTTTCTTCTTATTTATTGGAACTTTTCCATAATATGATTTATTTTCAAGTAGTTTCAAGTCATTAGGACACATCGCATTAACTCTATGTAGTAACTTGAATGTATGTGTCATTTACTCCATCGATATATTCATACACAACCACTGTACCCGGACTTAGCATCAAAAACCATAACTGAATACTGCGAAATTTGAGAGTTTATTTTCTGATCTTTAGGCACTCCTTATCCTAATGATTCATCTACTCGCCATTTTGTAACTGCTGTAAACAAAGAATGGAATCATGAGATTTTATATTGTACATCATGCAAAGAATGATGGGAAAAGAAGAGAGTTTGTTATTGATAGGTCACATGTCCCGGACACGTGCCCTTTCAATACTAAACGGAAACTTCTTCATACTGTAACATTTGGTAGAGTGCACATACTTGTGCCTTTTCTTCAGCAAACGGTGCGCTACACTGAGAAGAATAACTCAATTTGTCAAAAAAGTGGACATGTGACTTTTCGATAATAATCGATTCACTTGATGCTATCATTTATTCCTGAAAGCGAGTATGGTAATGAACTTCTTACCCCATTTAAAATGAATAATAATCTGAAGTCAATCTAACATTTGAGCCGTTCAGAGCAAAAGTGGTGTAAAGTAATGAGGTTTAAAGTAAAAATTCTGTAAAATACAGCGCAAAGTAGCAATTAATATGTCCTTCTTGCTATACACTGACTACTAATAGTTTAAATAAATTGAATATTAATAGCTATTTTGCGCTGTATTTTACAGAATGTTTACTTCAACCCTCATTACCCATTTTTGACTTACACCACTTCTGCTCTGAATGGCTCATTTATAAATTGTGTCTGTGAGCGTCTGAAGTGCCTCAACCAGTAACCGAGTCAACTAAATAAGGTTTACTGTGCGCAAAACATGTAATGTTCAGAACGAAGGACACAGAGAGAGAGAGAGAGAGAGAGAGAGAGAGAGAGAGAGAGAGAGGAAAACAAATTTCTCCCGGCACTACCCCACACACCAACGTCATATTCTTATGTTGGTGAAATTGTGTATTTAGTTAAATTTGGTGGTAAATGTAACGGCACGGTTCAAAGCGACCGCGGTAATTCTCCAGTTTAGCGTTAACAAGTAATTCAATAGGCCTACTTTGAAATTTATATACTCGTACACTTCATGCAGTGCCTCTACGAACGACTGACATGCTTTAACCAATAACCAAGTAAAGTAAACAGGCTCACTGTGCATAAAACAAGTCTGAAATAATTAAACCAACAATCCAATAAATAATTGTAAGTCAATCCTTTATAAACAGTCTCTCTAAAAAATTTCAATCAATAACGAACAACTCGAAGTCAGCAATGGAGAATGTTCCACTACAAGGAAAACATTGGGTCGAATTTAATTGCTACAGGTAAGTGAATCCCACAAATACGTGAAACACAATCGGTATGACAAGGTCGCGGTGCCCACTTACAAAGAAGACAATTTTTAAATGAAGAAGGAAAATAATAATTCAAGATAACACAGAAGTGGCGTGAGTAGGCGAGTCCGTTACCTCCCCCAACCAACCTCGTAACTATCCAAAGCTCACAATTTGCCTATCGGGTGGGAACAATGTAACGGAGTCTTCTGAGAAAATAATACAACTCGTTCCATCAAACCTATAATATTATTTACCAGTATTTTTAATATTTTATTGCTAATAGGTTTTAACTGGGTTTGAAACGGAATTGTAGTTTTGTGGTTTAGTTTTTAGGTTTTATCCGTATTTAGTTTACATCCATTACTAGTGAACCATTTATTTGGTTAATCATTTGTTTTCAAAATAGGCCTACTTTTTATAAGCTTCAGCACATCGTCTTATTCTATCAGCAGTAAGGAAGGACACAAGGAGTGTCATGAACACAAAAAGCTATGCTAGGAGGGACACAGTTTGTCTCGTTTCATATTTATTATCCACTGTTTCACCAGTTCCTTTCCCCCCCCCCCAAAGGGAATCTGAAAGAAAAGAAAAATACTGTACACACGGTATGAATGCCGGGCTTTGTTACACATTTACACATAAAAAAATGCTGCTATAGTCGCGACGCTGTTATTCCCGGCGTGACTCCTCCTCTTTGCTTACGTCTTAGGAAGTGAAGGCTCTATAAAGTCTAGGTAGGTAGTATCGTTCGCCATTTTTGTTCTTCCGTTGTCGAGCTAACAGACGAGGAATCTATTTCCCACACCGTTAAACATTATCATATCGCAGATCCTATGATAATAAATCAAACGCACTGTAATTCAACAAATAATTGAGCGGCAAATAACGTCTTCGTGTGCTTTCTGCAAACGCCAACGAAAGAGCCAAAATGGCGGGGGATTATATTAAGTATTTATCGAGCCTTAAGAAATGAATAACTTCTTCATCAGCGAATCACAAGACGCACACGTTTAAATGTAGCCGACCTGCAACGCTATTGGCTGCCGGAAATTAGAGCGACGGGACTATAATTAACAAAACTATGAACTTAACTTCATAAAATTGACCTGAAATATGATATATCATTCGTCTTTTTTCTTCTGCTATTGCAGTTATATGCAGGACACACAAGATATATATTTTTTTGTTTTGTTTTTTTTTTTTTTTTTTTTTTTTTTTTTTTTTTTCGTAGCTCCTATCTCCGTACACACAACGTTATAAGCAGACGAATTTATACATTGGAAGGCGCTTCTACCGTGTTTCGCGGCGGCACCGCTAAGAGCGCTGTACAAGGCAACTTGGCCACTCTATAATCTCTCTTCTAATTTGTTGTATTCGTCAGTATCGAAATTCGAAACGCAGTTGGCAAAAGAAAATTCAACCTGCAAACTATAAAATCACCACAAGCCATTAGCATAATGTAGTAAGGGGGGAAAATAGGTTTCACTCTTATGGTATGAAGTACGAGAAAATGAAACAGAACAGCAGGGAAGAAGTTTGACATCGACGAAAAAAATTTGCGACGTTGGATGAAAGTAGGACTAAAGGATGCACTTGAATGTTTGTGAATACACAGATGAAGAAGGTTGGTTTAAGTAGGCTACGTGTTTTTATGCGTAATAAATAGGCGGCGGATGTTGATGAAAAATCATCTTATTTTTCACATTAGGACGATGCCTATTAACATAGAAATCCTTTCTATGTTAATATCAACGTAAAAAAGTAATTTCTTATATTGCATTTTTTGCCTTTTTCGACGTTTTTGAACTAATAGATCATTTTCATATTTTCTTCGGCATTTTTTGGTCATTTTTAATACTTTAAATAACTTTCAGATCATTTGGAATGCATTTTACTTTCTTCTTTACAGATAGGTCTGTTAAATCATTTTATTGGCAAATAGGTCAGTAGTAATTACCTACCTGAATAAGTAGTAACAGTGAAGTTTGAGTTTTATAGTTTGGAACAGACTCTAAAGTCCATCCCTCATTTAACTGAAGGCTTCACTTCACACAATGGAAGTAATATAAAATGCTTGACAACAGCTTAGTTTAAGTGAGGGCTTTCACCGCTACTGTCCTTTTGTCGGTACGAGGTTGTCTTTAGAATTTATGTTTGGAAGGGGGGAAACTTTCACCGCGTCCTGGACAGGACGTTGTGTCCTCAACATGGTTTGGAAGGGATGTCTACTGTAGTAGACAGTATTTTTAACACAAAGATTGCAAGAATGCATGCTGCGCCCACAATTTGTTTTGTCATTTACACTCCCTCATCTGGAAGACCTGGTAACAAAAGTGAAGCTCGGAAGTTGGAGGAGACAGAAAATGAAGGCATTGACATGGACCACCACCGATTGAAACACATTGTAAACCCTCATTAAAATCTACAGTTTTTCCTTAAAACCTTCATTTTGTTGCATGTTCTTTTCCTTTATTTTAGCCAAATTCCAGGAAGTTGCCTCCTCTCTCCGAGATTTCCATGCCAGTCATTGAAACAAGGTGACTAATTTTTAAGAAGTTGTGGTGCGAGTACGGTGAATAATATTTAAATGTCATTTTCTTTTAATTTTATGCCATTATTCCATTAGTTTAAGAGGATTTTAATGATCTTTTGCGTAGATTTTTAGATCATCAACATCCGCCCCTTCGTAATAAGGTACCGTATGTTACTGTATTTTATAAGAAATTTGTTCTAGTTTAGAATGTATCGAGTATAAGCCCTACCCACATTTTTTACTTAGATTTTGGGTAAAAAAGTGCGGTTTATGCACGGGCAAATACGTTAAATAAACTATGCATCTGAAAGTTATGTCTCACCCCAAAAATACCACTAAATAATCCACTACAACGCTGTGAACATAATGCATCTGCATTTAAATGCTAGCAAATGTATAACGATTTTTTCCATTTGTTCACGTAAAAGTCCCCTAAGTTGCTGAAACTTATTTCGATTTCCGCATCATATCTTTGCAAGCCAGAGAACAGATTGTGTTGGGTTATCTTTCTTGGTTATCTCTAAATGATATCACCAGTCTGTTTCCATATTTACATTTTGCCTTTTATGGCTCTAACATTTATCCTAAGATGCTATCTCAACTGAGTAAATGAAGATAAACCGCAAGTTCCAAAACAGTTACAACGGGGATCTACCAAAGTTAAAGTAAAATGGACTACCGATTGCTTACAGGAACAACGGAAATGAGTTTCCTTACGCCGGTATTCGTAGTGTTACTAGTCTCACCTAAGATACTCGGAATAATGATCGCAAACATAACCACTTAATATCAACATCCCAGGAAGGATTTGCACTTTTTCGAAAGCCCGGATGTTGGACGTCATTTCATAGACATTCTTTCACCAGTCAAGTACACTGCATAATTATGTCTTGAGAAGCGTTGTACAGCGTAGAATATGTGCGTGACCAACGTCATAGGGAGCCTCTCACACAGAAAAAAGAAATAAAGCAAATCAACCGTGCTGAAAGAAGTCTTGTTCTACCACCTCCACTGGATAAGACAGTCATCCTGAAACATCTTTTTTTTGTAGAGACAAGGGATAAACTATTTAGCATCGCGTCATTACTGCGTCATACCTGATGACTGAGATGTCGGCGCCAGCTCCAGAGATTCAAATGGTGTTTTGCTCTCCGGAGAAATTTCTCCATTTAAACATCGTGGAGTTAGCACCTTCAGAAGATGCATCACATCACTACTGTGTAATACCTGATTACTCAGGAGTCGGCGCCAATCCTAGGGATTCCCCTGGTTTGTTTGTTCCGAAGATTTCTCTCCGCTGGAACGCAACAGAGTTATATTATTTCTAACTCCGAGTAGTGTTTCATTTAACGACGATTTCAACTGTAAATGTTATTCAGCGCCGAAATTCAACGTGGGCAAGAAATACTAGACGGGTTTGACCCGGGGCTCTCCATCGGGGACAGGTATCTCTTACTTACCTACTTTACTTACTAACTTAATTACTTACTTATGGTTTTTAAGGAACCCGGAGGTTCAATACCACCCTCACATAAGCCCGCCATCGGTCCCTATCCTGTGCAAAATTAATCCATATATATTATTATAATGTACCGAAATACATATGATGTTTCCATGCAGATATTCTGCGTCATCATACTATGAAAGAGAATTTTTCTCCGTTCCATTACTCTTTCATAATAAAATGAATCCAGTTTCTACCATCATATCCAACCTCCCTCAAATACATTTTAATAGTATCCTCCCATCTATGTCTCGGTCCCCCCAAAAGTCTTTTTCCATCTGGCCTCCCAACTAACACTCTATATGCATTTCTGGATTCGCCCATACGTGCTACATGTCCTGCCCATCTCCAACGTCTGGATTTAATGTTCCTAATTATGTCAGGTGAAGAATATAATGCGTGGAGTTCTGCGTTGTGTAACTTTCTCCATTCTCGTGTAACTTCATCCCTCTTAGACCCAAATATTTTCCTAAGAACCTTATTCTCAAATACCCTCAATCTCTGTTTCTCTCTCAAAGTGAGAGTGCAAGCTTCACAACCATAAAGAATAACCGGTAATATAACTGTTTTATAAATTCTAACTTTCAGATTTTTTGGCAGCAGACTAGATGACAAAAGCTTCTGAACCGAATAATAACAGGCATTTCCCATATTTATTCTGCTTTTAATTTCCTACCGAGTGTCATTTATATTTGTTACTGTCGCTCCAAGATATTTGAATTTTTCCACCTCTTCGAAGGAAAAATCTCCAATTTTTATATTTCCATTTCGTACAATGTTCTGGTCACGAGACATAATTATATACTTTGTCTTTTCGGGATTTAATTCCAAACCTATCGCGTTAGTTGCTTCAAGTAAAATTTCCGTGTTTCCCGTAATTGTTTGTGGATTTTCTCCTAATCAGGTACCGTATCTCTTAAGGGTCACAATTTATGACACGGGTTTTGAGCTTTACTTCCCTCCCATACAAAACCATGCCAAGAATTTTAGATGAAATACACAAGACAAACAAACAAATGCAATCTAACAGACGTGTACAAACTCACATGCAACAGTTGTAACAACTTCTGCATCGGAGCGACCGGGAGATCATTTCAAACATGATACAGAAAAACATCACAGTCCTAATCAAATCACATAATACCTGCACATAAGCAGAACAAATCACAAATACCAACCACAGCTACAGCAACAAAGAAACAAGCATGGAAATTCTACATATCCAACCGAAAAACCAGAAATTAAACACACTTGAACAGTACGAAATATACAGACATACATAAACACGCCCGAAACACATCCTCAATACACAACTAAATTTCAGAACACACATCCTATTTGACTCCACACTACCAAACACAAACGCAACCCCCAGCAAAATAATTATTAGGTAAACAGAACGTTTCCAGACATGGATTCCTTTATGAAAGTTGTTCATAATTATCTTCTGTACCACTCATAAAATGTTATATAACAAAGTAATATAATCACTCTGTATATCAAAACAAGTGTAAAATTATTTTAAAAGTTTTTTGTGTTGTATAAGTAATTAATAAATTATTCAGTATTGTAAATTCTGCAAAGATCGTTTGGCTTTCACGGAAATGCACATAGTCGCTTAACCTCTACATCGACATAACGAAGTCGGGATTCAAACTGGGATCTCCAGCATATTAAGCAGACAAATTACGCTTATGCAAGAAGGCAGCTTTATTAATGAGTTCCTTTTTAGACGTAGCACTGCTAGTACAACAGGATGACTTCAAATTCATTATCGTGTTAACCAAGTTATAAACCGAAGGGACAAATAATTATTCAGGTCTTAAGAGACCTTCAAGCATTTTATCATCAATTGTACAAGAAAATTATGCTACGTAAACACTCGCGCATTCCTTGCGTTTCCGACATATCTTATCACAAATGAGTCAATCGTCTCGCCTTCGGAAACGACTTTGCACAGATGCACTTTTCTTCCGGTAGTATATCCTGTTTAAACAAAACAATTAAGCTTATGTCACAAAAACTGTTTTGACGTAAACTTCATTTTTACCTTCCAAATATATGTAGGCCTATATGATTGTGACAAACATTTATATTTTGATTCCTGTTTATCTTTCACTGCTTATTGCTGGGAATTAGTTCTCCGCCTCGCGACTCCAACGGACGTAATTCTGTTGTACGGAAACAAATTGAAACTCATTCAGAAATAAAATACCGGTACTTCTCTTCTGAGAAACAGGTAATGAATGACAGATACGACTTGCACTCAATGTTATAGTTAAGAGTCAGAAGTCCATAGCGTGTCAATATATGGAGTTCACTTTTTAAGAGAAAAGAACACTTTTAATTCTTTTATGCTCGACCATGCCGAAATGTAGTAATTATACACCTGGTAGCAGACCTTTAATGCATGTCATTAAAGTACATCTACTCATTAAAGGTCAGGTCTTTCAGCCAATGACGACTCAGGTTACAACTGTTCAGCTAATGACAGGTCAGCTTTCTATCGTTATAAAACCGCAAGTATCGATTATTCTCGGATATGCAATCGAAAGAAAATTAGCGAAAAGTCACGGAGGCTGGAAATCCAATACTGTCGCAGAAGGTTATGTTCTGTTACTATACTAATTAGCGTTAATTGTAAATAATATTCAAATAAATTCAATTTGTCATCTCGTTTTTCAATGTTGAATTCAATAATCAAGGTTATAATATTATAATATTATCAAGTTTAACGGGACTACGTCAAGGTCAATGATATTATTGTTCCTCGGAAAAAATCAATACTTTCGCGTCTGCGCATATCTCACAATTCACGACCTAGAACAAGGTCACTTCCGATTTTGTCAGCTACAAATAAAATGTATACATCTGAATACCGGTAATTTCAAGTTAGAAATATGGTCGAGCATAAAAAGTCGTATGAAACTCGCCTATAATGGTAATTAAGAAGCTCGTATGAAAATTATGAAACTCGCTTGCGCTCGTTTCATAAATATCCATACTCGATTCTTAATTACTATCATTATAGGCTCGTTGCATAATGTACTATTATGATGAGAAGAAAGAATTCATCACCGTATTTAAATACAATGTTCAAAATGTCCACATGAAAAAGTCTCGAAAGTGCCACATACTTTTTACCATATTATGTATGTTTTATGCACTTCGCTATATTTCAGTTCCCTTATCACGTTGCGCATAATATTATCGTCCTTCTTGAATTACTAGGTCGCCTGAAGGCGCGCTCTCACTTAGCAGAATCGAATCGAACAGAATTTCTTTGCACAATGTATTTAAATGGAAGATAGCAGAAAGCGGCGCGTCGAATCGAACAGAACAGGATTCAGGAGCTAGAATATTTATTCCACTGCCGAAACAGAATTTCTTGTTTCGGGTATGATAGTAAGTTCTCGTGGAGCCTTCGCGAAAAAGCAAATGAACCTCATCCATTCTTGGCGGCTTAATTTGTCTACTATTGAACGTTATTTCTGAAATAGTACTATACAAAAATCACAATTTAATATGAACGAAGAAAAATTAATAAGTATTGTGTAGGATTATCTTCTTTCGTATGACAAAACACAAAATATAAAAGTGCTGATGTGAGCGACAGTAGACTTTTCGTTTCGTTTCGATTCAGTTCGATTCCGCTAAGTGGGAGCGGGCCTTAGAAGGTACAGAGCGTTCGCCTACGGGTGGGGCCAGGAAAGCGGTGTCGCTTGCGGGAATCGTCTATCCCATCCGTGGCGAGAACGTGGCTCGCAGTGATAGCTGTGCATTTCGCTTGCTTCTAACCTCCGCCAACCCCCACCCTCTCACTCACTGGGGTCAAACTCCGTTCCATTTATATTTGTCTCTGATCTGCGAGTGGCATATGTCTCTCTCGAAACTATGTACGAAAGTTCCTAGAAGGATGGGAGGACGCATTTTTTTGCTGTCAATATGATGAGAATATTAAATGTATGATTTGTTCACAAGTATTACGAGGAAAACGGTTATATAACATAAAACGGCATTATACTACATGCTACTGATGAAACATTGAAAGGTTAAGTATTATTGTTGTCATCATCATCACCATCATCATCATCATCATCATCATCTCTGTACGTCGACCCTTTTTCAGCAGATGTACAAATAATGCGGTTAGCTCTTCAATTTGAACTCACAGATTTACAACGTGATGTCAAATGAAAGCTAGATGTAAGGACTTGACTAATGTTGAACTTTTCAAATCTTTGCCAAAAAATAAATATCCGAAGCTTCGTTCTTTCGCTTGCTCTGTTGAAGCCATGTTCGCTACAACTTACGTTTGTGAAAAATTATTTTCAACAATGAAAATAGTAAAAACCAAATTTAGATCACGACTGACAGACAAATACCTTCGTGATCAACTACGACTGGCAGTAAGTGACATAATTCCTGATTTTGAAACTCTGTCTCAGAGACATTCTGAAGACAGTTAAATTTAGGTTGTGATATTGTTCATTTATTGTTCATTTCTTACTTCGTTACACGTACTAAACATTAGTTTGTAACCTTATACTCTATAAAATTATATTTAAGTGCCTGACGTAAGGAAAATGAAAATCCGTTAATAAGTCAGACAGTTGCTTCACTTCCTCTTCGGGTGTCTGCCTCCTCCATAGATGCTATGCATGTTGCAGGTTACACAATGGCTCGGCGCACGATTACATTTTCGCCACCGATGGTCTATCCGTAAGCTTCCGCTTTCTATACTAATAGCATGTGCACGAGAATTCTTTTACGTAGTACTAATCTTGTTATAGGCGAAGTTGGAAGTAATGTTCATCTGAATTCAGACATTTCTGGGATCTTTTAATAAAATTATCATTCAAACGAATAATAATAATAATAATAATAATAATAATAATAATAATGATTTATTTTAGCTGGCAGAGTTAAGGCCGTAAGGCCTTCTCTTCCACTCAACCAGCAAAAAGTGTATATACATATGCATGAATTTACAAAGAATTCAACAATTTGATTTAGATGAGAGTTACATGTATACAAGAGTTATTTACGAATTAAACAACAAAATACTATGAACTATTAATTAAACACTGAAATAAACTGTGTAGCAGAATTAAACTAAAATACATAGAATGTTAATATATTTCAAATGATATTAGATAATAGAAAGAGATTATTATGAGACAATTTTGAAAATACAGCACAATCAGGATGATGTCTAAAGAAAAAAGTAACAGTGTAGTCAGTGATAGTTAAAATCAGTATGATTGGAGTGAAATGCTAATAAGGTTATCTTTTAAGCTGTTCTTAAAGGTGTTTGTTGTCTTGCAGCCCCTAATACTTTGTGACAAGGAATTCCATTGACGCGAGGTGGATATTGAAAAAGATGAGGAATAACAAGATGTTCTATGAAGAGGTATATCTAGCGTGCGACAGATAAGTGATCTGGTATTTACGTCGTGGTTTAGAGTATAGATAAGAGAAACGAGACGAAAGGTAATTTGGTGTTGAGGTGTGCAGAATTTGAAAGAGTAAAGACAAAGAGTGTAAAGTTCTACGTTCTTTAAGTCGGAGCCATGAAAGACTTGCGAAGGACGGTGATATGTGATCATATCGTCGGATGTTGCACACGTATCTGACGCACATATTCTGAGCTCGCTGTAACTTGACTGACAGTTCAGAACTTAGGTCACTTAACAAAACGTCACAATAATCGAAGTGCGGCATTACTAGGGTTTGTACTAGGGTAAGTTTTAGTTGCTGGGGCAAGAAGTTTCTCAAGCGACTCAAAGAGTGAATGGAGGAACAGATTTTTTTTATCGTTTCTTTAACTTGAAAATTCCAACTTAGATTATTATCAAAAAAGAAGCCAAGATTTTTTACGACAGATGAATAAGGGATTAGCGTGTTAAGTAATAAGTTCTTCTTCGGTAATTTTCCTAATCTCTCTTGTTATATTCGCCTTCACTTCATCTATGCTGTGAGGATTATTCCTATAGACATTATTTTTTAGAGTTCCCCACAAATAAAAATCGTACACTGTAAGGTCAGGGGAACGTGGCGGCCATAAATCCTGAGAAATAATCCTTTCTCCAAAAACATCACATATCGTTCATGGATTCATGGGCTGTATGAGCCGTTGCTGAATCATGTTGGAAATACCCATTGAGTTTCTCATCATCTGATAACATTTGGAAAAAGGACGCGAGTATTAGAGTGCGATATCTTTGTGCATTTACTGTATCCTGAAAGAAAATGAGCCCAATAATTCGCTTCGTTGTAACAGCACACCAAACGCCAATCTTTTCGTCATGCAATGGAACCTCATGAATTAAATGGGGATTCTCTGTACTCCAATAGCTATTGTTCTGTGAGGCAACATGACCTCTAAATGAAACCACGCCTCATCAGAAAAAAATTAGGCCTATTAAATGAGGATCCACAATACCGTCCAAAATACTTTGTAAAATCCAATTATAAAACCGAACTCGTTTTCCATTGTCTCTAGGCCCTAATTCATCCACGATACTCACTCTGTAGGATTCTAATTTTAAAGTTTAGCAGCAGTAAAGACTGATGTTTTTAAAACACTAACTGCCTGTGAAACACGTCTTAGAGATTTATTACGAGAGCGTGTAAATTATGCACTGATTTAATCAATTTTTTCTTCCGTTAATACTCTCCGTTTTCGCTTAGCATTTAGCAACCCTGTTGTCTTTAATTTGTTAACAAGACGTCTAACAGTTTCTCTACCCGGAATTGTAGCACCCAGGTATTTCACTTCAAATTGCCTAGGCACTTCTCTATATTACTCTGTTTTCAAATATGCATCATACATAAAAACTCGCTGTTCAAGCGTGAATTTTGTGTTTTGCATTGTTAACAAATTTTACACAAACACTGAATATTTAAGCAACTGTGTCAAGAAACTGCACTGTACGTAAAAACACTGCAACATCTGGCTCACAACTGATAACTTGCCGACCTTGATTGTCGAGCGTGTCTCAACAACTGCGCGCACAAAGCGGCATATCAGCACATGCCGTTTTCCTGGCCCCACCCGTAGGCGAACGCTCTATATTTTCCTATAATAATCTTCTACTCATTTACCATCTTTGAGTTGCTAGACACCGCACGATTTATTTATATCTGCACTGGTATTGTTTTGAAACCATTTTCAGAGAAATTCTGCCCAGAGTATGAACTGTAACTTTCTCTAATGTAGGCCTAACCATAAACATTTGAATAAGACATGTACTGTATTAAAATATGTTTTTATATTTTCAGGAAGTATATTTCATTTAAATGCAAACGTAGTAGAAATATTACTGTCTGAAGGATGTAAGGGCGAGCACCGGTCCCATACTCTGGCCAAAATTTTATGAGAAAATGTTCTTTCCTCATGAGGACTCGAACTAGTGCTCATTTCGTAACGCGAGTCCGGCATGACGCTTTATACGACGCTAGGGTGCGGCATAAGCTGGAATTTAGCCGAATGAGGCAACGGATCCGTCATGGGATTACCTGATATTCGCTTTGCAGTAGGGAAATACCTCTGAATAACCCAAACAAGTAATCATCCCAAGTGGTAGTCGAATCCATGCCCAAGCGCAGCTCTGGATCAGTAGACAAACGTGACTACTGTCTGAGCTATGCCGGTGAATAACAATGATCGTACAACTATATGGCAGACGAATGCCATTATAAAAATGTAAAGCACAGAAGAAACTTTTAACATCTCATCGTAACTTTATTTATTGCTTCATTCATCGACAAGAAGAAGAAGAAAAAGAAGGGAACCGAATATCATTTCGAGATAGGTTATTTAAATTAACTCATGACATTTCTCGACAGAACATCACTTCGAGAAACTGATCAGAACTAGTATGAAGCAGAAAAAGAACAAAGGGAGAGGACATCACTTCTAGAAACTGATCAGAACTATTCTGACGAAGAAGAAGAAGAAGAAGAAGAAGAAGAAGGGAACCGAATATCATTTCGAGATAGGTTATTTAAATTAACTCATGACATTTCTCGACAGAACATCACTTCGAGAAAGTGATCAGAACTAGTATGAAGCAGAAAAAGAACAAAGGGAGAGGACATCACTTCTAGAAACTGATCAGAACTATTCTGAAGAAGAAGAACAACAACAACAAAGAAGGAGAAGAAGAAGAAAAAGAGAGAGGAGATCACTTCTAAATAGTGTTCAGAATTATTCTGGAGAAGAAAGGCAGAGGATATCACTTCGAAATAGTGATCAGAATAATTATTCAGCAGAAGAAATGGAGAGAACATCACTTCGAGAAAGTGATCAGGACTATTTGTAGAAGGGAGAGTATATCACTTCGAAAAAGTAATCACGCATATTATGAAGAGAAAGGAGAAAGAAGAGGAAATCATTTCGAGAAAGTGATAAGAACTATTCCAAAAAAAAAGGAAAGAATACCACTTCGAGTAAGTGATCACGCATGTAACAATGATCGTACAGATTAAAAGAAACTGAAGTTTCTTCGAAATTTATACAGTGACAACTTTGTAGTCCTACGTGCGTGTAACAGTTTTAAAATAATTAGCATATGCACGTTGTAATTTATATTAAATATATCATTTAATTTTCATTATTTCTCGTACAGCATTGATATCTGGGACTAACAATGATGTAGGGTCCACCGCTGTGGAGTAACGATTCCCTCAACCCTTAAGAGCAAATTCTGGGTAACTTTCGGCGCTGGACATGGACTCATTTCGCCAGCATTATCGACTTCATTTCACTCAGACGCTACATAACCATATCAGTTGAAAAAGCGTCGTAAAATAAGCAATTTAAAAAACAATTATGTAATTGTGATTATTATCACAAAATTAGACTACCTATTAGAAGTAACAAAGCAGAAAAACAATATGTTCATGACACTTTGTTTCGTGTAATGGAAAGATTGTGAGTACATGTAATTTTCAGACACAATTCATTTAGCAGTGGTAACAATGATAACAATTTAACACGAACTTATTTGCGAAAGCCAGTGTTAAACTGCATTTTCTTTTCATTTCAGACCTGTTTTTGACGGCATGGCATTAATGTTTCTTTGTACGTAAGGCCTTTTCAGTTATACTTAGTAATAAGTACCAATATCTAGAACCAGAATCAACATGCGACTCTTCAAGTAGAATACAATGACATTAAGATTTCTATAGTCCTCTAATGCAGTGTTTTCCAAACTGAGGGTCGTGTAAAGAACTGAAGGGGGGGGAGGGTCGCGAGATGATTTACAAAAAAAATTATTAAAATATACTAAAGACCCATTTACAATGAAAATTAAACATAAACGTAACATAAAGACGAAAGTCTGCTGTCAGGTTACCAAATGGAATCATTCACAATGATTCACATAAACACTGACATTAACATTTACCGTTAAACGTACACATAAAAGTTTGCAAACCCCAAACTCTGATGTTTATGCTTAGCCTACGTGATTTGGAAACAATACACAATCTCAGAGCGTTGATGTATACAACAGAATATGAGAAAATGACGTCGTTATTTACCAAGTATCTTTGCGGTTATGACTATGTTCTCATAGTGAATGATGGTATGACTTTTTGATTTTACGGTAACGTTTACTTTAAGTTAACGCTGTCTTTACTGTGTGTTCAGAATTGTACTGTATATTATGAAACATGTTCATAATGTTAGCCTCCTACATTATGGCACGAGTTAACGCTGTCTTTACTGTGTGTTCAGAATTGTACTGTATATTATGAAACATGTTCATAATGTTAGCCTCCTACATTATGGCACGAGTCAATTTTTAGGAAACGAGCGAAGCATCTTCTGTGATGTTCATTATCAAAGGTCAGCCTTAAACAGTCTTATAACTATAATAGTACATTATGCAACGAGCCTATAATGGTAGTAATTAACACGCGAGTATGTTTATGAAACGGGCGCAAGCGAGTTTCATAATTTTCATACGAGCGTCTTAATTACCATTATAGGCAAGTTTCATACTTTCTAACTTGAAATTATTCATAAGTATTCATGTTATTCTTATCTGACTGGGAAGCGGAACTGACCTTGTGCAATATGTCGTAAATTGTGAGATGTGCGCAGACGCGAAAGTATTGATTTTTTCCGAGGAACAAATGTCATTGACCTTGATATAAGCTAGAGAGTAAAATGAACATTAATCTTGATATAACCTTGAAAATGATTTAGACATTGAAAAACGAGATGACAAATTGAATTTATTTGAATATTATTTATAATTAACGCTAATTATTATAGTAACAGAACATAACCTTCTGCGACAGTATTGGATTTCTAGCTTCCGTGACGTTTCGCTAGTTGTCTTTCGATTGCATATCCGAGAAAATCGATACTTACGCTTTCATATTGCTACAATGGTGTTTTCTGATTGGTGGAACACCTGAACTTTAATGAATAGGTGCACTTTAATGAGGTCCATTAAAGGGCTGCTACCAGGTGTATAATTACTACATTTCGGCATGGTCGAGCATAAATATATACATAAATGTAAATATTACAGATTTTTCCGGGCCAGTTTTATTTTGCTCACCCTGTATATCTTCTGACAAATCTTAAAAGAAGTTCAATGTGACAAGTACTTTTCCGAAGCTCGCCATCGAAGAACAGAAGAAAAGTAAAGCGAGAAGCAAGAATTTTTTTAAGTACCATACTTATTAAGTACCAGACAAAAGCCTGTACTAGGCCTGAAATCGTTGAATCAGTACGCTGTAAGTTTCTACTCGTTCAAAAGCAATATGGCATATTTTAGTTGAAGTAAAATATTATTTGATTAACTGATATGAAAATCTTACATTTTAACTTACTGACGAGAAGACCTAATTGTTTAATTTATTGACGAGAAGAATACACATAGCACATTTTTAATCATTCTTACGTATACGTAGAGTCCTAAGTCTGAAAAATGGGAAGGAAATTGTTTCCAGGGCCAAGACATAACACAAATTGCATGGGCCGCAATGTACGTATTACAATTCAGATAGTGGGCCGCAATATACGTACCACTCTCCAGGTAGTGGGCCGCAATTTACGGGGGAAACGGGTTAGGCGCCGCAATTTACCGGAACCGCAAAAATCGGTGGCAGCAATGAGAAAATTAACAGCGGGATAAGAAAAGACAATACAGCAAACACACGGTTCCAATTTATTGCAGCCGGAACATTTCTAGGGACACAAAAAGGACACTCTACAAGACTAACGTAGAATCGCGACGTTCGGATCAGAGAGAGAGAAAGAGAGATATCTAAATGAAATGAGAAACAACCCAAAGGTATGGAGATTGATTTCTACCGCCAAAACTTTGGACTCACGAAACTGGACAAGGTTAGAGATGAAGAAATGAGAGAAAGGCCCGAGCAAATATTCTATTCTACTCACAATAATTTCACTGACTGAGAAAAAGGTGGCCGATATGAATGGGTTTCGTTGTGCGTATCTCTTGTGTAGCCTATGTCTTCTGTCACCAGCTTCTATCATAATCAGTATCATCATCCTCATCATCATCATCATCATCATCATCATCATCAGAATCTCAATTCTCTCAATTTACGTAAAGAACATCTTGTTATACTAAGTTGTGTTGATTTTAACAATAAAATTGCTTTCATAACACAAAGATTAACAAAATGCATAAACAATTAAATTGTTACTACAGGATCAATGTAGTGCTAATGTACAACACAAATGAAGTACTGCACAGTGATACGGACAAATACAGGGGGGAATTTAAAAATGTTCTCGGTATCAAAACTCGCACAAAAATGTATTTCCATAAAAATATTCCTCTCTAAATATAAGGTTTCATATGTCTGAGTTTTTTGTTCAAAACCTCCCCATTTAATTTTAATTGCGATTATGCGTTAACCGAGCGAGTTGGCTCAGACGGTAACATTTGGGACTCGCATTCGGGAGGTCCGGGTTCAAACCCCGTTGCCGGCAAACCTCATTGGGGTTTTTCATGGTTTTCCTCAGTCACAAAGGCAACGATGACAGGTGTAAAAACATTTTTCAAAATCCTGACATTATTTGAGGGGCTCGAGCATAAAACATGTTAACTGACATTTTGGTCAAAAATGAGATAAGTACCGTTTAATACGGTATCTTACATTCTGCATCTAATGCAGTTTGTTAGTTTTCCAACATCTCAACAGATGGCAGAAGTATACAAATTTACTTTCCTGGTAACTACAAACTGTTGTATGTATAAATGTTTACCTACCTAATAATTTCAAAACACTAGAACGTCACTTACCATGTTTTACTTCCGAACCCATCATTTGTAAATACAATCTTTCCCTGGTGATGTTTCATGTTAGTCAAGATACTTCTAGCATCACTATTCATATCATTAATAATTTTAATACAAGACACAAATCAAATCTTCATATACCCTCTGTTACGCTCGATTGTTATTAAAAAAAAAAAAAAAGACAAGAAAATTCAGTTCACTATTCATGTATGAATCTTCAATGCACTATCATTATTATCTTAAAAGCTTTGAAGGCCCAAGAGAAAAGGTTCACAACAGAATTAACAAAACTGTTCCATACGCTTACCATTTACTCAACTAATGAATTGCTTTTGCATGTAAATTGAATTTATCTGTAGTAACATCACGAGAGGTCTGAGATTTATCTGGGAAATCTCAGAACTCGAGTGACATTTATTAGGACTATTTCGTGAATAAAATAAAAATGTAAATAATATATTCCTAAAATTCGATGACAAAATGTTAATAATTGTATATTTACTAATACTTAACCTATTCAGACATTGTGATGTTGAAATAGATGAATATCGATTATTGCAATAAAGAAATTCGATATTATTCAGTAATGCCAATTGTTTTATTTCATTCACAAAATACAAATTTTATAGGCTACAATTATAGGTTAAGTTACCTGTGGGAGCAGGACCAAATGTCAGCTGTGCCTTATTTCGACCGTTACTCTGTGCTACAGGAAAGCATTTTTATAGCTCGATAAACGCATTCTCGCTGTAGTGTGTAACGGAACTGAAGCTTCATCTGCACAATTCAATATTTCAATCGTGTATGCGTACAATCTGGGAAGAATATTGAAAGAATCAAGTTTCAAAGGTACCTTCAATTAAGATCATCAAGATTTTGTGTCTACATGGTGCGCCGTTTTGAACGTCGTCTTCACTGCGTAAATATATTAATTAATATTAAATATCAATCTTGCATTCATTGCTTTAAACTTGAAAGAAAAGTTAAACCGTGTAGTTGCATCGTGATGTATTCAGGATCATCAATTTACGGGGAAACAGTTGCCGACAACGACTAAACAAAAGAACGACCATGCGATAAATTGATAGTGATAAATCTAGCTGCAAAAATTATCGCAAAGTGTGACTGTGATTGGTTGGAATTCAAAATTTCATTACACTTCATTGGCCGAAAATGGAATGACGTCATATAAACGAAATAGTCTGCTTAATATTTACTACGTATACAATCCATATGTACAGAGTGATTTATATAGAACTGACACATTTCTTTCTTTAATTATTCCGTTGGAAATTCATTCAATGACCCAATTTTAGCACCAAATTAAGCAGAATGTTCTGGAGTTTCGATTCCTTGTCACTAGATGCGCAGATGTTTATGTTTTATTGCTATTGTTGGCAGCACTGACCCAATTTTAGCACCAAATTAAGCAGAATGTTCTGGAGTTTCGATTCCTTGTCACTAGATGCGCAGATGTTTATGTTTTATTGCTATTGTTGGCAGCACTGACCCAATTTTAGCACCAAATTAAGCAGAATGTTCTGGAGTTTCGATTCCTTGTCACTAGATGCGCAGATGTTTATGTTTTATTCCTATTGTTGGTAGCACTAGATGCACAGATGTTTATGTTTTATTCCTATTGTTGGCAGCTGTTTTCGACATTTTGTGTCAACGTGAAAATGCAGTACACATTAAATCAACGACTCTTCCTTGTGAAGCAATACTGGATTACGAATTCAATTACAGCTACTCAAAGGGCATACCAGAGAGAATTTGGTGTTCGCAATCCTCCCAAAAGAAACACAATACTGGGACTGGTAAACAAATTGGAAACAACTGGATCTCTGGTGAGTGAAAAGGGCAAGCATCGTTCATCTAGGCTTCCCACGGTTGTTGTTGATGTAAGAGCACGACTGGAGCAGTCACCCAAAAAATCATTAAGACGTTTGTCGCAGGAGACAGGGTACACCTACTCAATGTGTCAGAGCCTAAAGCCATATAGGGTTACGATTGTTCATCAGCTACAGGAACCAGATAAGGATAAAAGATTGAATTATTGTCGTTGGTTTCAGACGTCCATTGTGCAAAATCCTGCCATATTGTCCATCACATGGTTCACAGATGAAGTATGGTTCCATTTATCCGGTTATATGACGTCGAATAATTTCCAGGAACCTGTGGCCACCGAGATCTACGGATTTAACAACGCCGGACTTCTTTCTATGGGGTTACTTAAAAGACAGGGTTTACGCCACACGTCCCCAGACATTGGACGATCTGAAGCACAACATCACACAGGAGAGTCAAGCTAACAACAGAGTCCTCCAACGAGTGGCCAGTAACATGGAACAACGTGTTGAGTTGTGCCTTATGCAGGATGGAGGACATTTTCAACATTTGCTATAGAGTTAAATAATCTCCCAAAATTCCTCTACATTTTAGGTATAATAAGTTGTCGCTAGCACAATTCGTTTTGAAACAATTAATGAAAGAAATGTGTCAGTTCTATATAAATCACTCTGTAATATTTTATGCGTATTCAGAATTTGACGAGTCAACCAAAATTAATTTATGTTAATGCTAAAAACAGTCGTACTAGTTATATCATCCATTCTACGTCGTAAACTTAAAAAAATGACGCAACAGAAATGCTCAACATATTTTCTCTTTTACGTTACATAGTAAATTTAAAAGTTTACTACTTTTTTACTGCAAAGGATGAATAAGACAACATCAAGTGTAACACATCTCTCATCAATACCACCCCTTGACTTCTGCCAGGGAATCACAGTGAAGAGTACCGTCAAAAAGAAAACAAATTTCGAATTGCACACAAAAAGAGCGGCATAGAGGGGGAAATACTCTGGTTGAAGTGCAAAGCAGTATAGCGGCCTCGTGACGTCACACGAGGCCATGCCGTGGATAAGAAGGAGACGCGGTCCCGCAGTCGGCAATATTTGGCGGGCACCTCGTCGCTACAGCGCGTACTAGGCCTACGTACTACATCCACGTCCAGTCAGTATGGAACAGAGACTCGTGCTGGTCGCTATGGCCACCGTGGTCGTCGCAGCGCTACTGCCAAGTAAGTGACATGTAACGTGTTACGGAGGGAAGGCGGCCAACTCGGAACAGCCACAGCCGTACTTGGGTCAATTGACAACTGTTCACTAGCGATGTATTAAAAAATACTCCTCAATATTATTATTATTATTATTATTATTATTATTATTATTATTATTAAGTGCGATTAAGTATACTTATTCACTTTTGCCGTACAAAAAAATGTAGCTATCATTTATTTCTAGGATAAACAATATTCATTATTATTATTATTATTATTATTATTATTATTATTATTATTTATTGAAATTCCAAGTTTATAGAACCCTATTTTACCCGAAGATATATTAGGGCTGTAATTAAATCATACATATTAAAGCCCTGTACAAATAGTTACATAAATACATGCATAATTATGACATAAAATACAGATATTACATTAAATGTGTATGACAATAAAATTCATATTTATATTATACAAATACAAAGATATAACATAAAATAGATATAATATATAGAAATAGATACACAATGTTACATACAGTACTTTCTCAGGACATATCACACACAAACTTGTTACTTAAAAATAATAATAATAATAATAATAATAATAATAATAATAATAATAATAATAATAATAATAGAGCATTTCGTAGAAATATACATATTACTTTTAAGGACGTATATGACATAAAAATGACATGAAATAGATATGACATACTGAATTATGAATTATAATGATTAAATTCAATAAGCAAATTAGAATTTTCTGCATCCTTACGTTTATTTAGAACCGTACGTACCAAATTATTATCCTGAATGTATAACAGAGCTTCTAAAAAGGAAAATTCTAAAATAATGGAAATGCAAGGTTTTCGCATTTCATTCACACTATCTTCTTAACCAATTATTTATTATTATTATTATTATTATTATTATTATTATTATTAAGCAAACTTATTTACTTTTATCGCACATAAAATGTATCTATCATTTATTTCTAGGGAAGTATAACCAACATTCGTTCATATATTAAATTGTGGATTACAATGTTTAAATTCAATAAGCTATTACAATTTTCTGCATCCTTACGTTTATTTAGAACCAAACGTACGAAATCATTACCTCGAATGTATAACAGAGCTTCTAAAAAGGACAATTTTAAAATAATGGAAATGCAAGGTTTCAGCATTTCACACCTACTACCTTTTTAACCTATTATTATTATTATTATTATTATTATTATTATTATTTGTGCTGAACTGTAATTTGCCACTGACTGTTGTACATCACATTAAATATAAGTAAATAAATAAATAATTATTATTTTTATTATTATTATTATTATTATTACTATTATTATTAGTATTATTATTATCATTATTAAGTACGATTAAATACACATTCACTTTTACCGTACAAAAAATGTAGCTATCATTCATTTCTTGGGAAGTATAACCAATTATTCATTCATACATTAAATTGTGAATTACAATATTTAAATTGAATAAGCTATTACAATTTTCTGCATCCTTACGTTTATTTACAACCGAACGTACCAATTCATTATCTTGAATGCATAATTGAGCTTGTAAAAAGGACAATTCTAAAATAATGGAAATGCAAGTGTTCACATTTCAGTCACACTATCTTTTTAACCAATTATTTATTAAAACTATTATTATTATTTGAAAAACGTATGAAATGTAAGGATAACAAGAGTCAATGAAATTAGCGATAGACTGATGGCATTTTGACGAGATGAAGTTAAAGATTCTTCATGAATTACCTGATATACGCCTTACAGTTGGGGAAAACCCCGAGAAAAATCCCAACCAGGTAATCAGTCCAAGCGGGATTCGAACTCACGCCTAAGCGCTGCCTCGAAGAGTAAATCAGCTTCTTGCTCTCGCTATCGCAGTATCTTTCCATAATGTTATTAACGCTTTATATATTGATTGCAATTATCATAAGAAAAAGCTAAATGTTACATGGACATATCACGGCTACTTTTTTAAATGTCCCACTTAGGCAACAAAATTGGCAAAGTTTTTTTTTTCTTCTCCTGTACGAAGTTTATGTTGCTATCACAATCATACTACCACGTTCATCACTATCTTTACGATCTAGATCTTTTGGCTTGTTTCAAACATCGATTAGAATTGGTTCCGTCATCTTCAAGTCTTCCCAAAAAACTTCCATATTGATTGCAGTTATTTATATTTACAGCGATTGTTGTGGTTGGCCTACGTTTAACATGTTCTCGCCAATTAATTTAATAATGTTTTATTGTTTTTAGGATGTTCTGCAGCTTTTAATTCCGTCACATTAGCCTCAAAATATTTATATCCCATCATAATTAGTTATAGCAGAAAATAACCACTATTCATTTAATAGTAAATTGTGAGTTATAGAATCCCGCGTTTGGTTACTTTGAATGCAAGTTAGGTGTACATCGATCATACTAGCTTCGTTTGGTACGGAGAGCAAGTTGCGAGTCAACAGTTCACGCTGCACGCTCCGGTACCATGTTTTTACTAGTTTTGTGGGATTTAATTGATTAATCGATCAAAAATATTTAATCGAATAATCGAGTCGATTAAAACTAATCGACTGTACTTGTTATTAATTATTATTTTGTTAATGCAAACTCAGGCTAAAAATTCCGACAATATTAGTCTCTGAGAAACTGCTTACTTCAAAGCACAATAGTACCGTTATTTTGTAACTGTAAAGCAGGTATCAGGGGGTAAATCTTTGCACAAAAACTTCAAAAAGAGATCGAGATATGAAGATGGTGACCTGGTCTATCGCGATTGAAAGTTGAAACACAATGCGAAACCCTTATTAAGTTTTATTGTTTTCCAAGAAAACTTCCACCGTGTTGTCAGCTCGTCTTCCTAGCATATGAAATACATACTTTTCTGGGATTCGCAACCCCCTCATCCCTTAGCCTTGGATACACTGTGTGCAAGTGAGAGAGTAACTTCTCTTCTTAAAATTCTGTAACCCGATTACAATAGGGGCCAGTTTGCTGCACTGTTGCAGTTTCTATACTGAGTTTGTAGTTGAAGCTTGTAATTCTTCCCTGGCCCACAAATTCACTCTCTCACTGCTCTTACCAAAGGGATGTCCTCGCTGGCAAATAGTTACCGTTCTTGTCATTAAACTATAACCGAATGACAAACCCTCAAGGCACACTAATAAATCAGAACTTGTTAACATTTCAAGTACGTAATACTGGATAACAGCTACTGCTTATCTAGAGGAAAGCAGAATGATTTGTATTATCATAATAACTGTAATTTTTTTTAGTTATTTAATGACGCTGTATCAACTGCGGGGTTATTTAGAGTCGATGGAATTCGTGATAGCGAGATGGTATTTGGCGAGATGAGGCCGAGGATTCCCCATAGATTACCTGATATTCGCCTTACGGTTGGGGAAAACCCAACCAGGTAATCAGTCCAAGCGGGAATCGAACCAGCGCCCGAGCGCAAATCTGAATCGGCAGGCAAGCGCCTTAGCCGATACTGCGATAGTTACTTACGTTAAAAGTGTTAAATATGGCATTTTATTTCCTGAGTAGGAAGGCCGGAGGTCGATTGAAACAAATCATAGCCTACGAACAAAATAAAATAATTTTTAACAGCCGTTCGTCCGTGCTGATATAGAGACAATTTACCCCGACATTCTTCCTCATTCTTACAGCCAAATTTTATCGAATTAAAAGTTGGCGATAGCGTAGAAGATCGAAAGGTCCCCGGTTCAAACCTGGGTTCCACTAATATTTTATTATTACATTTAATTCTTAATTGCTTCACATAGTTAGTAATCAATTAATACTTAAAGCAATTTATTTAATTTGTGTACGTTTATTAACCAAAAATAGAATTTTTTTTAACGCAGCCCTAGCACTGTTTTAACTGCTTTACTCATCGGTTGCAATTGCTGCCGTGTAACAGCTGGTGGAAAACAATTGACAATCGGTGCAAACAGTTGAAAATCTGTGCTAAAAGTAATTTATGTAACTAATTAGTATATAATCTTGGTAATTATGACACGAATGAATAAGCGAGCGCGCTAATTTTCACGAGTGTTTATAATGAAGATTATACACGTGTTACATACAACGTTTTATGCTATTCTAGCAATAAAATATGTAAAAAGAAACTATTATAAATTTACAAAATATAATGTTATGACGTAGTAGAGACATGAGTACTGGATATGACATCATATATTGCTTGGTTGCTAAGTATCCGCTTCAAAGACAATATCATTTTGTTGTTTTGAAGCTTTTTCTTACAGGTACGTTGTACAAGATTGTGTTGTGAAGGCGGTGATGACTTCATGGAATACTAGTTACTAGGTAACCTTTTCTGGCACCAGTGCCAGAATTAGGGTAATTGTGCGCGATTTATAGCGTCACAACAAGCGAGTTTTAATGCTAGGTTTGCATAAAAGTATTTTTCGCATGCGACCGTATAATAGTCAATTTTTAACACACTTGGCTAGCGTTAAAAGATCTACTTTTAGGAATGGCTGTCTAGAAAATCTATTTGCAGTACTGTGTAAAATGTAATGTGTTGGACTAGCACAACGCAATATTAGGATCAAAAGACTTACACATGTTCTTATTTTTTTTACTTATTACATCAGAAATGTGTGTATACTTTCTGACATGCAGCGTAAGCAAATTGCGCAAAAATCGACTCACTCTATCTTATTTTTAATACCTTTCTTATGTGATAAACAGACTGCGGCCTAGGGTCACCGATTCGTGAGACTGAATTTTGGAACGCACGGAGTATACATGACGTCATGGGATGGCACTGTGAGCGTACAGTTGGTTTTATAAGAAATTACATTAACGCCTTTCTAATTCTGCTTGGCGTGGGTCCTTGCAGTCACCACACGCAATCCTGTGAGTAAACAAGTATATTTTATTCCATTTCATTTATTTGTTTGATTATTTATACATGCATATTTGTGTTAGTGTTAATTTCGCTATTTTATATTTCACACTACTGACGAACATGTCGAAAATTAAGAGCACCAAGCGTTCCCTTCAGAATGAACTTTTAGAGAAGTTCGGAAAGGAATATTTTCTTATTAAAAACACCGAGTTTTGCAAATTGTTAAAAAAGTATAAGGACAGATAGAACTCGATTCTTTCAGAAGCAGTGTAATAGCAAATATTTAATTATACAGTTAAAATAGGCCTTCAACATAAAAATTAGACATAAAACATGAAAAAGAATTTCATCGAGATTTTTGTATAATGTTGGTAGGCCTACATGCCAACATTCCTTTCAACAATATTTCAAAGCGTTTCGAAAAAAAATCTTTTAATACGTTGCGAATGTACTACCTTGTAATTCGGTGTATTTAATTGTGAAGAAATGTATTTTATGTAAGTACTGTATATTTTTTTCTTTTCTGCTCACACACAAATGATTATTTTATATTAAAACTTGTACGATATAATGTAAATTGAAACATGTAATGTTAGATAATTATTTTTGTACTAGAAATGCACTGTATATATTATATTTGTAAACGTGAACATTTATTCTGTGTCCTACTGTGACAATGTTTACATGTTGAGGTAAGAAGTAAGTGCACTCTCAATCTCCCATTCCCCTCGATCTACACAACACGGTGATCAGTGCGTTCGTAACTTAATGCGTTACAATGTCAAATATAATATATTAACAACAGTAGCAAACAATTATGGACAAAATAAGAATTCCAAAATCTAAATTCAAATATACTCTATGTAAAAGTACTTCACCCAACTCCATTAATATGCATTTTATTCATACCTAGATGTCAAATTTGTCTGTGCCTTCTTTACTGCCCCAACATTTCTGTGAATGTGGGTAAGATCTGCAGCACCACAGTAGATGCGCTCTGTCATAAACCTGTGGACAAGATGAAAGTCAATTTAAACGACGCGACACAAAATACTTAAGCCTAATATACCAATTCAAAATTATACGTCAGTTACCGTGTTAAAATACAAACATAACAAGATCGCTATCTGGGAACGTGCTATTTTAATGAAACCCATACCAAATGGTAGCGTTTGAAGAGAAGACTCCAACACATCTATACTTCGTTCCATAATGTCTGACAGGAGATGTAAACATTTTCGGCAAAGGAGGAGAGCAGTATAATTGCTATTCAACCAATGACAGTGGTTTCATTCCACGCTTCACTTGAAGGTGAGTGATCTGAAGCTTCTATCCCCGCTCAGCTTCAAGACAAGCGTGGAATGAGACTTCTGCCATTGGCTGAATAGCAATAACCGTATACTTCTCTCCACCTCTGTCGGCAATGTTTACTTCTCCTATCAGAAACAAAGTAGGCTATAGGTTAGAAAGTCAGATGGTAAGTCATTTTACCACAAAATGACTTTTTAAACATTGTCGTCGTTAGGTCCCGGTACTCATCAGATGCACCTTCTTTCCCAACAGAGTCGGAATAATGATGTACGTTAATATTATGCGCGAGAGCTTCGGCTCGAATCTCTGTGCTTTTACATTTATTACTTTTTACTTTATTGCTTTATATTAGATAATTTTTTGCACTGTCATTATATTAATATTCTGATATCACACACTTTTAAACATATCTCTCGCTTATACGAATATATTAACACTATAACTACAAGTGCCTTTTAAACATATCCCGTTAAACCAAGTCGATTAATTTCAATATAACTATAACAAAAAATGATTCACTGGGAGAATATAAGAAAGTAAAAAATTATTAAAAGGAGATTCGAACGAACGCCGTCATACACACAGTCTACAACGTTACATCGCTATCCGTTCGAATACCCTGGAGTCAAGAAATCTTACAATACCGCATGAAGAAATAATACCTTGGTAAAACTGACTGTTTATGTTGATATCTAAAATGTATTCGAATCCAGTCTTCACAGCCTACAATTTGATAGGAATTTCCTTAAAATATCTCCAATCCCCTTCCCAGAAAAAAGTGACACATGATATGGCAGTCTCAGATGTTCCTGAAATGCAAAACAATATAGTAGTATATATTTATTTAACCTGGTAGAGATAAGGCAATCAGACCTTCTCTTCCCGTCTACCAGGGGATTACAACTACAATATTAAGAATACAATTACAATTATAATTACCTATGATACTGCAAGTGACTTTAAAATAAATAGGTAATGAAACAGAGTGTATGGCAGTACTAAGCGTCCCATACCATGAGAAAAAAAAACAATAAGAACAGCATAAATACACTGTCCTATATATTAATACTGTGCATATTATAATCTAGAAAACAGCGCTTCCACTGTGAGATCCCCACAACTCTCCATTATCATCTATTACGAATGTAATGTAGACCCAACACCTGTGTGTGATGCACTCTGGATAGTTTTTGACGAACTAAGTGGTCTACGCTTCTCGGCACTAGCGACATCTATGAACCACTTCGTAAAGCCGAGGCGAATAACTGCAAGTTAGGGCCCAGTTACTGCACAAATTTAGGCCTATCACTATGGTTTCTTTATGCAATACAAAATACGTACTATAATAATAATAATAATAATAATAATAATAATAATAATAATAATAATTCAAGGAATCTGAGTAATGTGATACAAGCAAACATCGTTCTGATTCCTGTGATTTAAAATAATTAGAAACTAACTCAACATTTGCTAGTAGGAAAACTGTCCGGTCAACATTACGCAAGGAAAAACACTGAAAAATCATAAATATGCTAGTATTTAAACTGCAGATGTACAAAAAGTTACAGCCATAATTTGATGTAATTTTTACAGGACTATTACGTATCATTTATGAATATTTTAAGAGGTGAGGCATAACTTTTAGGTGCACGGTTTTCTCTTTATTCATTATTACATATCACGTGGAAAGAAAAATAAAAATTGCATATTTGCATATATGAGTATGAGTGCACACATTTCTAAAACAAATTATATAAGCTTGATATTTTTACTAGTATTCTTACTAAGATAATCTTTAAGATAGACATATAATAGCGTTTCTGTGATTAGTTACGTAGATTTTTTTTAAGTCCACACCTGTGGAGTAACGGTTAGCGAGTCTGGCCGCGAAACCAGGTGGCCCGGGTTCGATTCCCGGTCGGGGCAAGTTACCTGGTTGAGGTTTTTCTCCGGGGTTTTCCCTCAACCTAATATGAGCAAATGCTGGATAACTTTCGGTGCTGGATCCCGAACTCATTTCACCGGCATTCAGACGCTAAATAACCTAAGCTGTTGATAAAGCGTCGTAAAATAACCTACTAAAAAAAAAAAAAGATCCATAATTTCTGTAAAATAAAACTTGAAAATTCTTGCATCAATAACATAAATCTAAAAGCCTGTGAAATTTAAGCTTTTTAACACAGCTGTCTTCTGACGTGCGCACAATGTGCATTATACAAAGTCTGTTTCGAAACAAAAATTGCGATGAATTTCTGCAAATTACTCTGAAGAGAAGTTAGGTAGCTAGTTTTCTGTCTATTCATCGTTCAACAGACACAAATACGCCTGGTTACACAGTGACTTATCAATATCATGTAGGCCCTACGTATGATAGTTAACGGGGAACTACCAGACGCATTCCTATCATCCTATCACGGTGTAACGTGTTTTAACCGACAAGAGGACAAATGTTTGTATACCTACGTCGCTTATATTACGAGACTATGAACAGAGGCTGAGTACCAGTGCTTACGCAGTGACAAGGTGATCAGGATTGTTAATTATTGGTTGAGGAATGGGAGAAATCGATCATTAATCTTTGCTAAGACTAGCTGACTGACTGGCTGGCTGCTCGATGCCGACGGTTAGATCCGGAAAGGATCCACACACTTCGGCTTACATTGCCTCATTGTGCGTCATATATAGATTAAACCGTAACTAATGTCATTAATTTCAAGGGGTTATTCTTTGAGATATTTCAAACAAAAAAGTATAATAAAAATATTTTTCGTTTTTGCTTCCTTTTCGAAATAAAAATTATTTTACACGAAACATTTCATAGTGTACTTTGGGAAAGCCACTGATTTAATTCCCATGACAATAAATGATTGAAAGAATTTTAGTTTTGTCCTTCAAATGTGCAGAAATTTGATCCGAACAAATGTAACACTGAAAAATTCCTTTTTTCCCTTTAGTGGCCAACCCTCATGCAATGTGTCACAGAAGTGTGGCAGTGGCACAATATCCAACATACTAAAGGGAAACTAAGAGCTGGAACTTAAATTGAGAGGATTCAATCCGGCATCGGAACTGGAATCCGGTGTGGCTTAGTGGATAAAGCGTCAGCACGTCTGAAAACCCGGGTTCGGGTCCCGGTGCCGGAGAGAATTTTTCTCCGCTCCACCCATCATTCATCATAGGGTAATGCAGAATTTCTGCATGTAAATATCATATGTACTTCGGTACATCACAACAATAACTAAATTTACCTCCCAATTTTGCATTAGACAGTCAATATACAGGTTACAACGTGACTGTAACAGAGGACGCCCTTGTCTAACTCCACAGTTAACTGCCGCTATCTTATTTTTCTCTATGAAAAAACACCTTAAATAACTTACTTATTTACTTACGGCTTTTAAGGAACCCGGAGGTTCATTGCCGCCCTCACATAAACCCAACATCGGTCCCTATCTTGAGCAAGATTAATCCAGTCTCTATCATCATATCCCACATCCCTCAAATCCATTTTTATATTATTCTCCCATCTACGTCTCGGCCTCCCCAAAGGTCTTTTTCCATCCGGTCTCCCAACTAACACTCTATATGCATTTCTGGATTCGCCCATACGGGCTACATGCCCTGCCCATCCCAAATGTCTGGATTTAATGTTCCTAATTATATAGGTGAAGAATACAATGCGTGCAGTTCTGCGTTGTGTAACTTTCTCCATTCTCCTGTAACTTCATCCCTCTTAGCCCCAAATATTTTCCTAAGAACCTTATCTCAAACACCCTTTATCTCTGTTCCTCTCTCAAAGCGAGAGTCCAAGTTTCACAACCATACAGAACAACAGGTAATATAACTGTTTTATAAATTCTAACTTTCAGTTTTTCAGAGGAGACTGGGTGACAAAATCTTCTCAACAGAAAAATAACAGGCATTTCCCATATTTATTCTGCGTTTAATTTCCTCCCGAGTATCATTTATATTTGTTACTGTTGCTCCAAGATATTTGAATTTTTCCACTTCTTCAAAAAATAAACTTCCCATTTTTATATTTTCATTTCGTACTATGTTCTGGTCACGAGACATAATCATATACTTTGTCTTTTCGGGATTTACTTCCAAACCTATCGCTTTACTTGCTTAATAATAATTATACAGAAATGTACGAGTATGCAAAATCACAAAAATATTTTCTAGTGCGCATACGCATCAAGCACGGAAGGAAACGTCATATTTCATAGACGTCACATGTAACAAATAAACTGAATAGTGTTCCAATTTCTAATACAAAAGTTACTGATAACAATGACAAACACGAAGTAAAATATGGGACAACTGATGAATGCCAGATACTCAGGTACATGTTCGGAGAGAAGGGAAACAAAAAAGCCCTGTGTTGACAATTATTAGCTATGATAACTTACGGAAGCGCACTACACAACTGGTGCTTTCATTTTGCAAATTTACTAGAGCGTACAGGTGGTACAGGTGAATGACCTCGAAGTTCAGACAAACACAAATTTTATGACGTACGTTTCAAGTTTATTAATGTATCCCCCCTTCTATTGTCACCTCTATGGCTCAGCGCAAGCGCGCTGCTCTTCCATCCAAGCTGCCCTGCTTCGATAAGGACGTGATCGTGATGGAATTTGTGGCGAATAAAGCAAACTCAGGATACTCCCGTTCCCTCTTTCTTCTACCAACACTTTCCGCTTTCTCCTCGTTGATCTATCATTAGTAGTAGTATTTATTTATTTAACCTGGTAGAGATAAGGCCGTCAGGCCTTCTCTGCCCCAGGGGATTACAACTATAACATGAACAATAGGATTACAATTAATATTAAATTTACACTTACAATTACAATAAAAATTAAAGTACGACAAGAATACTTGATTAATGAAAGCTAGACATTTTATCATAGAAGTTAAGAACAAAAAATATTTTTGTATTTACTAAATTACAAATTAAACCTACAATAATAAATTTCTATAGTGATGAAATTACCGGATATTGAAATATTTTGTGATAGATTAAGAGAACTATTTACAAGAAACCATGTCTGAACGAGTCTCAATTACTGACCAAGTGCCTAGTAAGTTTGCGTTTGAATTGAATTTTATTTCGACAGTCCCTGATGCTAGCAAGTAACGAATTCCAGAGTCTTGGCAGGGTTATTGTGGAAGAGGATGAGTATGAGGAGGTGCGATGGGATGGTATTGTTAGTATTGTTTCATGGCGAGAGCGTGTGTTCAGATTGTGGTGGGAAGAAAGGTAAGTGAAGCGAGACGACAGGTACGAAGGAATTGAAGAGTTCAAGATTTCGAAGAGAAGGAGAAGTGAATGTAAATTTCTTTTCTTATCTACCTGTAGTTTAAGGCAACCTATTGTTTCCAGGGATGGGGTAATGTGATCATATTTACGAACATTACTTACAAAACGTACACACAAATTATGAGCACGTCGTATTTCGTTTTGTTGTCGCTGGAAAGGTCAGTCAGTAAAATGTCAGCATAGTCAAAATAGGGAAATACAAGGGTCTGCACAAGGGACTTTTTTAAGCAAGAGGGAAGATGAACATTTATCCTTTTTAGCACTATCATCTGTAATAATTCAAAATAGGCTCGGGAGAAATCTTGCGGGTGATAAGGGCCTCCGATGCTGATGTACGATTTAAGGACTTGGAGCTCCTGGGCTCTGAGGATTATCAGGTACTCGTCTGGGAATTGGTTCTGGCTGTCAGGGCTGAGGTAGGAAGATCGGCCAGTCAGCATGGGATTCACAAATTCCATCTGTCGGGCTGTAAAAATCACCACGTGTAGTGCGCACAATGGATCAATGTAAGCTTAAGTGTATGGATCCATCAGGATCAGACCACAGTCTACTATATACAGTCACGAAGCTTGAGTTTTGAGGGTGCTAGAAACAATAGACTGTGACGGTTCTATTTTGCATTGCCTGTAATGAGGCGATATTAGCGATCCTAGTGGTGAGCAACTATCTAATGTTTGCATATTTATTACGTATTGAGCTTCGCGACTGTATATACTAGACTGTGGTCAGATCCTCAATAAGTCAGCCATGTCCCTACCATACCATTAAAAGCACAAAAGAAGCTGCCATTTCATTTTACTTTATTGTGTTCTCAGTACGGTCCGAAACATTTCATGTGATCAGAAAAACGTAGTGTAATATACTATACTATAATACCGGGACAGCTAGCAGTTTTGCGTGCGAACGCTACTATTTACTTACCTACCGGTGTGGAGATATTCGCGAAACAAGCTGTAATCAACTGCAATGTATATTGTTGCTGGGCTAGTTAATAGTTTTATTAATTAGTGCTGTGTTAAAATGTCAGGGTGTATGTGTGCTGTTTATAATTGTGACAATTGCAGCATTACAAATTGCTCCAAATCGTACTTTCGATTTCCGACAGTTCATAAAACGTGAGTCAACAAAATTCGTTATTAGGCCTAATGCCTTTGTCTCTGTGTTGATAGAACAATAAAAATTAGCTTTTTTTATTTAAGCCTAATAAATGAATAGAAGTTAAAATATATTGGAAATTTTAAGGTTTTAGCAAATTTTTATTGTTGTCTACATGCCTTTACTAATAATACAAGCATCAGAATACTACCATTTTTATTTTTGCAGTTGTCAGCAATGGGTATATAAAGCATTATTGTAAATTCATTCCTAATGCAGAACTGATTTTGTCTCACTAAAGCAAAGAAAAAATATGTAACAATTAATAATTACGGAAAGTAATATGAAGTATGCAACATTCTCATAATATGCAGTTCTGATATCAGGTAATAATTTTACATTAAATACTATTCAACATTTCTTAAGTGTTTCATATATAATTCCACATTAATAACACGTTTTAAACAATAGTCCGTATCCCGCTATGTTAATATTTGTATATGTGGACGTAATTTCATCCCGCTCCGCTAGATGTCAGGTCCGCGATATTTCGCACTCACGCCAATGCTACTAGTATACAGCTTTCCGGTATTATTATAGTAAGGTATTTGGTGTAATCTTAAAACATTAACCATGGCCACAAGACTGTCTGTGTACGATCGAACATGAATTTCTGTTCGAATGGAGGTGTGGCAGTCCCCGGTTATGGTGCAAAGATGGTGGAGAATGGTGAAAGGAAGAAATGCGACGCTGGACTACAATACCATCAAGAGACTTCACGCCAACTTGATTCGCACTGGCTCAGTTACGCAACAGATGGATGCTGGCCGACCAGAAACAGTGATCACAGAGGAGGCCAAAGCAGCCGCTACTGAGGCCTTCCAGAGAAGTCCTAAGAAATCCATTGACAGTACCAGCGGGAACCTGGTGTATCCTATGGGTCCGTGCAGCGGTTGCTGAAGGAAATGAATTGGCGGCCATGGAAGCCACACTTTGTGCAAGCTCTGTCATGTGAGGACTGTGATATCAGAATGGAGTTTGCGGAGTCTCTACTAGCATGGATTCAAGAGGAACCTAGCCTTTTGCGACACATTCTATGGTCAGACGAGAGGAGTGTGGCCGGGTGCCAAATGAAATGCTTGTGAGAGCAGTACGGAACGTTCAGCCACGTCTGAAAAATGTGCAGCAAATGCTGGTGCTTACATCGAAATATAATGCATAACTAATTTTATTGTTATATAAATCTGGCTTTCAGGTAGTAGCTCCCTGTAAAGCAGGTTTGAATTGTTCCGGGGCCGGGTATCGATCCCGGGAACCTTCGCTTACCGCGCGAAAGCTCTACCGACTGAGCTACCCCAGGAAACTATACACGACACCGTCACAGTTTTTCCTTTTATATCCACACAATTCACATGAGCTGACAAGACACCAGAACTCAACTGTGAGTGCACACAAATACTGTGTGACTTTAAATTGTGGCTTTCTGTTAACCGGCCCCGGAACAATTTTTCTTCGAAATTACTCAAACCTGCTTCACAGGGAGCTACTACCTGAAAGCCAGATTTGTATAATACGTTAACAGAAAGCCACAATTTAAAGACACACAGAATTTGTGTGCACTCACAGTTGAGTTCTGGCGTCTTGTCAGCTCATGTGAGTTGTGTGGATATAAAAGGAAAAATTGTGACGGTGTCGTGTATAGTTCCTGGGGTAGCTCAGTCGATAGAGCATTCGCGCGCTAAGCGAAGGGTCCCGGGATCGATACCCAGCCCCGGAACAATTTTTCCTTGAAATTATTCAATTTTATTGTTGACAACTAAAGCTTGAAATATGTGTACATTACTTTAATATGCAGATTACCTTATAAGTGTGGCTTAAAACTTGCACAAAGAACCGTTAAAATAGAATTTTGTTCAACCAACTGTAGAAAGGTCTAACCAGTATTAAATGCACTATCACTATCACTATCACTATCACAATCACCACCACGTGATGATTTCAGACTTCTCGAGCCCTTGATGAGAACGAATTGTGGAAGACATGTGTAGTTATGATATTCATTTCTTTCCTTCCAGTGAATAACAGCGCCTCAATCACGAAGCGAGATGCCGATTGTCCTGGCATCGTATCTCGGGAAGAATGGGGCGCTAAGCCGCCAAAGGAAAGGGAGAATATCACACAACTGCCAGTGCCCTTCGTGATCCTACACCACACGTACATTCCCTCCTTCTGCAACTCCAGCGACAAGTGCAAGGCGGACATGAGGAGCATGCAGAAAATGCACCAGGACGTACGCGGCTGGTTTGACATCGGCTACAGGTGAGTGATTGTCAGCATACTTAAGAGGTCAGCGGGAAAAAAAAAACTTCCTTCGGGGACTAGATAATTTAGTCGGTTTTATATTTTAAAAGTAGCTGACATATTAAAATTGTATGTAGGGTAAATATTGGTAATTTCGTGGCAGTGGTTATTTCGTGATACTTTTTCTTTGCTCTTTTGTGAACTAACCAATGGTGTTACGAGATCCAAATTTCCGCCAAGGGATTGCATATGTAATCCAGTTTCCAGAAACATACAGCTAAGCTTTGTGTGACTATTGCAGTTGCTTCAGTGAGCTTTTATGTTTGGAGAGAGCAAGTTTGCGTCGACTTCTCAGGCATACAAATTTTGTGGATGTTTGTAATTACATTACAGGCTTATTACTAAAGGTAAGCATATGATATTTGGTACAAAGATTTATTGTATCTTCATGAAATTTTAGGAAATGTTTTTGGAAGTTTAGATACATCTGTAGTCGCCATATAGGCTTAGCTTCACTGATAGAAATCTTAGCTGTTTGAGGCGAAATTTGGTTGAGCATTACGTGTTACAATTTTTAAAATAGTATAAAATATATTACAATAGGAATTTTAGAAATCTGAAGACAAGATGTGATAACAAAAAAAGAAAATGGAGACGCAATGGGTTCAGTGTAGCTTCTGTTTGACCTTTAAATGCTAAGTGTCAATGATAAGCGCTAGATGACTTACTTGCAAGAATTGTGACAGAAGATGGAACATGGCTCCACCATTTTGGACCGAGACAGAGGCAGACAATGGAGTGGCATCACGAAAATTCACCAAAGAAATAGAAATTCAAAAGTACACCTTCGGCAGGAAACGTTATGGTTACTGTGTTTTTCGATTCAGAAGGACTCTTGCTTGTGGACATCATGCCACACGGAACCACCATTAATTCTGCCAGGTATGTTGCAACTCTCAAGAAACTTCAAGTTCGACTGAGTCGTGTTCGACGACATCGGGAGAAGTAGGATGTTCTGCTATTGCACGACAACGCACAGCCATATGTCAGTCACAAGACCACAGACCAGATCAGAAAATTCGGATAGACAACACTGAAACATCCGCCTTACAGTCCTGAACTGGCACCGTGCGATTACCATCTCTTTGGTAAACTGAAGGATCCCTTCGCGGAACGAGGTTAGAAGATGACTCCCTTGTGCACGCTGCTAAAGAGTGACTCAGACGTGTTGGTCCAGACTTTTACCGTGTTGGTCTACAGGCCCTCGTTCCTAGGTTACCTAAGGCAATTGAAAGGGACAGGAATTATGTGAAAAAAATGACATTTTGTTCCTTAAGGATGCATCTACATTCTGTGAAAATAGCAAAGCTGTAGGATAAAAATATAATTTTTAAACAAAGGAGTTACTTTTGGAGTTACCCTAGTAATATAGGCTATAGTAAAGTCCGTAATAAAAATGTTCACCCTTTCAGGGCAAAGATGATCCCTTTTCGATTTCAATTTTTACTTTCGTTTCATTCTTATAATGTGTTGATATGTATTTCTATGTTTTCTTGCTATGAATATTAGACGGAATTACTATGTTTGAAGTCTTGTAACAATAAATGAGAATTTAATTTGACTTTAATGAATTTTTCCACAATTCTTCTACCTCTCACGAAATTATCAATGTAATATCACGAAATTACCAAGGTTATCACGAAATAACCAACCTTTCAGTTTAAGTTGTAAAAGTGGTTTTTGGCACATATTCAAGAACGTATCCAATCCTTTATGTCTCCAGATTTGTACAGCCAGTTATCGTCTTTTAGATGAAAAAATCGGAATAAGGATATATTTACACATTTGCATTTTAAATTAGTTTTTTATGAAATTATCACGAAATTACCAATGTTTACCCTACTACTTTTGTCATTTATAACCATGTACGCATGGTTGTTTGAGTCGGCAATTTTCTAGTTATATATATATATATATATATATATAAATATATATATATAAATATATATATATATATATATATATATATATATATATATGAAGAGTTCGCGGGAAAAACGATGAATGTCACAGTTTTGTTAAGGTTGATGTCATTATGTAATTCAATGGATCACTACGAAATGTAATGTTGTTCTTATGATAAATGGTAAAAAGGAGAATTATCACCACGAATACAGTAATCTTTTCCTTTATTTTCTATAGAAACAGCACTACATCTTGCAGTTATAGACTCAATTAGATCATTATATAATCCTTAACAGAAATGTGACATTCATCGTTTTTCCCGCGAACTCTTCATATATATATATATATATATATATATATATATATTTATACGTTGGTTCAATCAAGTATTTACAATGTAGATTCTAAAGTTCATGGAATGGAATATTTGCACATATCAACATCAGTTACAAGTCATAGGGTCGATTTCTAAAACGAGGTCTAAACCACGGCCATGGCTTTAAACCGTGTTTGGATTTATAAAACGAGGTCTTTTTCATTTTTCTGAGCCACGGCTCGAAACCATGGTCTGAAGCAGAGACCACGGCTAGGGCAGGTTTAAAACCACGGCTTCATGTATACAAGATGGAGGTAGTAGATCAGCTGGATGATTATCAAAGGACAATTTGTGTCTACGAATATTAAATCGCCGGATTAGAGTGATGAGAGAGAGGAATAATCCTTGTAACTATATGACGACGATAATTTCTGGCGAATATTTCGATTTTCGAAGAAATCAACGCAAAATTTAGCAAGAATGCTAAATAACAATCTGCAACGAAATGCAAGAGGCGACAGGTTGACAATTTTTTACATCTTCTTGTTGCTTTCAAGGAAGTTGTATTAATTATACTTTTATGCCTATAAGACGATATATCTTAATTCTTAGTCTTTACAGTAGTTTTGGACATTTCTTTACTACTCGAAAATGTTGTGGGCCTACAAGAATATGAAGCTAACGTGATTTTTGTCTCATTTTAAGTTTTATGCTACTGGGGCATTCCACGTAGTACTAGCCTATTATATGTGAAAACAGAACTATATTGCATTTTAGTTTCAATTGAAATTTTAATCCAGTTAATATTTAGGTCATTAATTCCTTACAACCGTGTTTTCAGTTAGTTAATGTTGCTAGTAGTTATGAACAAATGATAAACTACAACAAACGCTCGACTTGTGCTAATTATTTGGAAAATTTCATTCTGGTACCTAAAAATCCGTTCCCTATTAAATACTAAGTAATGCTAATATTTTAAATGCACGTATATTCCCTAAATATAACATTATCTTAGCTGAGAACAAAAGAACGTGACTTACAGCAATTCAATAAAAATATTAATCCCGATGTTCATTTGTTTCTAATATCGACTGTGTACAGGAATAAAAATCGATTCTTAGCTGCGTTGCCTTATATAAAACCCACGAACCTTTTGTCCTTGGCTGAAAAATGATCATATCCGGACTCTTTTGCAAGCACAGACAAAGTTACAGATTTTATTGGCGGGATATTAATATATCTTCAGATTTACTTTTTGAACAGAAAACAGGCTTGCCGTGTTGTAACAACCTATTGGAATGCAGTAAACAATACAAAACCCACACCATTAAACTCCGAATGAACAAGAGCTCCCTTCAAGTGAAGTCTTCTATTTTACATGCGAACCTGAAGATACATCAGTAAAGTAAAGAGCTAACGTCATCCTATATCCTGTGTTCCTTACACCTGTAGCCGCCTCTAGGCAATGTTTTGGTGTCTCAACTTCGTTCCCTAGAGATAATAATATCTTATAACAATTCTCGTTCCTGTCTACATTAAATCGTCGCCTGAATGCAAGAACTAGGTAACTCGAAATTTGCGTTTTTTAGTTACCTCTTTTATAGCATAGCAAAAATCGCACAAAATGTAATACAGGATCTAGGTAACTGATCGAACGATACCAGCGACATCTATTTTCAAATATAACAAATAGGTTAAAGAAAACGAGACATATTCCTTAGTGCAATAAATAAGTAAATAGGCGATGTCACAAAATATGAAAAATCAAGTTACCTAGTTCTTGCATTCAGACGACGAAATATTCTTAAAATCGTTCCCCTCTCTAAACTCTCTCACGTCCATCGGGTGAGCGCAGAGAGCAGGAAACTGATCTGTGAAGAGAACACAGCTCCATTGTGCATTTCCCCACGCTCTATCATTACATGATCTTTCGGTTCGATGACTTTGGAGCAACCTGAGTTCATTTGCAGGTCTAGCCGATATCAATCCATGTGCTCTTAACCTTCTTCAGACATGTGGTACCATAACCTTAACGACTTTTAATTCGGAGCTCTCTCAACATCATACTCATGCTTAAAACAACATTGAACTGATGTTACAACTTCAAATTTTGCAAATTGCAACACACTTCGCTCGTTGCCTTGCAGTAAACGGCGTTTTGTTTAATCAGTATTTGCTGACAATCTGACTTCTTTTGTTCGTAATATCAATGATACAAAACTCTAGCGTTTTAACGTCATATTAAAACTAAAGCATATTTTTATCGCTCCTGATATACAGGGTGATCCGTTTGGGTATGGATAAAATGAAAACACGGTAAAACATTTACTACTGAACTTTATTTGTTGAAACTTTGTGCATACAATACTGGAAGATGGGAGATTCCTCAGAGCTCAACATGACCTCCATTGCGCACCCTGCACAAATAATAATAATAATAATAATAATAATAAAAGCCGTAAATCCCCAGTGTGGCAAGGCCTCCTACTTGGGCAGGGGTGGCTCGAGTCTTGACCATCAGAAGAGCCAACCTGATGGTCTAGATTTACATTCCTAGCTTTTTTGTCCACAATTTCACTAGCACTGGTTGTTGCTGCCGCTCGAAGTTGGTTGACTGCGTCCCTCCAACGTGTTCTTTGGCGTCCTATTCTGGTCCACAGTCCTCCTACTTGCAACTTGAACTCGTCCCCCCATCTGGTCCTCGGTCGTCCACGGTTTCTCTAGCCAATTCTTGGATCCCACAGTGTCGCCGTGTGTGCCCATCTGATAGGTTGCATTCGTACCACGTGTCCTCCCCAACGCCAATTCATCCTATTAATTCATAACGGTGATGCAATTCAGTCCATGTCCGTTGTAACATAACAGGGATGATTTATTGAAAAACTTGAGTATTCTCAGATCATCAATGTTACTGGGTTTCTGTGAATAGACAATGTATTTAACAAAACCTCACACTAAGAAGTCAGGAGGGGTTAGATCTGGGGAGTTTGGGAGCCAAGCCAAGAGATAGCTGCTTCTCGTACTGGGTTTCGCTTGAGACCTCCTGCATGTTTTTTTTTTTTTTTTTTTTTTTTTTTTTTACACAGAACCTGTTTCTACAAATGTTCGACACCACAACATTATGGAATCGTATTTAGATACATTACGCACACTATACTCACGTCGAAATTCCCTTTGAACTCTTTAACACTCAAATTTAGCATACTAAAGAACACATTGTGCCCGCTGTTGATTTGTAGTAGCCATTTAATCATCTACGATTTTCATTTGTCCTTTCAGATTATGCATTGTTGATTGTCATATACTATAGGAACTCCTAACTTTTAATCATAATATAACCAGCAAGAAATTTTTCCTACTATCATAATAGCTTTATAATAATAAATTAATATTATCCATACCCAAACGGATCAGAATGTAATTTTCATAGAGATTTTATTTTGTCTTTTCAAACTGTACAACAAAATTGGTCCTTTTGCGAGGTAAGACTATTATGGATATGAGATTAAATAGAACATAATCCTACTCATAAAAATGTTTCTACACATTCCAGTCTCCATATAAATTGACTTCGAACCGTGTGAACTAAGAGACAGTTACCGCTACCTGACAGATTAAACCTTCACATTGACGCACTGACTCAGACATATCAACATAACGAGTGTGTTTATGGTAATCGTTGGTGGAAGCCTTATCGTTTAAAGCCCACAGGTTCGATTTCGTGTGTCCTTGTTACAGTTTCTGCGTCGGTGGCACGGGCCTCGTGTATGAGGGTCGAGGCTGGAACGTTGTGGGGGCTCACGCCCCTCGGTACAACAACAGGAGCGTCGGAATCTGCTTCATTGGCGACTTCATGGGTAAGTTTATTACTATAAGCTACAGGGACATCATTTTATTTTTACTTCAATTTTTATTGTACCTGAGTTTTTGAATGTACTTCACTCCCACCCCCTCTACTAGTAAACTTCCAACCGTCCTCCACACAGAACCAAGGCCACGTATGCAGTAGTGAGTTAGTGAGTATAGTACGTTCCAGAAATATGTTCGCGTTTTCCAATGACGAAAGAGCTTTCAATATTGAATCATATTTTCGCACAGGTACTGCCGTCCGTTTCCCTACGTCGTATCCCGGTTTCTCCCACCTGCTTCTGTTCGCCCCTCTGTAAAGTCTAGTAGCTGGGCTGTCTTAGCTCTTTTCTGAAAACATTAATTTCTGTTAGGAATTGGACGTCTACGTAATATTATACAACTGTTTAAAATAACTTAAATAAAAGGGCCTCGTTAAGTAATTAACTGTCACGTGATTCCCCCCCCCCTTTCTACGACCCTGCGACAAAACCACTTGATCGGACAGTAGATAGCATGTCTGAGTAATTTTATCTTTTCGGATCGGGCAGAAGTGAAGATTAAATTTACAGTAGGTAAGGTGCTCTTTTATAGAGTAGGTACAGAATTATTTCAACATGAGTTACTAGTACGAAGGGCGAAACTGGTAATTGGAATTAGGTACAATAGTCTATAGTGCGATAATATGCACAAAAGAACTGAAGCCTGTATCGAAATGAACGGCCATTTTTCAAAAATGTGTTTAAATATCCATATTATGATTATTTTTCGATTTAACTTCATTCTCTATATTGTACGCTAATATGCTGTAACAGTACAATATACACTGCATAATTAATACGTCCGAATGGAGAGCTCAGTTCGTGAGTAAAAACGCTTGTTGTTAATATTGTACTGTATTTTGATTAAACAAAAACCTAATGACAATTATGAAACTCAAAATTGCGATATTTCCTAGTTTACATAAATGGATGAACTATTTTTCTTCCCTCCTATACCTAGTAAAGTGATTTGTATTTTACGCCAGTACCATCGAACTCCAGTCTTGGAAGGGGGAGCAAGCGGTGTTTCCGGTTCTAGACCTTTAATCCAAAGATATACCCAGGTTAGTATTAAAAAACTTAGTAAAAATAAAATGATGTCCCTGTATAACTTACACACAAAATAGCGTGAATGCGTGTCCTTCAGTTGCGCCAAACTACAAAGATCCTCTGCCTTCCATAACAACTCAATTGCACCTGCATTTTTATTTAGAGTAACATCGCAACGTATCATTCAGTGGAAAACCTGACGAGGAGGAGAAACAGTAGAATGAAGCAGATGATGACAAAATTGAGAAACAAGAGAATTACTTTTGGGTGTCATTGGACTTAACATCTATTTTAATTGAAGCGGTGAGATCAATAACCATTCAAATCCACTTCTGGTCATTCAGTTTTTGCAAATTTGAAATTAAATTTTGGATATTTCCACAAGTGTTACGACTTTAACTTTGTCTTGATCTCTAAAACAACCAGAAATATTACGTGTAAAATATAATAATTAGGTAAGAAATTAAAAAAAAAAAAAAAAGTTTTTTTTTTTTTTTTTTTTTTTTTGCATTTTTCTCGAAACTTGTTTAAATGAACTTGAATGGTTATTGATCTCACCGCTTCAATTACTATGATGTTCCGAAGTACATATGATATTTCCGTGCAGGAATTCTGCGTTATCATATGATGAAGGATGGATAGAACAAAGAAAAAAATCTCTCCGGCATCGGGAATCGAACCCGGAGTTTTCAGCTCTACATGCTGACGCTTTATCAATTAAGCCACACCGGATTCCAGGTCCGACGCCGGATCGAATCCCCTCAGTTTAAGTTCTACCTCTCAGTTTTTCTCTTTGATGGCCTACCCTCATGTACCGTCACAGAATATGTGACAGTGGCACAATGTCCAACGCACTATGTACAGAGGTGCACTCATTACGAGTGACTAAGTGGCCGGGATCCGACGGAATGAGCGCCGTCTTGAATCACTAAGTGATTACTTACGCATATCATAGTAGGGGAGACTCGGCTAATTCCGCAATATTAAGAAGTAAATCTATCATATTTTTATCAAAATGTTTATTGAAAAATATTATCAAGGTATGTAGACATGGACGAAACCTTTCATGACCAAGTGAGATAAAGAGACCTACTAAATTTCAGATATATTTAGTTGTACATACATTAAAGTTGAAAAAGAACTCGGGTAATTCCGCAACAGTGCGGATAAAACCGCAATAGGACTTGGCTAATTCCGCAGTAGTAAATAATTATGAAATACATTATGAAAGTAACATAAAAGGAACAATTTATATGTAACAATGCTCACTTTCTTCACAGTTGTGCAGCAAAACACGAAAAACAGCCAACTGTCGATGTTTCACTGTATTGCCGACAGAGGTGTCGACCAATGTCCTTGATTTTTTTATAACACTGCAGAGGACATGCCTCCTGTTTTTTTTTATTTTAGTAGGTTATTTTACGACGCTTTATCAACAGCTCAGGTTATTTAGCGTCTGAATGAGATGAAGGTGATAATGCTGGTGAAATGAATCCGGGGTCCAACACCGAAAGTTACCCAGCATTTGCTCATATTGGGTTGAGGGAAAACCCCGGAAAAAACCTCAACCAGGTAACTTGCCCCGACCGGGAATCGAACCCGGGCCACCTGGTTTCGCGGCTAGACGCTCTAACCGTTACTCCACAGGTGTGGACTTGCCTCCTGTTGACAGCCTCTCAAAACTTACGTTCACGCTATTGTAAAGCCGCAGTAAAATCATATATGCACTACTGCGGAATTAGCCGAGTTTCCCCTACTTAGTCCTAATGAAGTGCTCGCATATTTTTGTTTTGTTTTGGCATGTTCACTGATGTGTGTACGCCGCGCTATACTGCTCACATAAACCTACACTGTTGCGGGTTTCTTGGAACCTAGGTAACCAAACGCAAGACTCTAATCATAAGTGAATACTAGCTATTGCCACAAACAAAACTGAAATGCACTGAATGGATATCAGTTGTATACTAATATCCTAACCTCTATGTCCTTCCAGCCTGTTAACTGTCCGCATTACGCAACATAAAACCTTTCCACGCTCGATCCAAGGATAAATTCACACACTATTTCCCTGGCATTCGTGCTCGACCTAAAGCGGTATAATGCCGACGGCATTTACCTCAGCGAAAATTGTTACCTAGCGAGCGCTCTGTATTACAAGACACATAATGGCATATTTTTTATTATTTAGGAAAACATTCTTTCTGTCTTATTTTGAAGAAACGACAGGAATTACCTGCATAAGTTTCTTTTTAGTTGTATCATCATATTCAGAATCTGTGCTTATTTTTGCAGAGGCGCTACCAACAGAAGAGATGATGGACGCTGCCAAAGAACTGATAAAGTGCGGCATTGAACGGGGCTCCATCGCTTCCAACTACACACTTCTGGGACACCGTCAAGTCCGGGACACGCTTTGCCCGGGGGACATGTTCTACGAAAACATCACAACGTGGCGGCACTATAAAAACATTCACGATGTTCAGCCTTACCACCCTCCTCCCACAAATGCGACGCAACCTTCAACTACCACCTCCCCACCTCTTCCCACAAATGCGACGCAACCTTCAACTACCACCTCCCCACCTCTTCCCACAAATGCGACGCAACTTTCAACTGCCACCTCCTCAACGTCAACGACGCAATGAAGCGAGGGCGCTGTAGTATCGCGTTATCAGAGAGTACAGTACGGTACAGTCTCTATTATGCGGCCCGAGCTTCATGATCTTGATTTTCTCGACGCTGAAAAGGAATGTCTAGAGCGATGGGTCAGTTACGGAAATATACTCGGAATGGAATAAATCGTCTTTGCACCGCAATTGGGAACTTCAATTCGGCTAACCAATAACAAAATCTCACTTTTTGCTGTACCGTGAATTTCTCCATTTTAACTCTATCCATTGTCATACCTCGCGCATGCGCACTAGAGTCATAATTTTCATTGTTACAAAACTTGGAGAGTTTCTACATAATAGCCGATCAGAGCAGAAGTGGTGTAAGTAAAAAATGGGTAATGAGGGTTAAAGTAAACATTCTGTAAAATACAGCGCAAAGTAGCAATTAATATTCAATTTATTTAAACTATTAGTAGTCAGTGGATAGCAAGAAGGGCATATTAATTGCTACTTTGCGCTGTATTTGACAGAATTTTTACTTTAAACCTCATTACCCAATTATGACTTACACTACTTTTGCTCTGAATGGCTCAAGACAAGAAACTTATTTCTAAATTCACTGAGTGACGAGATATTCATATTTCTTTATGGTAGTGATTCTACGGGACACAGTGTAATTTTTTCTATTTACGAATAAGGGATTCCAAGACTTGCACTGCAACCGAGGCCTACAGTGGTGTTTACCACTTCTTTCGTAGGGATGATTGAGAACCGATTAGTGGTAGGGAATAGGCACTGTTTGCACATGCGCAAGTCAAGTAACTTTTTAACTTGCTGTATCTGTACTAACTGACATAAAATAACTTACAAAGAGATCTCAATCACGAATCCATGACTGATTTTAATCAAGTATACTATCTCATCTAAGCCAATAAGGTGACATGTTTTGATAACAAATAATATTAAGGGATTTATAAACAACATCACAGTTTAAAAGTGAGTATTTAAAATATATTGTCGTTTACACAGTATCCATAGAAAGAGTTATGTACGCAAATTGTGAAACGATGGAACCCCAAAAATAAAAGTTACACCTTGCGACTTCGAGAATGTGGTAGAGAATTGAGGTTCCGATACATATTTTCAGCAAAACAGGACATGTATAAAAAATTTCATAGTGGAAAATATGCTATTTTGAATAAAAGTTTTAAAATCCCATAATATATGACTGTCAACGAAATTTTACAATTCAAATTTAAATTACACACACATACTGTACTCGGTACATAGAACATTTTCTATCACATTTTCGCTGTATAAAGTTACCAATATACTGTATAAGAAGACAATCACTGATAACCATGACAATGTAAGCAACAACAAAACCAAATGTATAGTCAGTATTTAGTTGCAATATCTTGTTTGCCGTTTAAAAGCGGTTCACTTATTAACAACTAAGGAAATAACCCACCGTTAAGTTAGAAAAGACATTCGTCAATATTGCGAATCTCTTTTTCCTAGTCTTGTATACATAGTATAATATAAAATGTATACCATATATGTAGCAAGAGACGTTTGTATCTCGCTTGAAAACAAATATGAAATAAGTAAACGATTATGTTCCAATATTTTTATATTTATCATTTGTATATGTTCACTATATTTTATTTTGTAACAATTACACACTCAAATTATCTGTTTTCATATATAAAATAATAACTGTTTTGTCGGTACAGTTATCATTGGCTTGAATTCTACACATAAGTTTGATTCATTCTTAGTAGATTTTCATTTCATTTATAATTATGTCCAGTTTCTGTTGAAGATGTCTAATTCTGTAGTAATGGCATTGCTATTTAGTGTATCTTCACACACACAGATATATAACCATAGAATTCTTGAAATAATTTCCTGTTAAAAAATTTGTTTGATGGCAATTTTAAATTTTATTCCAAATTCCATACGAACTACGACAATTTGAACTCGTGCACCAAGTGGTGTTACAAGCTAAGACAAAGTTTGATAAATATACTGGTTATGTCTTCGTTCAACCAACTTCGTACGCTTGAAATGATAATTACCACAAAACAGGAATTATGTGTATGCCAACCTCCACACTTAGTATTATCAACTTCTAAAAATATTTTATTGAAAAAGCTCAAAACTAAATATAGACACTAGATAATTTTAAACAGCTTTTAATCTCGTACACAGGGTGGAACGTAAGGTAGTACATTATTGTAGGATGTGATTCCTTAAAATATAACGAACAAAAAAGTCTAATACCATTTTGCTCGTTTTTGCGAGGTTTTTGAAGAAATAATACTTTTATGCCGACATTTCGATCGCGAATTTTACGAATACTGTTTAAAATACGGTTTAATTTCTTGTATAACAACGAAGAGAACGTTTGTTATGTTCACGTTGCAGCAGTATTTTAATTAGAAAATTCACAGATTTCGAATTAATCGACTGAAGAAACATTGGAAACATTGATTGTCGAGTCACGTACAGAAGGTCTAAAAATCTGGCATCGCTGTCCAGACGGCAGACGGTTTGCGTAGTACTCGCAACTGATCAGCTGTTGTGATGTTTACATTGCATTAGTGTGCAGTTGGACGTACAGCGTATTTTAAACAGCATTCGTAAAATTCGCGATTGAAATGTCGGCATAAAAGTATTATTTCTCCAAAAAACGAGCAAAGTGTTATTAGACTTTTTTTGTTCGTTATATTTTAAGGAATCACATCCTACAATTAATGTACTACCTTACCTTCCACCCTGTATAAATTTCAATAATTCGATTCGACGTCGTCATTCCCCAAATTATGTCATAACATAGCTTAAAGCAAAGTAATATTTTGTAATAACTTGTATATGGATGTTTGTATTTATATTCTAAATAAGAAATAAAGTAGGCCTAAATTACGTTATATTTAACTGTTCTGTAATAAGGTTTCTACGTTTAGATAAAAGAGACTTCATAAGAGGCATTTACGTTACGACTATTTTGCTCAAAACGAAAGTTCAAAACAGTGAATTAGATTTATACAAGATTTTTATTTTATGCATTCTGTTCTAGGTTAAATTTGTTAAGAACTTACAATGTGAATTCGGGGACTTGTACGTGAAGACGTGAAAAAAAAAATTACAAATTTCCTCATCTTAAAACTGAAGGTGCATAAAAAGTTGCAAACATAATTTTATGCAATTTTTGCAACCCTATAATGAATCACTAGGAATATTTAAGGGGGTGAGACATAAATTTTAGATTATGTTTTTTTTATTATTCACTATTACATAACACGCGAAAGATAATTTTAAATTTGCCTATATAAACAACAAATTATAAAAAGATATTTATTTTCTTATTAACGGTTCTTAATAATAATATATTTTAAATAAACTATTATAATAATGTTTATGCTCGACCATGCCGAAATGTAGTAATTATACACCTGGTAGTAGCCCTTTAATGCACCTCATTAAAGTACATCTATTCATTATAGTTCAGTTGTTCAGCCAATGAGAAATCAACATTTTACAATTATAAAACCGCAAGTATCGATTATTCTCGGATATGCAATCGAAAGACAATTAGCGAAACGTCACGGAGGCTGGAAATCCAATACTGTCGCAGAAGGTTATGTTCTGTTACTATAATAATTAGCGTTAATTGTAAATAATATTCAAATAAATTCAATTTGTCATCTCGTTTTTCAATTCTGAATCAATTTCAAGGTTATATCAATATTAATGTTCATGTTATTCTCTAGATTATATCAAGGTCAATGACATTCGTTCCTCGGAAAAAATCAATACTTTTGCGTCTGCGCACATCTCACAATTTAGAAGGTCAGTTCCGCTCTTCACTTAGATAACCATAACATGAATACTTATGAATAATTTCAAGTTGGAAATATGGTCGAGCATAAAAAGTCGTATGAAACTTGTCTATAATGGTAATTAAGACGCTCGTATGAAAATTATGAAACTCGCTTGCGCTCGTTTCAGAAACAAACATACTCGCGTCTTAATTACTACCATTATAGGCTCGTTGCATAATGTACTATTTTGTGATTAGTAAATTTTTTTTTATTTATAACAATTACTCAAATAAAAATTCTTAATTTGAGTAAAAATACTTTAAATTCTTACATCAATATCACAATAATAGTCTACTTTTAACGTCGGCTACTTGAGTTCTGACATAATATGTTCTTCAGATGGGTTCTCTACATGCAAATTTCAGAATACATATTTTTTACGTAGGCTTATTAAGCAATAGTGAGTAAAGAAAACCTATGCACCTATGACTTATGTTTCATACCTTAAAATATTTATAAATAATAATGCATCTATTGTGACGCTGTAAAAATTACACGAAAATTATGGCTGTATTTTTTTTGTTCTTTTTTCATTTACAGTCTAAATATTACACATTATTTATAATAATTTTTCCCCATGCGTTCGCATATAAGTCCCCTTAAGTAAACATTTGTCTATTTCATAGTATTCATAATACGAATAACTGAATTTCCTCTATTAATTTCACTGCACTTCTCTACAAAATTCCATTACATGAAAAAGTAACACAAATATTCAGCACAAGTTTTCATACCACATTAGTAATTAACTATACAGACACAACAAAGATTAGGCTACAATAAAAATAATATGCAGCGAAAATATGGCTCAAGATAGTGAATATTTTGAAATTAGCGCAGACTTTCAATTCCTGTATCGGGATGTCTAGTCACAAAACTTAATGAACGAGAAAGAAAAGCATTTCTAATACATCCTGTGTTTAAGCTTGGTTTTGAATCGCCTAATTTCTGTTTGGAACATGACCAAAACAAATGTTTTACAGAAGAATATGGAATTTGTTCAAAACATGTTTTGTACAAGTTCAAACTATATTTACAACATCTGCACTGAAGAGAGTCTAATATAATGTAAACGCACCTTAATGAAGTCTATGAATCAATTAAATGTAATCTTTTAATCCTACGCTGAAAACAATTTTAGACATCATGTCACATCTACTTTTATGAAAATAACTGCAATAAACGCATTACAAGCTCGTGGTCATGTAGAGATACGGAATTAGCCATAAAACAAAATATTTGAATGTGTAATTTCAGTGGATAAGAACAAATATAACTAGGCCTATGATGTGTTATGATGAATGTGAATGAATATAACATTAGATTCCAGTTCCCGTTATATAAATAGTGACAATTTGTAAAGAACTTTTATGTATAACGTTTATTATTTGAATAAAACGTATCGTCGTGTATTACTCTGTCATATTGTTGGCTTTCATTACAAAACTAATAATAACCTATAAAATCATGAATTCTCTAGCCATGTAGTTGGCATGCTGCGATTCTACAGCTTGAGACAACACAGAATAAAGAAGAGAGGAAGTACAGACAGTGATAAATTTTGAATGGACCTCACTTTCTCGTCGAAAATTGAATCCCATCCCACTGGTTGATCACTACTGTCGATGACACAGCTCATCTGCCCTGAACCTTGGGGAAGTTAGGGGTGTTGTTTAGAGGGGTGTGAGGCTAACTTTGGAGCAAGCAGCTGGCTAACGGTACTTTTGGTGTGAATACCCTCTGCTTAATCCCCTTTCTATTTTCTCCAAAAACATTTCTCTCTCTTCATTTGTACTTGGAAGACGAAGGTGAACGTTTGCTTAATAGAATTGCTGGTGCAAATATATATTCAAAGTTAAGACGTACCAATATAACTTTCATGTGTAGTGTACTCCATAGTAACGTGGCGCGGTATTGGTACATCAATGTTTTTATAAAGCATGCTACGTTGTATTTCTAACTTTCTCTCCATCCACACTACTAGTGCGAAACTACTAGGGCTACTCCAACTCCGCATTCCTTCCAGGGCAGATGAACTGTGTCACTGACAACGCTATCTTGCGGTTATTCATAATTACCAGGGAACGGATTTATATGGACTAAAAATATATGAAATATGTAAATATATATGTAGTTATTTTTACCAAAATATGGAATTAAATATGGATTTTTACCAAAATATGGAATTAAATATGGACTTAAAATTATAAAAAAATGACTATGTACGTTAAATATTGGTACATTTTAATCAAACTGAACAAAAAATATAATGGACGTACCTTATCTTCCAATGTAGTTTCAACAAAACACAATTTTTATTGTCTGTTACCATAACAATAGGTTACAAACATTTCTTTCAAGTGCTGAAAAGTGAATCTTCTTCTATTGTCTCTGAGGATAGATTTATACTGACTAAAAGAGCGTTCGACGTCACAAGAAGTAACTGGTACATAATTCAATTTCACAATGTCTGCTGGGGATAAGTCCAAGTTAATCTTCACTGTTGATTCACCACTCATCACAGCAACAACCTTTTGTAGTTCTTCATATCCAGGGTTTTTTGAAAGTACAGTGTCCACCTTAGCTCTTACTGCATCTGCAACTTTACCTCTACCACGATTCAGTTGTTCCACAGTACTATTTATAATTTCAAAACTTTCAGATAGTGAAAGGTGCCTATTTTGGAGACTTTTGAGCGTTTTTATGATGCATGAAAATGTATGCTGAATGTGAGCTAAGTCATTCTTCACACTTATGTCACAGGTAACTGTTTTCGCAGTATCAATTGAGACTGCATCTTCAGAGTCCAATGCAAGGAGAACATTGTTAATAGAGTCTATATGTTCGGCATAATATTCAACTGCTTCTAGCCATGTACCCCATCTAGTTAAAATTGGCTTTGGTGGCAATGGAATTTCAGGGTACATTTCTTTCAACACGTTAACTCTACTGGGAGCTTTGAGAAATACTTTTTTCACTGATGAAATCAACAAATCTACTTTAGGGAAATTGTCTCTGACCACTTCTGCCACACGATGAAATGCATGCGCCACACAAGTAAAATGAGTCAATTTAGGATATACAACAGATAATGCTTGTCCAGCTTTGACCATATAAGGGGCAGCATCGCTAATAAAGAATAACACATTATCGTACATAATACCCTTTGGCCACAGGATACCCATAGCTTCGTTGAACAGTTTAACTATAGTTTTGTTATTGCACTTTTCTAGAACATCACAATGTAAAAGAATTCGTTCAGAATATTGTTCACTTAACAAACCGATAACTACATTACCAACAAGTCTACCTTCTTTGTCGGGAGTCTCATCAATGGAAACCCAAATTGAACTATCTTTAATTTCATCTCTTATCTTCTGTATTGTCTCATCGTAGATGGATGGAGCATACGTCTTCCTAAGTGTTGACTCATCCGGGATTGTATGTTGAGTATATTTTTCAAGGAATTCCCTGAAGACCTTATTCTTTAGTTTGTAGAGAGGAATATCAGCAGAGATGAGAGAACGGCACAGGTCGATGTTAAACTCAGATCTTACATTCGATGTTGTTGGTTGTGTTAAAAACAATTGTCTCTGCTTGGAATTTAGTTGTTTGTTGGCCTGATGTTTACTAGTTGTAATGTGTTCTTGCACCAGGAACTTTTGTGTAGATGATACTGCACACTGACACAAATTACAAAATAATATTTTATTGTCAGTTGATAAACCATCTTCTTTAAATTCTGAAATGTAACTTGTTAGTTTTGATTTTAAATTGACTGAATGACGTACTTTTGGCATATTTACCGTCTTTATAGTATGATTTACAAAACTGAACCTATGTGTACTCTGACTGGCATTTAACTGTTGAGCTGCACAACTGAAGTCTGTTAAAAATTTTAAATTAAATTAATACAGTTTTGTAACTTACTTTCCCATTGTTGATAGGACTGCTAATTTTCAAATAACTCTGATGTTAAAGGGATTACTGAACATGTGTTTAAATCTCTATTGTTGAAATGTATTTTTAAAAGTTAATGGAATTTTGTTTTGTTTTATTGTTAAACCTAATATAATATGGACTGTTTTATATGAAATATGGAAAATATATGGAAATTAACGAAAATATGTACTAAACTCTAAAATATGGAAAAATATGGAAAATAAAAGTAGGATTTTTCAACCCTACACATTGTGAAACATAAAGATAATGCAAAATATAAATTATATTAGCTTTATAAGTAAATATGTATTTACATATAAATCCTTTCCCTGATAATTACCTTTATTGTTATTGTTAAGAGGTTAGGTACAGCTTACAGCAGTAAAATTTTGGAAATATTCAACATTTTTTTCCTCCATTACTGTATCTCGTACAATAATGGAAATTAGTATGTATAAAACACCGTCCTTCTGCTACATGAAAAAAATATTTTTACGATTTAAAAAAAATATTTACCTCTTTTTTTTTTTTTTTTTCAAAATTCTGTTCACTGTGCGTTTCCCACATAACTCAAAAACTATCCAACATTCTGTGATGAAATTTGTTGAGTGTATTTATGCATTTCATATCAACAATATGATACAAGATCACTTCTCTACCTTTGATAGATTGTCTGATAAAAATAAATTTATTTAAAAATGGACAAATATCAGTATTTATAAAAAAAATATATTATTTATTAAGGAATGTAGTTGAAAGAGCATGACATTGTAAACCTGAGTTTCAGCAATAAAATAAAAGAGACCATGAAAAAGTTAACAAGTTTGTGAGTTATAAGGGAAACGCTTCATCACTGCATAGTGAACTCATGGAGAAGAGAAGAGAAAACAACTTAGAATCTCATATAGGATTTATAGATTTGGATAAGGCCTTCGATCGAGTTAACAGACAAAAATTATGGGAAATATTACTAATGAAAGGATACTCACTGTGCCTTGTTGAAACAATAAAGAAATTATATGAAGATACAAATATAATTACAGACACCGGATTCAGAAGAACAGATACAATTAAAACAAACACTGGGTTACGACAAGGGTGCAGTTTATCGCCCACTTTATTTTATATATATATATATATATATATATATATATATATATATATATATATATATATATATATATAGACGACATTTTAAATAAATGGAAAGTTTTAGTGAATCCAGGAATAAGAGTACATAAAAAAGTATATATAAATAATCTTTTGTTTGCAGATGATTTAATCATAATACAGACAAATGAAGATGACTTACAGAAATCTTTACATGAATTAAATAAAATATGTAAATTATATGATCTAAATATATCAGTAAAAAAACAAAGACAATGGCATTTAGAGGAAAATATCCAGTGAGATCCAAAATTATTTTAGAAAATCAAAGTATAGAACAGGTGTCTAGTTTCAAATATTTGGGCTGTGATATTAGTTACAATATGGAAAGAGATATTGATTCTAAAATAAATAAATTTCAGACGGTATGTGGAACAATACAGAGAACGTTCAAAAATAAAGTTAAAAAAGAAACTAAAGTAAAAATATATAAAGTTATGGCAATTCCCACAATATTGCATGGATGTGAAACTTGGGCTCCAACGAAAAAACAGAAAGATAGAATGCAAACGGTGGAGATGAGGTTCCTCGGGCAAGTTAAAGGGTGTACAAAACTTGATAGAATTAGAAATGAGGATATAAGAGAAGAATTAAAAGTAAGCCTTTATTGGATAAAGTCACGAATTATAGACAAAAGTGGATTGAACACATGAATGGAATGAGTAAGGAGAGATATCCATTGTTAGCAAGAAATTATCAAGTAAGAGGAAGGCGTGACGTCGGGAGACCTAGAAAACGTAGGGCTGATGAATTATGAAGTCGGAACGGGCAATTGCCTAATCCTTGGAGTGACGATGATGATGATGATGATGATGATGATGATGATGAAAAAAATACATATATATATATAGTTTTTTTAAAACTTAAAAATATGTTTTTTTTTCATACAGCAGGACAGCATTTTACACATATTAATTTTCATTATTGCACAAGATACAATAATGGAGGAAAAAAATTTGAATATTTCCAAAAATTTTACTGCTGTAAGCTGTACCTAACGCCTTGAACAATGACCAAAAGTAATGCGTATCAAATACATACACATATATGCATGGTGGAAGTGAAATAACCTTGCACCTTGAAAGGGACGACAGGGGTACACGTAAATGAATAGAAAACCTATATTACGTTTTGTGATTAAATGCACGGTTAATTAGAAAATTAAGTTTGAAGTTTCAGCAGTCCGGCAACATCGTCGCTAATACACTCTACTTGTGATACAGATGTAAGCGGTCAGCCAACTCGGTGAATCTCCGTACGTAAGCTGCTTTCTGCCGAGACGTTGCCACTCCCTCGCTTCGTGCAATGGCTTGAACTTAGGGGTTTTTAAAATTAAATGTTCACGAAAATCATCCACGTTATTTAAATACGCCAGAGGAATAAATTATCTACATATACAATTTGAACTGGTAATGGAAATTACGGGAAAACGGCTGACCGGATTTTCATAAATGACCCCTCATTTTGAAGCTTGGAACTCAAAGTTTTTTTTAATAGTAGTTTTCAGTGAAATGTCAATTTTTCAACATAATTTTCCTATTTTCCAAAATGCATCTGTCGTCAGTTTTGAGAACTAGCTAAACTAGCTAACTGCATTTCAGAATAAAACAAAACACACACTACAGTAAACAATATTACACGAAGGCCATGATCTGCAAGAATGCTGACATATTAAGAGCTCAAATTAAATTGGTTATTAAACATTTAACTTACTAAAAATAATTTACAGGCTCGATTCTGTGTTGTGTAATTTTCTGGGTACAGCTGTGTATTGGATATTAAAAATTACAAAACTTGAGGTGGTTTGATGACATTATTACCATTAGAAATGAAATATTATTGTAGTTAATGCCATGATGTGACTATTTTTCATTAATGATACATATTAATGCTATATTGATGATATGAAAGTGAAACTTTTTGGGTTATGTAAGCAGGTGTAGAGAATAACTTAAATTAGATTTTGATTTCTATATTTTACTGAGTGGCGGCTATATAGTATATGTTACTGAAAGCTACTTATAAAACTTACGTAAGATAATAATATTATTAAAAATCAAATATTTTTATAGTTATTAATCAAGCGGGATTTGGTCTTTTTCATATATTTAATGGCGGTGTGGTGTAGATGTTTATATGCGTTCTTCTCTTCAGTATTCGCTCGACAGAGAGTATGTTTCAATATAATGGAAGCAAATAACTTTCAGAATGTCTGGTATTCTTCATTGAAAATAAATCTGAAAAATGTTCATTTGAACGTCCAATGGACTTAGTTTGCAGCATTTGCTGCACAAGCCACTAGTTCATATTTTTTTTTATTCAGCAACATATAAGAAATATCACATAAAAGAATGAAGGTTTACATGAGCAAGCATTATTTACATGTGAACAATTTCATATGAGGAAATCTTCCTGAATAACAATATATAATATACAGCAATATATAAAAGAGTCGATCACTATTTCAAAGTGATTTGAAGCACTATATCATAAACAATTTTCACCCCAGTGTTCCTAATAATAAAGACAACCTGTAGTGTCGCTGTAATGTTACAATCAACTGTAAAAGAACAAGCTTCGGGACGCGTGAGAATGGGGCACAGCCACTAGTTCTTATTAAATTTCCTATCGATATGGACAAAAATCACGATCCTATTCGCAATAGTTACCCATTAAGAGATTGTTAACCATGGTTAACCCTTAAATTGGCAAAACTTCATTTCTCACACTAGTTTATTAAACAGTGTCGGACTGTAAAGAAAACAACTATAGCAATGTACATATTTTATATGTTGTACAATGTTATAGTATTGTGAAATTTTAATTTTCCTACCAATTTTTTTTTCTATTCTATTAAAACTAGTGGCTTGTGCAGCAAATGCTGCTGCAAACTAAGTTCGTTAGACGTTCAAATAAAAATTTTTCAGATTTATTTTCAATGAAGAATACTTGTCTTTTTATAGTTATTTGCTTCCATAATAATGAAACATACTCCATCTGAATGGATTTTTTTAGGCCAAATACTTTTTCTTGAACCTATCCAACTTCCGTTTTTGAGTTTCAACGCGAAAACGCAAGTATCAATGTCAGGACGATAGCAGTAGCTATTTCAGGTCATTGTGGATTGTAGGCAAAAGTTAAAAAAATGTCAGGTTTGCTAAGCTTTCGAACAATAGCATTTTCGTATAGCTGCTGCATGTAGAACTTGAAATGTAGAGCGTAAAATCATTTTATCCTACTAAGAGATCTTGCTGAAATGATCTGGAGACTACAAAATTTTCTAGGCCTCTTATTTTATCAGTAAGTAATACCTTTTGATCTTTCCTTAGGAACTGTAATTTTTGCGCTCTCTCGAGCCAATACTGAAGACAATGACACATATCAATATCTGCACTACACCGCCATTAAGTATATGAAAAAGACCCAACCCCACTGGGTTAATAAGTATAAAAATATTTGATTTTTAATAACAATATTATTATCTTACTTAAGTTTTGTAGTTATATATAGCAGTCACTCAGTAAATTATAGAAATGAAGATCTAAATTATGATATTCACTACATTTACTTACATAACCTCAAAACGTTTCACTTTCATGTCATCAATATAGCATCAATATTATGTACAATTAATGAAAAAAAGATGCATCATGATATTAACTATAATAATATTTAATTTCTAATGGTAATAATGTCATCAAACCACCTCAAGTTTCGTAGATTTGAATATCCAATACACAGCTGTACTCAGAAAATTATACACTGCAGAATCAGTTTTTAATAACAAATTGAATTGAGCTCTAAATATGTCGGCAATCCTGCAGGTCATGGCCTTCGTGTAATAGCCTATTGTTTATTGTAGTGTGTGTTTTGTTCTGAAATTCAATCAAGTCGGCTGTGATTCAATAAAATTAGTTCTCAAAACTGACAACAGATGGATTTTTGGAAAATAGGAAAATTATGTAGGAAAACTGACATTTCACTGAAAACTACTACTTTTCCGAAAAACTTTGGATGCCAGGCATGAAAATGAGGGGTCACTCATTAAAATCCGTTCAGCCGTTTTCCCGTAATTTCCATTACCAGTTCAAATTATATATATATATATATATATATATATATATATAGATTATAGCATATAGCCTATTAAACTGTTGCATCCTATAGGATACTTTGTCAATTTAAGGGTTAAACCTTTGAGAAAATTTTTTTTCTGAAAAAATTATAAACTTTCGCACCAATATGATAATATAATTTTTTGTTACGTAGAAGAATAATAATACTCCCCCAAAATCCATAACATCTAACACATTACGTGAAAAGAAACTATTTTGGAAAAAAGTGACGATAAAATACTCCAATACAAAAGCACTGAAACAAGCGCTTGCACCGCCTCAAGAAAAGTCAGGGCTATCGTATTAAATTAGCAATCTTGAATTACAGTCCGCTATGTACAGATGCGGAATTAAAAAATGGGCCGAGTTCTTGATAGTAGTCTATGTAGGCAACAAGCTTTGCAAGACTGTCCACATGTAGCATACATTTAGGTACTCTTGTTTACTGCACATGTGCAATAGGGTGGAGTGAAAAAATTAATTTCAGAATTTAAATTCGGCAGGGCTTTCAAAAGTTGTCATTTAATGTCAAATGATCATGTACGAAATTTTTTGGATTTATTTTAATATTTAGATGCGCCCCAGAGGCTTCGAAAATTTCCTTATAGTTAAAAATAAAAAAATGAGCTTTTGTTTTATTCTTATTACTTAATTGATTATATTATCTCATTTTCAGTTTGAGAGAGGATATGGATCACAGTCGTAGCGAGATATTGGAAAGGGGTAAGGGTACCCCAAGTACAAGGAGCACAACAGAATGCCCAATATCTGACACTCCAGCAAAAAAATCAGAAAATGTTCTTCCTACCAATGCTGATGAACTGTCAACTGTCAACTTGATATTCATTCAAAATGACCAAACATCAGTGATATTGCAGAAATAGTTTCCGTAGATGTTGAGAAGATGTGGAGGAAAGCATCTATTCCTCACATTTCTCACAAACGTGTAGTTGAAACATAATTTAATTACACAGTATTGAAACCATTCAAAGGTAGAGAAAGTGATACGAATTACAAAACACTAATTGAAAACTACTGCAAAACTACTAATTCACAATTATTCGATATTGCCTTTTGCAAATGTACAGACTTCTCAAAATGCAAGTGTCCAAAAGACAAGAAGATTCCAAGTGATTAGCGAAGTTCATTGTTGACCAGAGAACCATGAGGAAAATGGTAATTGGTGGTATTGACCTTAAAATGAGTCAGATTATTAAGAAAAAAGAGGCACGAAAGGTGAAGGAACAAAGGAGATTGGAGGTGAGTGTCAACAGAATATCGGATAAGTATTGCATCTGAAAGCAGTTCAGGATTAGAAGATGGGGAAGAAAAATAAAAGTAGAATTAAACCAATAACCAGAATAAAGAAAAATCAAATGAGATTGCATCTCCCAAACATGGCAAGGTGTGACCTTTCAGATCGAGCAGGTGCCTCTATTGCAAGTGCTCTTTTGCAAGATGTTGGTGTTGGATATGATGGTGAGACAAGTAACGTCATCGATCGTAGTAAAGTACGCAGAGAAAGGAAGAAGTTTAGACAGGAAGCTATGGAAATATTTGCTGAAAATTCCCGCCCTCTTGATGGGTTGTACTTCGATGGAAGAAAAACCCTTAAAACAGTTCAAATTAAGAAGGGTTTCAAGTTCCATGCATCTACTCAGTTGGAAGATCATTACACACTTGTTCAAGAACCGTATTTAAGATACATAGGTCATTACAGTTCCAAGTGGTGAATCAAAAATTATCCTACAAGAGATGTTATCATTTTTCCATAAACAGAAAACTTCCTTATAAAACCTCAAAGTAATAGGATGTGATGGAACAAATGTAAACACTGGAGTCAAAGGTGGAGTCACATTCACTGGTAAGAAACACAGAGACATGAACCACCAGTAACAAAGAATAACAAAGAATGTAGAAAAAGAAGAAATATTAGATGTAATTTATTCACGAGAGGAGATAAACATTGACATACTCAAATTTTCATGTCACACTCGAGCGACTAAGATTTATGTTCACCTTATAACAGAAACATCCAAAAGTGTTTGTGGGAAAGACAGTCGACATGGTTTTGTTCTTGCAGAATTACAATCAAGGTCGCTAATGAAATCATTCAATACAAAGTGTGAATATACTCCTTGAATTTTGGAAAATAAGTTGCAAAACATTACACAAATTATATCACTAACTAAATATGGTATAATATATTCACTTACTCATTTGGAATATCCACATTTGTCCAAGGGCTGTCATAAGTAAATAATTATTCCATTAAAATTGAAGAATTTTTTAAGTGGGCATTTTAGTAGTAATTACCTAAATTAGTATTTGTAAGTGAAGTGTATGTATCAGACTTTTAAAATGACTTGAAATATGCTTTAAAATAGTAATTTGTAGATTATTATAAAAAAATGTTTAACTGTTTGATGTTCCGACATTTGTTCTATGCTTCACAGCGCTTGGGGCGCATCAAAGAATTGAGATGGAAACTTGAGATTTTCAATGAATAATAGCTATATCAATACACAACTTTTGCACACCCTACCGATTTGAAATTCAACAAAAAAATTTTTCCCTATACTTTTCACTCCACCCTAATGTGCAATGCGTTTTATCCGGAACTTAGTAAAATTAGGTGACCCAGACTTTGATTCTGGGTCTGTACAAAAATGAGGAACTACAATAACCAGCACGGATATGCTAGCGTTCACCAATGGAGGTGAACAGAACCAAAGGCCTGTGAAGATAATCTTAAATTTCTTTAAAAGAAATAGAATCCGAACCTACTCATCTTGTGGGAACTTCTTCTATCTTGATTCCTTACATTTCCTCTCAGATTTCTCACACTCCTGGGTAAATTACCCAGCACTTCCCGGAAAAGCACTATCTCTTTGACAACAGTAGTGTCGGTGGTGCGGTTGCTGAAGATGACAGTAAAATCAAGAAGAAGAGGAAATCAGACAGAATATAAGATGAAAAGAGAGGGGATATGAAAGCAAGAAAGGAAAAAGTAGAGGAGAAGGAAGATGAGCAGAGGGGAAGGCGGAAGATGGGAACAGAAGACAAGCGAAGATAGATGAGAGGAGAGCGAAGACAGGAGGAACAAACAGAGGACAAGAGAAGAAAGCAAAGGGTCTGAGAATATAGGCCCTAATATGGCAGAAAAGTAGAGGTTAATGTTAATGTTATGTTTTATTTAATGACGCTTGCAACTGCCGAGGTTATATCAGCGTCGCCGGTGTGCCGGAATTTTGTCCCGCAGGAGTTATTTTACATGCCAGTAAATCTACTGACATGAGTCGCATTTAAGCACACTTAAATGCCACCGACCTGGCCCGGGATCGAACCCGCAACCTCGGGCATACAAGGCCAATGCTATATACCAACTACGCCAACCAGGTCGACAAAAGTATAGGAAAGGGTAGAATAGGATGGTACAGGAGAGCGAAGAAAACACGAAAGAACAGATGAGAAATTTTTAAAAGAAGATAAGAGTACACAGTAGAGAACTGAACAGGAAAGCAGGAGACACGAAAAACAATAGATAAGAAGAGATATTTATACGCAAAATATAGACATCTGTCCTGTAGCATTTTCTCTATTGATCTGCTATCTATCAAAATAGCAGTTAATGTTCTAAAATATTGCAATGCGTTTATAAAAAAGTCGAAAAGATATTCATAAGTAGTAAGAAATCTGTGATTAGGAGAAACGGAATTCGCCTATCTAGTAACGGACTTTGAAAAGACGTTAAGTGACGGTTGGCATGTATCTTCTTCTTCTTCTTCTTCTTCTTCTTCTTCTCGTGGTACAGCCGTTTGCCAGCCTTGACCGCCCCAGCAATTGTCCTCCATCTCATCCTATCACTTACTGCTCTCCTCCATACTCCCACACCACTCCTCAACAGGTCATCCTCTACAGACTGCAACCACCTCACTGGAGGTCTTCCAACTCTTCGGCTGCCATAAATAGTATTGAAGGCCAACATTCTAGCTGGGTATTGTTCCTCTGTTCTATATAAATGGCCCAGCCACTGTATTCTTCTTGCTTTAATTTCTCTTACTATATCAGGGTCGTTAAATATTTTATATAGTTCAGAATTGTATCTTATTCTCCACTTTCCCATTTCGCACACAGGGCCGTATATTCTTCTCAGGATCTTTCTTTCAAATGCTGCTAGCTTATTTTCATCTTCTTTATTTATAGCCCAGGTCTCGACTCCATACATTAGTATACCTTATTTTATTTCAAGGAGTGCAGTTCGGTGTTCAAAGGAGCCACCGAACTGCACTCCTTGAAATGAAATAAGGTATACAGGTCTAATAAGGGTCTTATATAATTTTATTTTGGTTTTCCTGTGTATATACGAGGGGTATCCAGGAAGTAACGACCGTTCGCGCATACCCGCGGCGCAGCTGACTCCCCTTCCTTGTTTGAAGGTCAACTGGCTTCCTTAACATGTGTTCTCATAATGTTGTGAGTACTGGTTGCAACAAGTCGCCATTGTGCATTTTGTGTTACTTCAAAATGAACGACGTGATTGATAATCCCGCCGACTGTGAGGTGAGGAGTGTCATTCGATTTTTGAATGCCCGACATTTGAAACCTGCAGAAATTTACCGGCAATTGAAAGAAGTGTATCGTGATACTGTAATGAATGAAAGAAATGTGAGAAAATGGTGCGATTTTCATCGTGGACATTTGTTCGCCCATTGTTGAACATTTCGCACCATTTTCGCACATCCTGAAGTAAACGTTTTCATTCAAGGTAAATCAAAGTAAGATTGACCATATACAAAGTGAACCGTAAGTAATGACATTAATTTCAGGGAGTTACTCTTCGAGATATTTCAAACAAAAAAGTTTAATACATTTTGCTCGTTTTTTATTCCTTTTCGTTATAAAAATAGTTTTATATGAAACTTTCACAGTGTATTTTGGGAAAGCTATTGATTTAATTCCCAATATGCTCAGTCAATTTAAGACATCAACGTATTATGATAATAAGTTATTAAAAGAAGTTAAGATAGTGACAATATTTTTCAACACATTTATCAAAGACGGCATTGCCTGAGGCATCTAAACAAGCTAAGGTGTTGAGTTGTGTATCCCAATACACAAGATCAAAATTATCATGTAGGGAATCAGACGTAGATGTAGAAGAAACGGGCTAAGACGAAGAATTTTTTAATTCATTATTGAGTACAGTATTATTATAGGCTATGATTGATTGATAATATTTCTATGTACTTAAGGATGGGCACGTAGACTATAATACGACGGCCAACGCTTTTAAAAAGATGGCGGTACATTTTTACCTGAATTTTGAGTATTAAGAGTAGTTTCCTCATTAGAAACAGCTTGGGATAAAGAGTCCTTATTGTGACATCGATTGATGTGAATATGAATTCCTCTGGTTGTGAACTGTTTATTACGGATATTAGAATTTACGAAGGATTTTGTATTGTGTATACTATTTGAAGTTGAAGTTTCATCCATAATTACACAAAGCCATCACATACAACGAAACAAAATTCATTTTATTACCTCAACTAGTCCACTTGTGAACCAGGTCGCCCGTCCTCTGATCATGCGCATTGCCTCCTTTCTGGGACTTATAAAGTATCTGTGCGACAAAACTTTCTTCTAGGACTGTACATGCTGTCACAGAAACAATTGTGTTTGTTGGAAAAGAGAACGGCAGACATATTCCCAAGTTTTGTAAACAGCCGACCTCAATATTTGCCCAACACAGCGATGTTTTCGGTTCGATTTTTTTTCTCACATCTATACTAATAATAAATCTGTAGCCAAAATTGTTCTGGTAATTTTCGATTTTCCAAAAATAATTGGTGTTAACATGTATAATTAACCATCCTGAAACCGAAAATAGTTTTTTTTTTAATTTTTGTTTGTATGTCTGTGTGTCTGTCTGTCTGTTACCTTTTCACGCGATAATAATGGCTGAACGGATTTCGATGAAAATTGGAATATAAATTAAGTTCGTTGTAACTTAGATTTTAGGCTATATGGCATTCAAAATACGTTATTTAAAAGGGGGGTTATAAGGGGGTCTGAATTAAATAAATCGAAATATCTCGATTATTATTGATTTTTGTGAAAAATGTTACATAACAAAAGTTTCTTTAAAAATAATTTTCGATAAGTTTTATTCTTTGAAAAATTTTGATAGGACTGATATTTAATGAGATAAATTAGTTTTAAAATTAAAATAACTGCCATCTAAGGCGGTGTATTGAAATAAAAAACAAATGACTTCGTATATAAGGGGCCTTGGACACAACAATCGAAAGCTATGAAACATAGCTTACAGACAATGTTTCTGTGTTTGTATGAAGTAATATAGGAAGCTAAATTAACCGATTTGTATAATTAATTATTACTTCATCATTGGAAAGTGTAGTTTCTCTGGATGGACATAATGCTATAATGTTATTACAGTAACTTGTGAGTGAATTGAGGACAGGTAAGATTAAAATAGCTTCTTATGCACAGAAAACTAGATACGTTATTCTGTATATTCATTTCCTGTATTTCTTAAAATAATGTTCATGAACATATTCATTTTTATCTCAGAGAATTAACGAACAACGAGAGTGTATTGATTTAGTATGCAGTAATAGTACGTTAGCTTAGCAATCCATTATTTTATAATTCAAATTTTAACTATGCTCAATTGAATCGTGTTAAAATACATAAAATATATATGTAATAAATGCAATGCAAAAAAATGGGGTAATAAGCCAAGCAGATTATGTTGCGTTGTTGTAAAAGCTATTCCTCCTGAGATTCAAGAGCTCCCACAACAAATTAAAAACTTTCTAATTCGAGTACATCCGTTATCAACACACTTTTTACATAATATAATATAAACATAATAATAAATCTGTAGCCAAAATTTTTCTGTTAATTTTCGCTTTTCCAAAATAATTGGTAATAACAATTAATAACATGTTAAAGGAATTGTCATTGCACCAAATGAGTGGTCTCTGGATCAAAATGATCGCATTTTAATATTTTAAATACAATTTAAATTAAGTAACATATTAAACGATTTATCCTTTTATCAAACACGAATGTTCCCTGGATCAAACGTCCTATTTTAATTATGTAATTACTTTATATTTATTTCTAACGGGTGCAGCGGAGCGCACGGGTACGGCTAGTATTATAATATTATTATAATACCTTAAAGTTTGAAATGACTTTTCAATGACCTTATACAAAATAAGTCAATTGTCAGAAGTAAAACATGGTAAAACTAATGTCCAATAGTAAAAGGGCATAGCAAAGATGAGAATGGAGGATAAAATTGAAAATTAGTCCAGAAGGGAACAAACATGAGACAACGAATGAGAGGATAAAACGATAGAGGATAAGTACGGATAAAGTAAGAGATAAAGTACAGGAGAGAAAAGCAGAGGAAAGGGTATGACAGAACATCAGGAGAGACAACAGACTAGATGAAAGTAGAGTATAATAAAATGGACTAGAGGACAGCATAGCCGAGAAATAGATATCATCCCGATAAGAACGAACTAAAGAACACAGAGACAAAAGAAAGGGAAAAACAGTGAAGGATGTCCCATCAACGGATGCAGAGATACCTAATATTTTAGGAAGTGGTTTTCCTGAGTATTTGCCTTCACTCTTATATTAATTTGCTACATCCAGTCCAATAAGAGTTCGTATAAGATTTTTGCAGCGCGCAAGCAGACAATGAAGTACTAAGTAAGCTTAGTTCCGATTCTTAGGATAGTAAGAAGCTGGAGTGAAATGCGTTCGATATTTTGTGAACCATCCAGCAAACACAGAAGTAACATGCGCTCCTTTGTTCCAACAGTGCTGTGCCTTCTTATCGCCGTACATATAGCAAGTAAGTGACAACGATTTCCATTTACAAAAATGTTTGACTCATCTATCCTAACTATAAGGTTTATTAAATTAATTTTTATGCAGAATTAACCGTAACTAATGGCATTAATTTCAGGGAAGCAAAAACGAGCAAAATTGTATTAAACTTTTTTGTCTGAAAGATCTCAGAGAATAAGCTCCTGAAATTAATGACATTACTCACGGCTCAACCTGTATATTGCAAACAGTAACTCAATTAGTCTTATGTACCTACGTTGGTACACTTCTTTGTGGGCATCATTCTTAGCTCTTGACAAGTGCTTAACTTACTAACGTTATTAGCGCAACAGCTTCAACGATATGTTGTTTCAAATCGTCAAAATCTCGAACTTTTCTCTACTATACAACAGCTTTAATAAAGATCCATGCATAAAAGGTCTCAAACAAACAAACCTTGAAAGTAAATAATAATCATCATCATGTTAAATGTTATGTTTTATTTAACGATGCTCGCAACTGCTGAGGTTATATCAGCGTTGCCGGATGTGCCGGAATTTTGTCCCGCAGGAGTTCTTTTACATGCCAGTAAATCTACTGACATGAGCCTGTCGCATTTAAGCACACTTAAATGCCATCGAACTGGCCCGGGATCGAACCCGCAACCTTGGACATAGAAGGTCAGCGCTATACCAACTCGCCAACCAGGTCGACTATCATCATCATCCTTCATGCCTTAGGCAATATTTTTATCCTGTAGAAATTTAGATATTTTTTATCTATTTAATGTTTTCTCGGACGCCCTATGCTTTTCTCCCTGTTGGACACAGTTATTTATTTTATAGGGCACTCTGATATGAATCATGCTTTTGGATGTGGGCTTTCCACTTCTATATTCTTTTAATACCTTTAATTCATTGTGTATGTACTTGTTTCTATTTAATTTTTAGGAATCCTAGTATTGTTCTTATTTCGTTTGATTGCGGTCTTCTTTTAACTCTTTGCGTCATCGCCCATATATTACTCCCCGTACAGAACCTTTGGCATAGACATGACAGAGTTTTAATATAGTATCTTTTCTTGTTTTATTTTGTAATACACTCGTTATTGTTCCATTCAAATGCCGGTAGTTAAAAGTTCCCATTTTCTTTATTTCATCAAAATAAAATTCCTATTGGCAATGTATAGCCTATCCTTAGTAGCAATTTAAGATTAACTTGTTCCATGCAATTTTTCATATTCCTGGTATTATTTCAGAACGTATATTTTGTGCACCTCAAAAGACTAGTAACTTTTATTAATAGGTAGACCTATCATAATAACATATTTTCTTGTCATTTTATTAAGCGCATATGTTGTTTCTGGTAGACTGTCTTCAGAATTGGCTACAATCACTTGATAGGTTACGGGAAATTGTCTTTTTCTATCATTTTCCTCTTTTTTTTTTTCATTTTGTTAAAAACTGTGTGAACATAATTAAAACAATAAACTTGTAGCCGGTGCCATCAATATTCATAAACATTACAACAGCATTAACGAGAACAACGTTGACGTCATTCATTCTGACTGATAGCATCAGTCTGAGGAGATTGAAAGGGCACTCTAATGGGACTTCACCGGAACCTTAAACTTACATGACTGATGGCCGGTTTCACCAAGCTTCTTTAAATCAGCACAAACGACTTGTCAACAAATGGATCGTTTAATTTTAACGGGATCTTTAAAAGTTGACTGTTTCACTAAGCCTCGTATCTTTAAAATTAACAGGCGTTTACTAACGAGGGGATTTTGTACTTGTATCTTGCATGTTTTGTTTTTCATACGACCATGGCTTCGAAATCGCGAATTTCATTGGTTACATATGAACATGGCTGACTTTGTTTGGCATGAGGAAACAATCATAGGCAAACGGGTAAGAGGCAGTGATTTTAAGAGCATCTTCCTAAATACAGTATGTTGTCACACCGCAATTAAAAAAAAAAAGACAGCTGCTTCTAAATGTAAATAATAGGAATGTAGAGCAGTTAAATTGTAACTTCTAAAGGAAATCTAAGAAAATTTAGCGGACTATAAGGTCGACAGCTTCAAAATTGATGCGACACTTAATTATATACAAAGCATTCTAAGCAGTTATATTAGGCCTAAATTTAGGACGGGAAATCGCCTCTTCCATAAATTGCATACTACTTTTCCACTGTATTTCATGCAAATTTATTAGTACCCTGTAACAATTTTGCCATGCTTGTGTGGCAGGATTCAGGCGAGGTGTCATTAAATTGGATTTTCAGGGGTATCCATTGTCGCCTAAAAGAAAATCTCTTTGCACCCTTTCCATTTAAAAGGCAATGTTGTGCTATCCGTGTAGACCGTAACATTATCTTAAACCAAGAAGAATCTGTTAGAGAGGCGTTAAGTGGGTGATTCCTATCTGTCGTATTCTAATCTATTACAATTTCAATAAACTAGCGCTAAGGTAGTTCTGCTGGTTTCAGAAGTGAAAATCGTTGAATTTATAAGGGCTTTTTTTTGTGGTAATGCATTTGATCATATATGCAAGGCATAACAAAAACCTAAACTAATCAAACGTAACTTGTCACAGATTCATATGTGCAAGGTGTATAAGCAGAGTACGAAGGAAACTAGGTACCTCAGCGCTAGTTTAGCCACAACTTTTCTATACGGAGCGTTACATAGGCCTATGAAATTGTTTGAATATTTAAGGAAAAATATGATCTTCTATTGCAGAATCTTTTGGCTATATTACTGCCAGGATATACGATTGGAACATGTACACAATCTATGTTGTCTATGACAACATAAAATTTAGCTATAAGCTTATTAGGCCTATAGAAATAATGACTATTGTAATGTTGATAGTACGTCTGATACTTTATTCACATATCTAGACAATACAGCTTTTGATACCCCGTTCATATCATCAATTACCATTTCAAAACTTCCCGCAACGTTATCTTAAAGCGAGAAGAATATGTTGAAGAGGCGTTAAGTGGGTGATTTCTATCTGTCGTATTCTAACCTATGCAGTATACCGGTATTCAGTTTCTTCTAGAACCCTACCTTAATGTGTAGCTTTCGTGGAATTCTTTATCACTTAATCTTCAAAATGATTATTCCGAGTGTTATTACAACATATAAGTTCGTCGTTATGTTGAAGTTCTAAATAAAGAACTTCATCATCGAATAATTACGTCCGCCATGTTGTTGACTTCTTAACGCATCGTTACTGTTTTAACGCGACGAATAGGTCCTAATAAATTAACGATGAATTTAAAGATGCGTTAGCAATAATTATACTTGGTGAAACACAAAAACTGACTAACGTGTCATTAAATTATTTAACGAGACGTTATAATGATAACGAAGGTTGGTGAAACCGGCCATCAATCGACAGATGGCACCACAACTAACGTCCCAACACCACAAATAAAGTGCTCACTTCCATATAAATTTGCAGATTAGAATTAGCGGCGTCTCTTCCGACGGCCTTCATTTGCCTTAGTCATCGAACAGCAGACGAACGGGTCTTCTCGACTCCACATGCACTGCGAAATGGCAAAACTTCTTTCCATGTGCGAGCGGGCAAATCGCAATATAGCGAACGTAGAAGCTCCGCCCACGACCCCTTCAACTTTTCTCCTACTAGCTCATCAGACACTCTACGTGATAGGCGATGTTGTGTCGAATGCACATTTCATGTGGGTGGGGATAACTTCCCCTACTGGCGTTCGCTATATTGCGATTTATCCGTGCAAGCTTACACCTCCGATCGAACAGCAAACAAGCGAGTCTACTCGACTCCACCTGCACTGCGAAATGACAAGTTCCTTTCAATGTGCAGACTTACACTTTCCGCCATTTCTTCTTCCTTCTGTCCAGTGATCAGTTTGATCACATTCCCCTCCCCTCGCGTATGTGGTACTTAAGAGGTTACGTCCATTTTCGGCTTTCCCCCTTCAACATTTTATAGACCTCCTTCAGTGGAGCAGTGTAACCCGGAGTGAGACAAGTGGCCAACAGGCTTGGAGCTCACACAATCAGTTTCTTTCAGCCCCGAATCCTTTGCGAGGACGCGTTTTGCGTATCTTTCAAATTTCTCCTGTTTCAATGCAATCAATCAATGTGTGTGTGCAGTGTCGGCGTGTCCCAATATGGTGTGGCGCTCACAGTGGGGCGCGTCCCCGCCGAGGAGACGCACGCCTATGCGCCGCCCCGTTCCGTTCGTGGTGATCCACCACACGTACAAGCCCGGCTTCTGTAGCACCGGCACTGCCTGCGAGAGGTCCATGAAAGCGATACAGAAGCACCACAAGAATAAGCAGAACTGGAACGACATCGGCTACCAGTGAGTATCACCACAGTCTACTATATACAGTCGCGAAGCTCAATATGTAGTAAAAATGCAAATGCAAATATACTAGTCGAGCAAAATATAATGAGGTGGGCGAGACCTCATTCATATTTGATGCATATATGATGTTAACAGTTTAAAGAAACTGTTGTTGAATATGGCCATAAAGTCATGTAATATGCGCTCCTGTACATATATGATGTGTATCGTCTCAAGTGCAGGCAGTAAGGCCGTAACACGATACTACGAGAGGAGTTCGGCCGGCGTCGTGAATCGGGTCCCGGCATAGCTCAGTTGGTTAGAGAGCACTCAGCGCGCACAGCTGAGAGGTCCTGGGTTCGATTCCCGGTGCCGGTACGAATTTTTCTCGTACTTAATGGTATAAAAACAAACTGACTAGTCATACACGAGGAGAAGGTAACAACGAGAGGAGGAGATTCTGAACGAGAGGAGGAGAAGCAGAAAGAAAGGAGGAGAAGAACGAAAAGTGGATTGGTAGAACGAGAGGAGAAGGAAGAAATAGAACGAGAGGAGGAGAAGCAGAACGAGACGACTAGGGGAACGAAAGGTGGAGAGGTAGAACGAGAGGATAAGAAGGGGAACGCATGGAGGAGATGGTAGGGAGGAGGAGAAGGACGACGAGATGAGGGGGACGAAGAGATAAGATGGAATATTAGGCAAGGAGAAAGCGGAAAGATGGAGGAGAGGTGGGCGAGACCTCATTCATATTTGATACATATCGAAAATACCTGCAAGAAATAGGTTAATATTATTTTTGTTTGTGCAAAACGAACTGAAATTTACTATAATCGCTTCACTCATTCAAGATTATAGCGATAATTAACTATGAAACCAATAAATATTAATTTGCATTTCCCTTTACAACAATAATAACGGAAATATGAATTAATGGATTAACTTATGTACGTGTACCGGTACTTGTAGTGTAGGCTTACGTAGTTGGGGTTAAGCAATAATAATCACACCAGAATTGGAAATAAAACGTCATTAATAAATTTTATTGTAACAGACTTTTTCTACGTCTCTAATAAAGTAACAAATAAAAATAACAACAAAATTAACAGCTATAATTAAAAACATATCCTTTGAAAAAAAAAAGTAGGCCTAAGCAATAATAATCCCACCAGAATTGAAAATAAAACGTGAACAATAAATTTCATTAAACCAAACTTAGTTTTTCTACGTCTCTAGTAAAATATTATTATTCCAATTATTGTATTTTAGCCATTAACATTTTCATTACCACCAATAACGAATATTTCACAAGCATCAATGTGAAATACGCAACGAGCTAGCACTCGATGGAAATACGATTCAGTCCAAAGTCGACCGTGGACAGTCTATTGTTTCTAGTTGCTAACCGCTTGGAGCGCTTTATCACGAGATTTGCAAAAAATCACCTCAAGCTTCGTGACTGTATATAGTAGACTGTGGTATCACACTATTCTATTGTCCACTAAAAAACATTAGATTAAATTAGACTGTTGTGTATTATCAATATGAGTACTACTTACACCACTGCTTTCTCCCGTTTCTCTTCTTCACTGTTTCTCTTTCTATACTTCCTTCATCTGCTCTCCTCTCTCTCTCTCTCTCTCTCTCTCTCATTCTCCTCCATCTTTCCGCTTTCTCCTTGCCTAATTTTCCATCTTATATCTTCCTCCCCCTCATCTCGTCGTCCTTCTCCTCCTCCCTACCATCTCCTCCATTCGTTCCCCTTCTTATCCTCTCGTTCTACCTCTCCACCTTTCGTTCCCCTAGTCGTCTCGTTCTGCTTCTCCTCCTCTCGTTCTATTTCTTCCTTCTCCTCTCGTTCTACCAATCCACTTTTCGTTCTTCTCCTCCTCTCGTTCAGAATCTCCTCCTCTCGTTGTTACCTTCTCCTCTCGTTCTACCTCTCCACCTTTCGTTCCTCTCCTCGTCTCGTTCAGAATCTCCTCTCGTTTTTACCTTCTCCTCTCGTTCTACCTCTCCACCTTTCGTTCCTCTCCTCGTCTCGTTCAGAATCTCCTCTCGTTTTTACCTTCTCCTCTCGTTCTACCTCTCCACCTTTCGTTCCTCTCCTCGTCTCGTTCTGATTCTCCTCCTCTCGTTTTTACCTTCTCCTCTCGTTCTGCTCCTCGTCTCGTTCTACCTCTCCACCTTTCGTTCCTTTCCTCGTTTCGTTCTGCTTCTCCTCCTCTCGTTCAGAATCTCCTCTCGTTCTGCTCCTCTTCTCGTTCTACCTCTCCACCTTTCGTTCCTCTCCTCCTCTCGTTCTACCTCTCCACCTTTCGTTCCTCTCCTCGTCTCGTTCTACCTCTCCACCTTTCGTTCCTCTCCTCGTCTCGTTCTACCTCACCACCTTTCGTTCCTCTCCTCGTCTCGTTCTACCTCTCCACCTTTCGTTCCTCTCCTCCTCTCGTTCTACCTCTCCACCTTTCGTTCCTCTCCTCGTCTCGTTCTACCTCTCCACCTTTCGTTCCTCTCCTCGTCTCGTTCTACCTCACCACCTTTCGTTCCTCTCCTCCTCTCGTTCTACCTCTCCACCTTTCGTTCCTCTCCTCGTCTCGTTCTACCTCTCCACCTTTCGTTCCTCTCCTCGTCTCGTTCTACCTCTCCACCTTTCGTTCCTCTCCTCGTCTCGTTCTACCTCTCCACCTTTCGTTCCTCTCCTCCTCTCGTTCTACCTCTCCACCTTTCGTTCCTCTCCTCGTCTCGTTCTACCTCTCCACCTTTCGTTCCTCTCCTCGTCTCGTTCTATCTCTCCACCTTTCGATTCCTCTCCTCGTCTCGTTCTACCTCTCCACCTTTCGTTCCTCTCCTCGTCTCGTTCTACCTCTCCACCTTTCGTTCCTTTCCTCGTTTCGTTCTGCTTCTCCTCCTCTCGTTCAGAATCTCCTCTCGTTCTGCTCCTCTTCTCGTTCTACCTCTCCACCTTTCGTTCCTCTCCTCCTCTCGTTCTACCTCTCCACCTTTCGTTCCTCTCCTCGTCTCGTTCTACCTCACCACCTTTCGTTCCTCTCCTCGTCTCGTTCTACCTCTCCACCTTTCGTTCCTCTCCTCGTCTCGTTCTACCTCTCCACCTTTCGTTCCTCTCCTCGTCTCGTTCTACCTCTCCACCTTTCGTTCCTCTCCTCGTCTCGTTCTACCTCTCCACCTTTCGATTCCTCTCCTCGTCTCGTTCTACCTCTCCACCTTTCGTTCCTCTCCTCGTCTCGTTCTACCTCTCCACCTTTCGTTCCTTTCCTCGTTTCGTTCTGCTTCTCCTCCTCTCGTTCAGAATCTCCTCTCGTTCTGCTCCTCTTCTCGTTCTACCTCTCCACCTTTCGTTCCTCTCCTCCTCTCGTTCTACCTCTCCACCTTTCGTTCCTCTCCTCGTCTCGTTCTACCTCTCCACCTTTCGTTCCTCTCCTCGTCTCGTTCTACCTCTCCACCTTTCGTTCCTCTCCTCGTCTCGTTCTACCTCTCCACCTTTCGTTCCTCTCCTCGTCTCGTTCTACCTCTCCACCTTTCGTTCCTCTCCTCCTCTCGTTCTACCTCTCCACCTTTCGTTCCTCTCCTCCTCTCGTTCTACCTCTCCACCTTTCGTTCCTCTCCTCGTCTCGTTCTACCTCTCCACCTTTCGTTCCTCTCCTCCTCTCGTTCTACCTCTCCACCTTTCGTTCCTCTCCTCGTCTCGTTCTACCTCTCCACCTTTCGTTCCTCTCCTCCTCTCGTTCTACCTCTCCACCTTTCGTTCCTCTCCTCGTCTCGTTCTACCTCTCCACCTTTCGTTCCTCTCCTCGTCTCGTTCTATCTCTCCACCTTTCGATTCCTCTCCTCGTCTCGTTCTACCTCTCCACCTTTCGTTCCTCTCCTCGTCTCGTTCTACCTCTCCAACTTTCGTTCCTCTCCTCGTCTCGTTCTGCTTCTCCTCCTCTCGTTCTGCTCCTCCTCTCGTTCTACCTCTCCACCTTTCGTTCCTTTCCTCGTCTCGTTCTGCTTCTCCTCCTCTCGTTCAGAATCTCCTCCTTTCGTTTTTACCTTCTCCTCTCGTTCTGCTCCTCGTCTCGTTCTACCTCTCCACCTTTCGTTCCTCTCTTCGTCTCGTTCTGCTTCTCCTTATCTTGTTCACAATCTCCTCCTCTCGTTTTTTCCTACTCCTCCCCTCTTTCCCCCTTTTATCTCGCTTTGCCCTTCCACCTCTCGTTCTGTTTCTCCTCCTCTCGTTCTGATTCTGCTCCTCCCTTCTCACGTTCTGCTCCTTCTCCCCTCGTTCTCCTCCTCCTCATGTTCTCATTACCATCTCCTCATTAATTATCACTTCTCGTTCTGGTCTTACTTCTTTTCTCTTTTCGCTCTCTTTATGCTGATCCTCTTCCGTTTACGTTGATCTCATTTTATCCTTCAATCCCTCAATTTTTTTATATTCATTTCCATTCTTTCTCCCCTTCATTCTTTCTCCTTGTTCTTCGTTCCTCTCTTCGTCATATCTTTCTTTCCTCTTCTTTCCTTCTATTCTAGCTACTCGCTTTTTCTACATTTTCTCTTCTCTCTCCTCTTTGTTCCCACTCTTCTCTTTTCCTTTGCATAGTCCACTCTCATTCTCCCTCCTTCTGATCTCTCTCTTTGTCTCCTCTTGTTTCTTTCCTGGTACTGAATTACTTTAATCTTCTCATCTTTTATTTTTCACTTTCCCTTCTTCACCGCGTCTTTTCCTTATCCTCTTTCCCACTTTCTCCCAATCTACTCCTTTCCCTCCATTCTCTTTTTTCATTCATGTTTTATAATTACATAAGAACACTGCTGTCAAATATAAAGTTTAATCAACAATATCGACGACGTAAAACTGTATTTCATTTCTATAGCAATAAAAATGACGCTGAAAATGTAAAACACATGCTAAAGACAAAATTTATAAGTATTACAGTGTAAGAACATGTAGTACCTATACATAACAAATTTTCAATTGAAAGACAAAACAGAACTGAAATCCTGAAACGATAATCTACTGTTTAAATTAAATACAAGACAGATTACCAAATCCACAGAGTTTAAAACGTGTCATTTGTACTTCTGCCTACAGTTTCTGCATTGGTGGCACATGACAAGTGTACGAAGGTAGAGGCTGGGATGTAGTGGGGACACACGCACCCTATTACAACTCCCGCAGCATCGGCATCTGCTTCATCGGAGACTACACCAGTAAGTTACAGCTATTGTCTCAAAGCAATCACATGTTCCATATACTAGATAACAAATTCTGTTTCTATATGAAACAACAGATATTCAGTCCCGTGTATAGTGTGGAAGGATAACGAAGTTTCAATATAAATATTAGGTGTTTAATTTTTAAGAGCAATTCCAATGTAAGTATTTAAATATAATATTTATTTTTATGTTATACTCAGTTATATTTACTACTGAGTTTCTCTCACTGTTTGCTGATTAGCACTATACAAGACAAAGCGACTGCTATAGTGAGTCAAACTCGTCTGGACGAGATCTATCAATGTTAAGTTGTCGACAATACATTTGGGTACCACTTTGCCAATGACCTGTCTAACCTGACAGTGATATGCTCACTTTGCACAGATGAAAAATTACTCTACATATCTGTTAAACACGAGCGACATTAATGCCATGTTTTATTTAACGACGCTCGCAATTGCCGACGTTATATCAGCGTCGCCGGTGTGCAGGAATTTTGTCCCGCAGGAGTTCTTTTACATGCCAGTAAATCTACTGACATGAGCCTGTCGCATTAAAGCACACCTAAATGCCATCGACCTCGCCCGGTATCGAACCCGCAACCTCGGGCATAGAGGGCCAGCGATATACCAACTGCGCCAACCAGGCCGTCTGCGAGTGACATTTGCATATTTTGTACTAAACAAATACCACATTTCGAAATTTTTTACTCTATGATCGCATGTACAGGTTTAGGAAAAAATATTTATCTATACTAATAATAAATCTGTAGCCGAAATTTTTCTGGTAATTTTCGATTTTCCAAAAATAATTGGTCCTAACATATATAATTAACCACCCTGAAACCGAAAATCGCTTTTTTTTTTATTTTTGTTTGTATGTCTGTCTGTCTGTATGTATGTATGTATGTATGTATGTTACCTTTTCACGCGATAATGGCTGAACGGATTTCGATGAAAATTGGAATACAAATTAAGTTCGTTGTAACTTAGATTTTAGGCTATATGGCATTCAAAATACATAATTTAAAAGGGGGGTTATAAGGGGGCCTGAATTAAATAAATCGAAATATCTCGCTTATTATTGATTTTTGTGAAAACTGTTACATAACAAAAGTTTCTTTAAAAATAATTTGCGATAAGTTTTATTCCTTGAAAAATTTTGATAGGACTGATATTTAATGAGATAAAGAGTTTTAAAATTAAAATTACTGCCATCTAAGGCCGTGTGATGAATTAAAAAACAAATGACTTCGTCTATAAGGGGCCTTGGACAGCAACAATCGAAAGCTATGAAAGATAGTCTACAGATAATGTTTGTGTTTGTATGAAGTAATATCGGAAGCTAAATTAACCGATTTGTATAATTAATTATTATTTCACATTGGAAAGTGTAGTTTCTCTAGATGGACATAATGCTATAATGTTATTACAGTAACTTCTGATATAATATAATATAATATAATATAATATAATATAATATAATATAATGTAATATTTTATAATATAATATAATATAATATAATATAATATAATATAATATAATATGTAATATTATATAATATAATTTAAGTTATTTGAAGGGATCAGAACCATAGTGGGCCAAGCGCCATTTACTGAATACGTAGAAAACAAGGGTTAAAATTAAGTTATTACCATAATTCAATGGAAACCTATAACAAGTGAAATAAAATACAACACATTAAATTCTAAATGATGTCAATCTTCATTAAACTATGGTTGCATGTAATAAAAATTAAGAATCATGTTAAAGGAATTGTCATTGCACCAAATGAGTTTCTCTGGACCAAAATGATCGCATTTTAATTATTTGGATGCAATTTAAATTAAGTAACATATTAAACGATTTATCCTTCTATCAAACACGAATGTTCCCTGGATCAAATGTCCTATTTTAATAATTTAATTACTTTATATTTATATCTAAAGGGTGCAGCGGAGCGCACGGGTACGGCTAGTTGTTTTAATAAATCTAGTAGTAGAGTGTGCCCAGGTATATATACTTCGCATCACAATAATTCAATTTAAGTACGTTTTAATGATAATAAGAAGCAGATCATAATTATAAGATATCCTGCGTGTAAACGATTTTACAAAAGTATGTATACTTCCTTCCTTAACATATAGGAGAAGATTCAAAGAAAACGGCAGTTACGTAGACCTTCGGCTCCCCCCTACTACTAATAATGCATAACACAATGTCAATACGGAGGTTGCTGTTGTCTGCGATACAACGAACTTTTCTGACGATTTTCGAGTTCATTTTTTTTTTCCTGGTTATTATATTGATATTGATATATTTATTTCTACAACTCTTATTTGGTAATGGGTCGCCACCACATCTCTGTATTCGTGCTCCCCATTACCTTCTAATTACAATAAACTTTCATTGACGTGTGCAGTCATCTTGTTTTCCTTTGTTACTCTATTACTATAATACATACTCTCAATTTGCTTTCTAACCTTTCCTCTTAAAATTTTTCCTTCTTTCTAATGAACACCTCACCACTTTTACTGTTTACTTACTGTATATTTGAAGTATTTCCTATCGTCTAAAATTTCCCTAATTTTGAACTAACTTTTACTAACACTATTTAATCATACTCATTCACTTTCATCACAATCAGTTCTACCTCTCCTCACTTCTGTCATCACTCTTATCCCCTATTTCTCCATTAAACACTGAATCACATGTTCATTTTGTTAAACTGTTCCCTTTCACTCCGATAAATTTTCCGTTTGCCACTATTTTTGTAAGTCAACTCAACAATCATTTGTAAACTTACATTAAAATACTTGCTGTCTTCCTATCATTTCAATTTCTCTGATTGTACGCTAACTTAGTCGACACTCCAATATTAGTAACATTTCACTAACAATTACTATTAACAAACACTTCTAATTTTCTCTAGTAACTTCCTTTATCAACTCTTGTTTCTCTGGACACTTATTCGCTTATACATTCTCTCTCCGCTTGTTTTGCTAGTTACTCTTACTCTTTGAACACTCACTTTATTGTTTCTATGTCTTTTGCCACACTTATCACTCCATCCGCCTTAAGCACCAACTTCGTAGACTGTAGTTCTGCGGTTCCTTATTTCCTTCCTTTCCCTCACAAGTAGATGGACTACCCAAATCTTCTTTACTTCCCCTCTTTGTCGGCTCCGGACGTCTTGCTAGTTTCTTCTTAACCACCTTCTTGACCTGTTTTCTATGACTGGTTATTATATGCTTATTTAAGTTGTGTTAACTCTCGCTAAGTGGTTTTATATTTTATTTTATCCGTTTTAGTATTTATTTTATTATCGTAAATGTTTTTGTTTTATTGCTAATATTATTATTATTATTATTATTATTATTATTATTATTAATTAATTAATTAATTTGTATTACTATCTTTGTATCATCTTCGTCAAGGTTATTCTATTATTATTATTATTATTATTATTATTATTATTATTACTATTTCTATCACTAACATTAATATTGATCTCTGTAAAATTTATGTAGACTACTGGACTGTACCCAAGCACGAGCTCATTTCGGGTATCTATTCATATGTTTTTATTTAAAATGTAAATTGTGAATAAATTTGAAATTTGAAAACATGATAGGAGAAGTAAACACTGCCGGCAATGAAGGAGAGAAGTATAATTGCTATTCAACCAATGACAGAGATCATATTCCACGCTTCATTTGAAGTTGAGCGGTGTGAAGCGTTCTATCCCGCCCAACTTCAAGAAAAGCATGGACTGACACCTCTGCCACTGATTGAATGGCAATTATACTTCTCTCCTCCTCTGCCGACAATGTTTACTTCTCCTGTCAGACATTATGGAACGAAATATAGTTTGTATTTTTTTTTTTCAGATGAACTACCTACACCGAAAATGCTGGAAGTTGCCAAATCTCTCATAGAATGCGGGGTAAAACGAGGATCCATAGCAAAAAACTATACGCTGTTGGGGCACAGACAGGTCCTAAGTACAGGGTGTCCAGGAAATGCCCTATTCAACATGATCAAGACCTGGCCGCACTGGCGAAATCTCAACACAAAGCGTACATAATTCGTACTATCGGCATGATTCAGAGTGGGCCTTAGAACGTTTGAGGCTCCATACTATAATTAATTCACATTATTCAAATCTTTACATCAAGTTTTCAAGTTGTGTATTTTAAGTGTTATTTTGTTTGTTTCAATATATTATTATTATTATTATTATTATTATTACTTACTTACTTATGGCTTTTAAGGAACCCGCAGGTTCATTTCCGCCCTCACATAAGCCCGCCATCGGTCCCTATCCTGAGCAAGATTAATCCAGTCCCCGCCATCATATCCCACCTCCCTCAAATCCATTTTAATACTATCCTCCAATATACGCCTCGGCCTCCTCAAAGGTGTTATTCCCTCCGGCCTTCCAAGTAACACTCTGTACGCATTTCTGGATTCGCCCATACGTGCTACTTGCCCTGCCCATCTCAAACGTCTGAATTTAATGTTCCTAATTATGTCAGGTGAAGAATATAATGCATGCAGTTCTGCGTTGTGTAACTTTCTCCATTATCCTGTAACTTCATCCCTCTTAGCCCCAAATATTTTCCTAAGAACCTTATTCTCAAACACCCTTAAAGTGAGCATCCAAGTTTCACAACCATAAAGAACAACCGGTAATATAACTGTTTTATAAATTCTAACTTTCAGATTTTTTGACAGCAGACTAGATGGCAAAAGCTTCTCAACCGAATAATAGCAGGAATTTCCCATATTTATCCTGAATTTAATTTCCTGCCGAGTGTCATTTATATTTGTTACTGTTGCTCCCAGATATATGAATTTTTCCACCTCTTCAAAGGATAAATCTCCAATTTTTATAGTTTCATTTCGTACAATATTCTGGTCACGACACATAATCATATACTTAGTCTTTTCGGAATTTACTTCCAAACCTATCTCTTTACTTGCTTCAAGTAGAATTTCCGTGTTTTCCCTAATCGTTTGTGGATTTTCTCCTAACATATTCACGTCATCCGCGTAGACAAGAAGCTGATGTAACCCCTTCAATTCCAAACCCTCTCTGTTATCCTGAACTTTCCTAATGGCATATTCTGGAGCGAAGTTAAAAAGCAAAGGTGATTATTATTATTATTATTATTATTATTATTATTACTACTATTATTATTGTTATTATTATACTACCTTTTTATGTTCCTTCAAATTCTTATGTTTATCGCTATACGCTTGGGTTAGGCCTAGGCCTATTATGAATTTTAGTGCTTTTCCCCTTTGAAAGTCATTTTGTTTTCCCACAGACTAACAATTGTTTTGTACAACGTAAATCTCACATGCTGAAATGCTGAACTAAGGATCAATTTTTTGTCGAGAATAAAAAAAAAAGACACAGTGAGGACACACTTTAAACAGCTGGAGTTCCAATTTTACCTAATCAACTTCGTTATACCTCAGTTTACTATATACAGTCACGAAGTTCAATACTGACTAAATATGCAAACATAGATAGTTGCCAACCACCAGGATCGCTACTATCGCCTCATCACAGACCTTTCCTTAGCAGACGATAGAATGTTTTGTACTTTCGATATAGTGTTATTTTGGAAAAATTAACACCTTCCTTCCACTATTGAAATATGAAATACGTACATAAGGTTTATATATTATTTTCATAAAGTATATATATTATATTTTATAAACTCACGTCCCTGGATGTTTCGGAAGAAGAATAACTCTAACCTATCTTTCTTACAATTTATGGTACTACAAATGTCTCCTTAGCCCATATTATGATTCAAATTATTGTATTTTAGACATTTACAGTTATTACAACCGATAAGGAACATTTCACAGTTTACATAGCTTTTCACAAAAATGTGAAATACGGCACAGTCAATGCCTACACCAGGCCGTAATGTTTGTTTGTGTTTTCTATTTCAGTGTATGGAGCTCAGTGAAATATTACAACTTTATTGAGTACCTATCATTGCTAAGCTTTATTTAGTGTAATGTGTCCATAAGTTCTGTTTACTTCTTGTTGCATAAAATGTTGCAGAAATAATCACGAAACTGTGTCATTTTAATGTGAAAAGAATTTTACATGTTAACATAATCTGTTCGCGCCAACATTTTAAGTTTAGAATGGAAGCTATTTTGAGGTTTAATAAAAAGGAATTTATATTGTGATTTCAATTTAGCACATCTACCTTCCTTAATTTTAGACACAAAATTTACCATTCCACTCCTATGAAATTAGTGTACCTACAAATTGTGTTACTTCGTCTCTTAAGTAGTAGATAAATACAATAATTCAGTACTCAATTGTAATATTAAAATACAGACAATTTGAATGAGCGGGGTATCATACATGACATTATGTTTAATTATTATAATGTATAATTGCGAATTTAGGAATATAAGTTAAATATAGTAAACATAACCAATAATATCCATATGAATGGCAAGGCATTGGAGATCACTAAATTTAGACAGAAAGGGGCAACTGGTACAATAAACATAACCTATAATTTTAACATATCTAAATATCCGTGCGGTGCAACTAAAAACTATTGAATTGTGCATAAATGAATGTACAAGAATTTCGCAATATTTAATCGAAATAAAGGCAGGTATTATACATACGAACAACGTAATGTTCACACCATAAATAATATTACACCTTAACTCGCAAGTGAATTACGTCTGAAGTGTCTCATAATCATTGTTTTAAATTTTATTAATGGAATTACACTACATTTTAGAGAAACATATGTTACTGTTTATGCATTCCAACTAATTTATATGGTTGAAACGCGGCCCTTCGTGATCGGGTTAAGCGAGTTACATCACAGTATAGTATATACAGTCGCGAAGCTCAATACGTAGTAAATATGCAAACATTAGATAGTTGCTCACCACTACGATCGCTAACATCGCCTCATTACAGGTAATGCAAAATAGTACCGTCACAGTCTATTGTTTCTAGCACACTCAAAACTCAAGCTTCGTGACTGCATATAGTAGACTGTGGTTACATGGTCTGCCTTACGGCCTGTATTAGATCACGATGGCTGTGGCACAGTCTATTGTTTCTAGTACTCACGGCGCTCCAAGCGGCTAGCAACTATCGTGAGAATTGCAAAAAATCATCCCCAGCTTCGTGACTGTATATAATAGACTGTGGTTATACTCCGAGGTCTAGTTTGGTAATCACGGAAGTGATCTTCCTGAGCATCTTCATTCACTATTGTCCACGTTAGTTGGATGCACACACACCAATAATGATTCTGACGGGGAACTACCAGTGAGAGCTTCCTGCGGCACGCGAGCTGAGAATGACGAAACAAGTTCAGAGTATTGCGTTATGCTAATAAGAAGAGACGCAGCGCAGGAGTGAGATCCATTTGACATTAATTTGTGGAACAGCCAGGAAACATAGGACCTGAGTAAAATGTGTCGCTCTATTCTCACTGTGCTGTGTCTTCTTATTTCTGTGCATCTAGCAAGTAAGTGACAACGATACAAGCATCTAAGCTACTTATGTCGTAAATCACTAGGGGGCGGATGTTGATGAAAAGTCATCTTCTTATTTTTCACATTAGAACGATGCCTATTACTATAGAAATCCTTTATATGTTAATATCAACGTAAAAAAGTAATTTCATATATTGCATTTTTTGACGTTTTTGAACTGATAGGTCACTTTTTCGGCATTTTTGGTGATTTTTTAATACTTTGAAGAACTTTTAGAACAGGCCTGCACAAGGTTTGCGCTCTCCGAGACGCCTCACAGTTCATGAGCGGAATGCAGATATTAGCTGCGCTCTGTATAAGGATGGACTAGAAGAAGGGGTGATCTCGTACAAAATATACGCAAAAGGAAGTACTATTACGAGTGCTTATGAAATTAATTCCCGTTCAGTGTTTGCAAAACTATCTTGGACTATTATTAATTAATAAAGAAATATTTATTTTTCAGAAGTAATAGAAATTCTATAGCTACTTAAATGTACAATATCATTTTGTTATATTTTTATTTATCAGTACATCAAAACGAGGTTTTATGCTGTTGGCAGCTGAAAGGAACAGTAGCCTACTGATCGTAATAAAACATCAGTTACAGACGTTCGATGTCTGCCTTTATTAAAGTTGATTATAGAAAACAGTTGCTCACAAATATAAATGTTGAGCCAAACATAGCAATCATTTTCACAGCCGGCCTGTGTAGTCGTGGATATTACTGCTAATGTTTAGTCTTGTAAAACTCAACCAGACTAGTAGTATTATTCAAACGATCTTTAGCCCTTAGGTCACATTGAAGATCAATAAGTTCGAGCTGTAAATCGTAAAATGTTAAATGTTATGTTCCGTCTTTTAGATTCCTCCATACTGTACTGTAGCAGTAGGTAAGCAACGTGAAACAGTTACTGAGAATAGGCTTACACACTGCATTCCACTAGATAACTGAGTGATCGTTTCCTTCTCCTCCACCTATAGCAAGTCTATGTCATTCTGACGTATCTTTCTCTCCGTTTCGGCGAGCGGTAAACACCGCTCTCCCGCTCCGAAGGAACGCGCGCGCTCGTTGAGCGCTGTTTGTGCAGGCCTGTTTTAGAACATTTGAAATGCATTTTACTTTCTTCTTTACCGATAGGTCTGTTAAATCATTTTCTAACCATAGAGGTCAGTAGTAATTACCTACTGAATAAGTGAATAACAGTGAAGTTTGAGTTTTATAGTTTGTAACAGACTCTAAAGTCCATCCCTCATTCCACTGAAGACTTCACTTCACACAACGAAAGTAATATAAAATGCTTGACAGCAACTTAGTTTAAGTGAGGACTTTGACCACTAGTGTTCTTTTGTCGGTACGAGGGTGTCTTTAGAATTTAAGTTTGGAAGGGATGAAACTTTCACCATGTCCTGGACAGGAAGTTGTGTCCTCAACGTGGTTCGGAAGGGATGTCTACTGTAGTAGACAGTATTTGTAACACAAAGATTGCAAGAATGCACGCTGCGCCCACAATTTGTTATGTCATTCACACTCTCTCATATGGAAGATTTGGCAACAAAAGTGAAACGCGGAAGGAGGAGGAGATGGAGAATGAAGGCACTGACATGGACCACCCCTGATTGAAACACATTATAAAACCTCATTAAAATCTATAGTTTTCCCTTAAAACCTTCATTTTGTTGCATGTTCTTTTCCTTAATCATAGCCTAATTCCAGGAAGTTGCCTCCTCTCTCCGAGACTTCCAGGCCAGTCATTGAAACAAGGTGACTAATTTTGAGAAGTTGTGGTGGGAGTAGGGTGAATAATATTTAAATGTCATTTTCTTTTCATTTTATGTCATTTTTCCATTAGTTTAAGGCCATTTTAATTATCATTTTAAGTAGATTTTTAAGTCATCAACATCCGACCCCTATAAATCATATAAATTAGTCCGAACCGGTCAAGGATGTTTGTCTCGATATGGTGTAAATGAATTCATACTACTTTTTGCGCTCAAAAATAAAATTTGTGTATTGGTTAATCGTAAATGTGACACATGTATTGTGCCCCATGCATCAACGAGAGAACCTTACCCAATTTCATTAATTTAAAATTAAATACTGAAAGCAATAAGTCACCAAATGCAATTTTCAATAAAATTCTTAACATTATTCAAGTTGTAAAATATTTTCACAAAATTCTTAATATTTTGCTAGGGAAAATAATTATGTTTAATTAATTTTGTTTGCAGGGAATATAGAATAAATTGTGTATGTAAGCTTATAGGTGGTGGAAGTGGAGGTGATTTCGTGCTTCATGCTATATTATATCGGAACCACAAGGCGCATTCACAGTATAATTCATTAACCACTGTTGTTGGCGCAGTCTTCTATAATTGCTAGTCACTGTAATTATGTCTCCAGATGGCTTGAAATTCTTCATACAGAAGTGACGAAGCGAAACTCTGTCTTAAATAGTTCATAAAATCATAACACAGACCACGATATTCCGGAGGAAAATCAGAAGTTTAACATTCTTTTCTTTTTCATTTGCTTTCTCTTGTGTGTTCCTTTCAGTCAACTCCTTTAATATACTCCCGACTTCATTTTTGCAAGATACTGATTCATTACTCAAGTCTGCATTGAAACAATTCAAATGATAATCCAGATTGGCTGATTTACAGCAGCCGTCATCAGCACAGTGCACCCTCGGGGTAGCGTCTCTAACCCGCTGATAAAAGACTGCATCCGTGGCTGCTGGCGGGTATGCTCTTTCCCTCTTCATGCTGCACGACGGGGTAAATTACGTTGCACTGTTTATCCTTTACCCACTTCAGCGAGCATTGACGACCACTGATTTACAGTGTTTTTTTTTTACTTTACTTGGTTATTTAACGACGTTGTATCAACTACGAGGGGATTGGTGATAGCGAGATCATATTTGGTGAGATGAGGCCGAGGATTCGCCATAGATTACCTGACATTTGCCTTGGGGAAAACCTCGGAAAAAACCTAACCAGGTAATCAGCCCAAGCGGGAATCGAACCCGCGCCGGGACGTAACTCCGGATCGGCAAGCTACGTCGGTGGCGATTTACAGTGTTAATTTTGTTGAAGGAAAAGGGCTTTATAAAGCAATATGGAAGCATGGCGTTTTAGTAACACTATCACACTTTTAAAGCTGATGACGCTCATATTAGTAATTTTAGGAATTTGTCGCAGAAGCATTAAAATATAGGCTATAAAAAAGTTAGGAATAACACCAATTGATTAGAAACAAAAAGATATTATACAAACTTCAGATAAAACAGTACGAGCTATTTTAAGACTAAAATAATGTAAAATATGGAGAATTTAAAACACAGAGCAAAAAGAGTTGACTTATATCAATAATTTATTCCTGCTAATATAATAAATGGATTACAACATGAGAAGCATCATCTACTTCGGAGTGGAAAGAAAAGTTGAAGACGATGGGCCATTGACTACTTTATGCATACGTGCAACATCTGAGAGATTTCAAGATGATACCCAGTGCAGTCATTACATTTAGGACGCGTATCCTCATGCGGCAGCCTCGCTTGTTGTTTGCCTCACGGTTTTATTCTTTTGGTAGAGTCAAGAACGCAAAGCACCGTAAGCCATCAGTTAGTGGACGGCAAATGAGGCAGTAACATCGGGTTGCATGATGCCATCTTTACCAACGAACAGTCCAGACGGAGCGAGTTAATCACTGTGAGGCATTTTTGATCACATCCAAAAACCGACTGGAATTGCCTCACGAGTTAGGATTGCGAGGTAAGATACACAAGAATTGAATATGGTAACAGAATACTCCCGACATAGGGAGATGTAATAAAGTATTATTTCTGGCATAGAATTAAAAGCGAAGGAAGTAAAGGACCTGCCGTGCGTGTAATGCAGAAAAAAATTGTAAATAAAGTAGAGAGTACATGGAAACACGCTTCGATCCCTGTTGTTTCCATGAGAATAACAGATATATTAAATTAACATAATAAAATTAAGAATGTACTGTATTAAAAACAGGGAAAAGGCAGAAAATCTAATGAATCTAAAGTGAACTGTATGAGATGTAACAGCCTAAGACTATTTGATATTGCAATATGCAAATTTAATGCCTTGACTTAAAGAACTGCAAATGTGAAAAGTCGCGAAAAACACCATAAAAAGAAAGAAATGTCCTGGTCGATCAACGGACATGTAGAAAAATGGCGATTGGAAGTCTGGACAATGTAGTAACAAAAAAGAAATCTGCAAAAACAAGAGGAAAGAAGATTCAACAAACGTAAACGAAAAGAAGAGCTGCCATCTATTTCTCTAGAGTGTGCCATACAACAGAGCAGCTCATCGGAAGAAAATAATTATTCGGATTCGGATTCCACTTGGAAATATCTTCTGGAACTCGTGTTCTAGAAGCACAAAGAGTTTTGGCAAGGAGAAGTAATTGAAAGATGTTCGCAAGATTCTAGTGCCAGAATTAAATTTCATAGTATATGGACTTGATTGACTGGAACAAGTTCAGTGTCACGAAGCCACCAGTGATAGCTCATATAAAAGCTGAGAATCTTCTGGAAATACTGAAAGACGTAAATTTACAACAAATTGATGTTCCTTGTTTCCCTTACCACACACAGGCCGTTGAAAGACTAGTAAAAGTGATCAGTGATGCTTGTTCTTCTGTATGAGATGCATACATTCGTTCCAAGCTTCGTCCAAGGAAAGAATTACCTGTGTATGAAAAGAAAAGTAAGTATTTTTCATCTAGGCTGAAGTAACACTAATAACAGAAAGCAAGATAATGAATGGGCGGGTGAGCGGGAGGAACTCGATAGCAGCCACCTCCCCGGGATGAGTTCTGGGTTGTTATTATACAGCCTGAAAATAGTTCTGTTCATTTATCAGGCTACTTACATAATATTAAAATGTTTAAAGTACAGAAAATATAAGAGATATAATGAATATTTCAGTCTGTAGCAAGCAAAGAACTGCGAAATTATTTAAATATATATTTAGATAAAATTCTTAAACTTTAAAGCTAATGCGCTCCGACTAGAAATCTTCGTATGAGATCCAAATTTGGTACAGACAATAATTAATCCATAAGCCAACTTTATAGATTCCCACCTTTTTAATTTCTTAAAACCACCGATTTCGATACACCTTAATATACATCTTACCTCTAAACGCCCTATTTCTACTGAATCGATACTTAATTTGTGAACAACAATATATATAATTTGAACTGGTAATGAAAATTGCGAGAAAACTGCGGAACGGATTTTAATAAATGACTCCTCATTTTGAAGCTTGGAACCCAAAGTTTTTCAGAAAAATAGTAGTTTTCAGTGAAATGTCAATTTTCCTAAATCATTTCCCTATTTTCCAAAATCCATCTGTCGTCAGTTTTGAGAAATAATGGCTTTTAGAATAAAACAAAATACACACTACAATAAACAATATTACACGAAGGCCATGGACCTGCAGGATTGCTGACATATTTAGAGTTCAGATGGTGTATAAAAATAATTTACAGGTCTGATTCTCTGTTTGTAGTTTTCCGAATACAGCTGTGCATTGGATATTAAGAACTACAAAACTTAAGAATGTTTGATGAGATGATTACCATTAAAAATGAAATATTATTATAGTTAATGCAATTATGTGAGTATACCTATTAGTCACTAATTACACACATTAATGCTATATTGATTATATGAAAGTGAAACCTTTTGAGTTTCATATAGGTCTAAGTAGACGCAGAGAAAAAATATTTTAAATTAGATTTTCATTTCTATAATTTACTGAGTAACAGCTAACTTATATATAATGTTACTGAAAACTATAAACCTTACGTAAGGTAACAATTTTGTTATTAAAAATGAAATATTTGTATAGTTATTATTCAAGTGATGTGGGTCTTTTTCATATATTTAATGGCAGTGTGATGTACATATTTATATGTGTGATTCTCTAATTTTTCTAGGTAGTAATGATTTGTTTCCTATTTTAGCTGCGTCTTAAAATTCAATCAAAATTAATTTCATATTTATTTGGTTTAATCGAACCTGAAATTTTCTTAACTCTCACCTATAATCCGCAATGACCTGAAATAGCTACTGCTTTACTCCGACATGAAAAATTTCCTGATCGTCCTAACATTGTTACTTGCGTTTTCGCATTGAAACTCAAGAACTGAAGATGGATAGGTTCAAGGAAAAGTATTTGGCATAAAAAGCATTCAGAGGGAGTATGTTTCACTATTATGGAAGCAAATAACTTCCAAAATGTCTGGTATTCTTCATTGGAAATAAATTTGAAAAATTTTAACTTAACTTCTAATGAACTTAGTTTGCAGCATTTGCTGCACAAACCACTAGTATAGTACAGGGACATCACTTTATTTTTACCAACATTTTTAACATTAACCTGGCTATACTCGGAAACACTGTTGCCCCCTTCCATTACAGGAGTTTGATGTTACTAGTGCAATATGTAAACAAATCATTTTACTAGGTATAGGAGGAGAGAAAAGTAGTGTATCCATTTATGTTGTAGGGAAATACGATATTACGATTTTCAGTTTGATCACCACTTTTACGGAATTTATCAAAATACAGCAGAGTAGTAACAATTTTTTTTTTTTAACTCAACTTTTCAGGTGGCTATGTTCGTTATGTAATGTCTACTTTATTTAGCATATTAATTATTGATGTTAACATACAATATAGAGAGTGCACTTAAATTGAGGGGGTCATAAGTAAAGGGCTGTAAGTGCACTTAAGTTAATTTTGAGAAAATGGGGTTTAAATATTTAAGCTTTCGTAAAATCTGTGAAACTTTTATTTAAATTTTAATATGTGATGCGATTAAAATATCCCTTTGCCACTAAAATTTTAGATACTTTAGCTTACACTGGATGCACTTAACTCATGTTATTACAAATGTCACTAGCATTCCTTTGCTTCTAGCCACCTCAATTCAAAATAAGCTAATCTGAATTTTTAAACAATTGCTGAAAATGGTTGCCGTTCATTACAATGCAGGCTTCAATTCTTTACGCATATTATTAAAAACATTTTGAAGCATATTATCTGAAATTGAATTTATCGTTTCTTGAATATAATTTTTTAGTACGATATTATTAATATAGGTTCTTTCTTCTATAGAAAACGCAACCATATTTCTGAAACACACTATACACTGCAGTGTTTACTTCACTGCTTGAAGACTTCGAATGCAACAGCAGCCGTAAGTTTGTGTGTCTGACGGGAGCAAGGACATTAGTGAAGGGGTGAGAGTGAAGTACATTCAGAAATGCAGGCACAATAAAAATGCAAGTAAAAATAAAATGATGTCCCTGTATAATAAAGCCCTTAACTCACTGAAATTCTTAACATCTCATTGTCCATGAATCGCATCAATTCAATTTATTTAGTAGCCACGATGACAACGCAAGAACAAGTCGATGCGGTACTATTCCACTAAAATCACATGGTCGCAATTCAAGTGCTCATTGTTGTAATGTCTGTGTGCAGTGTCGGCGTGTCCCAAACTCGTGTCGCGCTCACAGTGGGGAGCGTCCTCGCAGGGGTATCGTACGCCCATGCGCCTCCCGGTTCCGTTCGTGCTGATCCACCACACGTACCAGCCCGGCTTCTGCAATACCAGTTCCTCCTGCATGAAGTCCATGAGAGGGATGCAGAACTACCACAAGAATGATAGGAAGTGGGACGACATTGGCTATCAGTGAGTACTACAATACTGTCGCATAAATTATTTTATGCTCGACCATGCCGAAATGTAGTAATTATACACCTGGTAGCAGACCTTTAATGCAGGTCATTAAAGTACACGTACTCATTAAAGGTCAGGTCTTTAAGCCAATGACGACTCAGGTTACAACTGTTCAGCCAATGACAGGTCAGCTTTCTACCGTTATAAAACCGCAAGTATCGATTATTCTCGGATGTGCAATCGAAAGAGAATTAGCGAAAAGTCACTGAGGCTGCAAATCCAATACTGTCGCAGAAGGTTATGTTCTGTTACTATAATAATTAGCGTTAATTGTAAATAATATTCAAATAAATTCAATTTGTCATATCGTTTTTCAATGTCTAATTTAATTTCAATGTTATCTCTGTAGGTTCTTATGGCCTAGCAAGGTCAATGTGGACATCTGTTTCTCGGAAAAAATCAATATTTTCGCGTCTGCGCACATATCACAACATACGGGACATTGCTAAAAAATTAATAATATCAAGTTAGAAATATGATCGAGCATAAAAAGTCGTATGAAACTCGCCTATAATGGTAATTAAGAAGCTCGTATGAAAATTATGAAACTCGCTTGCGCTCGTTTCATAAATATCCATTCTCACTTATTAATTACCTTCATTATAGGCTCGTTGCATAATGTACTAAAATTCTGCGGTTGAACCATAAATATGAACACTGTCTGTGCTTTTTTAGTACAAGCAATCTCCTGGTTCCTAACTTCAAAAACCGATGAAAAGCTGCCCTACGTTTCTTTTATATTCATCAATTTCCTTTTCTTTCTCCTCTTCCCATTTGATCTGTTCTCCCTTTTTCTTTCTCTGTCGCTGATTCTCCTCCATCTTCCTCTCTTTTTGCTCTTCTTTTCGATTCCCGTTCCTTCCTCTCATTCTGCATCTCTTCCTGTTTTGTTACCCCTTTACCACGTTCTCATTCTGCTCTCTCTCCTACTGTCTTCTGAAGGTTTCTCTAACTTTTCTGCTAATTTCCCCAATTTTATTTTCTCTCCTTCCATTTCTCTACTCCTTTTCTTTGTTCCCCTTCATTTTCATATTCGTCATTTTTATCCTCTTCTATTATCCCTGCGGTGGTTGAGTGGTCAGACCTCCGACCTGTCACGCTGGCGGCCCGAGTTCGAGTCCCGGTCAATAGTGACACTTGTGGCGGACACGGTCGCAGTTGGGGGTTTTTCTCGGAGTTCTCCCGTTTCCCCATATTAGTCATCTACATCATTCCGTCACCATTTCTCCATTTCGTCATCATTCCATAGCATTCCCCGATTGCCGGTTGGCGACGCATGTAGGGGGCTGGCCTAGAAACGAGGGGATCGCATGCTCGAAACCTGGGTACGCAGTGAACCTTAGTGTAGTCGGCCGGTGTGGATTTGGGAATGCGCCTAGCTTGAGGGTTAGCGCAATAGATCGTAACAGGTCGCAGTGCTGAGCCATAGTCCCCCCTTCCCGTAAATTCCATTCCATTCTCTTCTATTTCTACTCCTCCGACATATCTTTCTATACTTTCTCACTTTTTCTCCTCTGCTTTTCCTTTTCCATTCACTCCCATTCTGTTTCACATCTTCCACTTATCTTCCTGTTTCTCTTCCCCTCTTGTTCTCCTTCTCTTACCACTTTAAACTTTGTACGTTCTTTTTTTCTTTTGGCTTTCCTTTGACGTGAAAAGTCTATGTTCGAGGTACAAAAGAGAAAAATTGGTAACGTTTTGGCACTAAAAGTGTACTCAAACAGATATGGATGGAGCCAAAATGAATTATGTTAGGCTGAGTAATTATCATATGCAACCATGTTAATAAAATTACACAATCAGGTACTCGGCTGCTGAAGCCCTTAGCTCTGTTAACTAGCAGTTTATTTCACCTGTTAAAAATTTACGTTATACTATGACGTCACTCGTGGTACATCGTGGCTAACAAAGACAGGCTTCGGCACGAATTGGAGTCACGTGGTTATCACAGTCTAGTCATAGCCATCTTGACAATCGCCTGATACAAATAATTGTTCAAAGTTCTAAAAAAAAAAAAAAAAAAAAAAAAAAAACCAGAGGAATTTCTATATTAAACTCATGTTAAACGTGCATTTACATATAAACTTGTTCAATGTCGGCCATGTTATGACTAAGAATGTGACGTCGCACGCCTGTCTTCCTCGTTAGCCACGTGGTACATGGAAAAGTGTAAGTGGCTTACCACGTGGTCCGTCTCGCTTTATTCCGTATTTAAGATGCCTAGATATTTTCCACACATTAATTAAACTGAAAGTAAATCATGACTAACGGCTTCAGAGCTGGGTACCTAAATGAGAGCACTGATCTTAGAAATTAGCATGGAGAATTGAGATTAAATACTCTACATATCATTAAATTCACTCATTATGACTCCAACCTCACTGTATTTGATTCGATTCGAGATTTTCCATATACTGCCTTTATAAGGACGTGCAGTCGTGTGTCTTTTAGTTAAAAAATTATAGTTTATTTAACGACGCTCAGTAAATCTACTGACATGAGCCTGTCGCATTTAAACACACTTAAATGCCATCGACCTAGGCCGGAATCGAACCCGCAATCTCGAGCATAGAAGGCCAACGTTATACCAACTACGCTACAGAGACAGACTCTTTTAATTTATTCTATCTTTTATCCTTCATTAATTGATTCCATACAATAGTAATAGATATGTGAATTATCTCAAATGAATATAAAATAAATACGCTACAGTGTTAAATATGAATTCTGATTGGTGCAATATGTAGCTAGTCAGCGATGTATACAATGGAGGGGGAAAGGAACTGGACACCCTACCCCATTATCTCCTGGCCTAGTTGCCTCACAAGTGGTGCCTTCTTGGTATCACTTGTGAGGTTCAGATCTGTCTTTGAACATTTGACTTAACAACAACAGTGTTAAAGAAAGTATGAGTACATATTGAATTTTATTGCTTTAATTCGGGTAGATACATTTCACGCCATCACTGTAATTTCCTTAAATGCCTTTGTCAATATTTTATTCGCATAAAATCAATGTACTTAAGAACATTGCTGTTAAAGTGTTCCTAGTGCACACAGAATCAGACGCGGCGCGACGCGGCATTTTGTCTCACGGTACTTGTCTCCCATTGATTTCTTATTATGTGGTGCACACCAAAGAGTTTGTAATATATAACTACAGACACCAACGGCGCTAGTTTCGCGTACAAAATTGAACCGCTGTTCGGCCGCCTTTAAAGGGAGTTGATGCTTCGCCGGGAGTGCAAACAGTTCATGCTTATTGAGGAGTACGAATAAATATAAGTACACTTGAAGAGAAATAATAAGAAAATGGTGAAATACTGCGCCGCAAATAATTGTTCGAACATAGCTACTATTGTAGGATGCTCAGGAGAGCATGTATATCTTAATATTTGGAAGAATGTTCCAAATGCAGTTCCTCCTTTGAATGTGTTTACAGAATGTCGGAATATTTCTTGGATAAAAGTTTTTCCAGAAACACATTAATCAGGTTTATAAGACTGATTTCAACAATGTATGTAAGGGTTAGGTGCCATCACATTACAGTGGATTATAATAGCAGAGTGCATAAGAAAATCCGCAGACTATATCTGTCTAAAACTGTTTTGTTTCACAATAAATGAATTAATCATGTAATTTCCGTTTTGTACAGCATGTACTTCTAATTCTTGGTTATATTAAATGCAAAGAAATTAGTGAAAATATAGCTGATGGCCTAGCTAGGCCTATTATTACCACTGCTACTAGGTCTACTATGACCACTACTAGGCCTACTATTACCACTACTACTAGATCTATTATTACCACTAGCACTGACTAGGTCTCGCTACTACTAGGCCTACTAATACCACCAAAACTAGGCCTACTATTACCGCTACTAATTGTATTAAAAATCTGTACTGACCTCTAACTTGGTGGTCATCAATTACACAATGAATAGATTGTTTTATGATAAAATTTATTCTCATTATATTTTAAATCAGTTTCCAGAATTTTTATGATCTCATGTTTCACCACTAAATATTTTCTAAGCACCATATACCTTCCTCTTCCTTTGCATGAAAGGACTGAAATATAGATCATATAGATATTTATTACAGTAAATAGCCATTATTATGTCTTTAAAACAATACTAGTAATACTGAAAATTAATGTTGACATTGCCATTATTCAATATTTCACATACTTGTCCCGAGTGTATATGGTGATTTAATTTATTTTTTGGAATATCGCCATTATAATACTTTAATAAATATAGCGCTCCTCTGCCAATCACGTTTATTTCATCACGACTCATCATTTGTAAAAGATGTTTAAAACAGTGTCTATACCAGGCTACACCAATGTATTGTGGTACTGTTTTAGAATTTAGCGCCGCAAACACTCCCTTTAATGGCGGATGCTAGCCGGTTCAATTTGTGACATTTTTCTTGCCTGCCACTCACGGGTATGTGTCTCTAGTAAGTATTACAAACTCTTTGGTGCACACAGAATCAGACAAGGCGCGACGGTCGAGAAAAGACACGAGGAGACAAGGAGAGGCAACACCGAATGACTGCTTGAAGTTCGTCGCGAGGAGACTGTCTGATCGCTGCAGTGTACTGCGCATGCGTTAGTAGTGGCTATGATTGCACGCTTCCTGTGCTTTCACTTTATACAAATACTATACTGTATTGTTTTGTAGTGCACATTATTCATAATGGAGCTCGATGCGGATAAATTAGTTGTTTTAGTACAGGAAATATACGTTCTGTAAAATCTTTGAAACAATATCACGAGAATAATGTGGTTTCTAAAAATATCTGAGAAATTGCAAATGAGATCAAAGCACCACGTGAATAATAATTAATCATCATCATCATCATCATCCTTCACGAATTAGGCCTCTCTAGACCTGTTTCGGCCCCATCTAGCAGTCTTCTTAAAGGTATTCCTGGTCGACGATGTCCTCTAGGTTTATATTGCATCATAATTTTTGGGATTCTTGAATTTTCCATTCTTCTTACATGATCTAGCCAATTGAATTTGTATCTGCTGATTTTTTCTTCTACTGACTCTACTTCTAATTGTTCTAAAATTTCTTCATTCCTATTTCGGTCTAAAAGAGTATATCCTGCTGTCCTGAAAAATTTCATTTCCGTTGCTTTGATTCTGTTCATGTCTTTTTACTTTAATGTCCAAATCTCGCTTCCGTATAAAAGGGAGGGTAATGCTAGTGTATTGTATATTTTTATTCTTGTAGATTTTTGTACTAATTTAGCTTTTAATGTATTGTTTATTATTCCTAGAATTTTTGTAAATTTGGTAATTTTCTTGTTCATATCTTTTTCATTTTGATAAGATATTTCACAACCCAGATAATTGAAATTTTGCACTTGTTCGAAGTATTGGTTATTGTGTATTATCTTACTTCTGACTGGGTCTTGTCCTAAAAACGCCATTACTTCTGATTTTTGTGCTGAAATTTCCATCCCAAAATCTTTTAATATTTAATTTAATGTATACAATCCTCTTTGTAAATTAATTAATAATAATAATAATAATAATAATAATAATAATAATAATAATAATAATTTGTACTAGGTCTACTTCTCCGCTCTATACCATCACTCATTATTGATTTAATATATTATTTTTCTTTACTGTGAGTCGTGAAGAAGTCATAAAATGACGTTTGCTCATTACCAGGGAAAGGATTTATATGTAAATACATATTTACTTATAAAGCTAATATAATTTATATTTTGCATTATCTTTATGTTTCACAATGTGTAGGGTTGAAAAATCCTACTTTTATTTTCCATATTTTTCCATATTTTAGAGTTTAGTACATATTTTCGTTAATTTCCATATATTTTCCATATTTCATATAAAACAGTCCATATTATATTAGGTTTAACAATAAAACAAAACAAAATTCCATTAACTTTTAAAAATACATTTCAACAATAGAGATTTAAACACATGTTCAGTAATCCCTTTAACATCAGAGTTATTTGAAAATTAGCAGTCCTATCAACAATGGGAAAGTAAGTTACAAAACTGTATTAATTTAATTTAAAATTTTTAACAGACTTCAGTTGTGCAGCTCAACAGTTAAATGCCAGTCAGAGTACACATAGGTTCAGTTTTGTAAATCATACTATAAAGACGGTAAATATGCCAAAAGTACGTCATTCAGTCAATTTAAAATCAAAACTAACAAGTTACATTTCAGAATTTAAAGAAGATGGTTTATCAACTGACAATAAAATATTATTTTGTAATTTGTGTCAGTGTGCAGTATCATCTACACAAAAGTTCCTGGTGCAAGAACACATTACAACTAGTAAACATCAGGCCAACAAACAACTAAATTCCAAGCAGAGACAATTGTTTTTAACACAACCAACAACATCGAATGTAAGATCTGAGTTTAACATCGACCTGTGCCGTTCTCTCATCTCTGCTGATATTCCTCTCTACAAACTAAAGAATAAGGTCTTCAGGGAATTCCTTGAAAAATATACTCAACATACAATCCCGGATGAGTCAACACTTAGGAAGACGTATGCTCCATCCATCTACGATGAGACAATACAGAAGATAAGAGATGAAATTAAAGATAGTTCAATTTGGGTTTCCATTGATGAGACTCCCGACAAAGAAGGTAGACTTGTTGGTAATGTAGTTATCGGTTTGTTAAGTGAACAATATTCTGAACGAATTCTTTTACATTGTGATGTTCTAGAAAAGTGCAATAACAAAACTATAGTTAAACTGTTCAACGAAGCTATGGGTATCCTGTGGCCAAAGGGTATTATGTACGATAATGTGTTATTCTTTATTAGCGATGCTGCCCCTTATATGGTCAAAGCTGGACAAGCATTATCTGTTGTATATCCTAAATTGACTCATTTTACTTGTGTGGCGCATGCATTTCATCGTGTGGCAGAAGTGGTCAGAGACAATTTCCCTAAAGTAGATTTGTTGATTTCATCAGTGAAAAAAGTATTTCTCAAAGCTCCCAGTAGAGTTAACGTGTTGAAAGAAATGTACCCTGAAATTCCATTGCCACCAAAGCCAATTTTAACTAGATGGGGTACATGGCTAGAAGCAGTTGAATATTATGCCGAACATATAGACTCTATTAACAATGTTCTCCTTGCATTGGACTCTGAAGATGCAGTCTCAATTGATACTGCGAAAACAGTTACCTGTGACATAAGTGTGAAGAATGACTTAGCTCACATTCAGCATACATTTTCATGCATCATAAAAACGCTCAAAAGTCTCCAAAATAGGCACCTTTCACTATCTGAAAGTTTTGAAATTATAAATAGTACTGTGGAACAACTGAATCGTGGTAGAGGTAAAGTTGCAGATGCAGTAAGAGCTGAGGTGGACACTGTACTTTCAAAAAACCCTGGATATGAAGAACTACAAAAGGTTGTTGCTGTGGTGAGTGGTGAATCAACAGTGAAGATTAACTTGGACTTATCCCCAGCAGACATTGTGAAATTGAATTATGTACCAGTTACTTCTTGTGACGTCGAACGCTCTTTTAGTCAGTATAAATCTATCCTCAGAGACAATAGAAGAAGATTCACTTTTCAGCACTTGAAAGAAATGTTTGTAACCTATTGTTATGGTAACAGACAATAAAAATTGTGTTTTGTTGAAACTACATTGGAAGATAAGGTACGTCCATTATATTTTTTGTTTAGTTTGATTAAAATGTACCAATATTTAACGTACATAGTCATTTTTTTATAATTTTAAGTCCATATTTAATTCCATATTTTGGTAAAAATCCATATTTAATTCCATATTTTGGTAAAAATAACTACATATATATTTACATATTTCATATATTTTTAGTCCATATAAATCCGTTCCCTGCTCATTACTTTAGTAGTACTTAATTTAATACGCTTTCAATCGGATAGATTTTTAGGTGTAGGCGTCCTTGGGAAGTAATAACCAACTACAATAGAATTTCTCATATAGACAGTCTTCTTTCATGACGCTATTTTCCAGTCTAGGTCAGTTTTTCAAACCCACAGAGCCAGCAAATCAGTTGTCGCGAGCAGACCGTGTAAGTATAATCGACAATGTGGATGACGTAAAAATCTAATTAATCTCTATAGTAACAAAATTGACGCTGAAAATTTAGAGAACGCACGATGATAAACACACGAACGAAATACCGTTGTCACATTACACAGTTTCTCACGATAAGAACAGATAATACAGATAGCAAACTGACAATTCGAAGGTGAAACAGAAGTTAATTTTCTAGTAAAATACAGAAATTTATTATGAATCTTGAACGGACAATCCGCTGTTTGAAGTGAATTATAAACACACGAATTCCACAGAGTGATTTGTACTTCTGCTTACAGTTTCTGCATTGGTGGCACAGGACAAGTATACCAGGGCAGAGGCTGGGATATCGAAGGGGTACACTCACCCAATTACAACCACCGTAGCGTCGGCATCTCCTTCATCGGAGACTTTACAAGTAAGTGACAAATATAATGGGGTTATATATTCATATGCGGATGATACCGTATTTCTTTTTGGTGAAAAATCTTGGAAAGGGACTTATATTAATGCGAATAATGGATTACAGGTAATTAAGGAGTGGTTTGATTCAAACGCTCTTTCTTTAAACACATCCAAAACAACTGTTGTTCCATTTTTACTAAGGTCCAGTGGTCTTCAATCCCCTCAATCTCCTTTTAGGCTCAAAATTCATCATTCAGATTGCTCTTCTCAAAATTGTGAATGTCCCATATTAACCGAATCCTCAGAAGTTAAGTATTTAGGTATTACAATCGACCAACACTTACGATGGAATAAACATATTACATATTTATGCAATAGATTACGTAAAACAATTTATAACTTTATTATACTTCGGTCATATTTACCAATCAATATTTTACGTCTCATTTATTTAGCTTTATTTCAATCCATTCTCCAGTATGGGATTTTAGGGTGGGGACATGCATGTATTTCCAATCTCACTCCACTAATACTTATTCAGAAAAGAATAACTAAAATATGCCTTAATAAACCAATTGATTACTCATCCGAGCTTTTGTTCACTGATTTTAATGTTTTGAAAATTAAACAGATGTATTATATTGCCTTGTTAATCTTCATACATAAAAATCGTAATAAATTCAAATTGTAACATCATAAATATGGAACTAAAAGATTCGATTTTATAAGACTAGAGGAACCGAAGTGTTTCACAAGCACAGCTCTGAGCCCATGGTACCTACTTTGGTCCAAGGTTATACAATAAAATAATTGATAAATACCCAAATTTGGAAAATTTTAGTATCAGAAATTTAAAAAAATAGCATTAGGAATTTAATTTTTAAAGAATATATTATATTGATTTAATATGTATTTGTATGATTTAAATTGTTAAAATTGAAATTGTATTTTTAAAGTTAATTTATTCCTGTAATTTTTTTTCTTGACCCAATTTGTGTCAAAATTATCTTTGTGTTTATCTTTGTGTTTCGATATCTCCCTGAGCACGTGTTTTTATCCCTTCAGGGAAGAACTAAGATTGTATTTTTGTACATGTCATTTTACTAAAAATAAACAGCAATAAAATAAACAACAATAACAATTAATAACAATACTTGATTAACATTACTGCATTCTCCCCTCTTTTGGGAAGCCTATCGTTAAACTTTAGAATAAGACACGCAAACTGTTCCAGCATTAGTGACTGTGCAGTGTCGACAAACCAAAGGAGGGAACAAAGAAGTGAAGATCAATAAAGATGGCTACGGAATGTATTTCGAATACTATTATCTCTGGACCAAAAATTCTGGTTTACTTAGTACAGGAGATGTTGTAAAAATATCAAGTTAAAATAAGTAATGCGTTTAATCAGCATGAAGACGAGTTCTCCTGAACGAAAAGGTTGTACTTTCGCTTGCACAAGAACGAAATTCAGTGAATAAAGGGGAATATTTTCCCTGAAATGATTACTTTACAAACGCCTCTGTATACTTGGTCGAAATGAAAGTGGCCGGCGTCTGAGAGACTAAGTTCGAATCGGGTATTTCCGTGAGCACTCGGAACAACCAGGCTTTGTTCAAAAGATTGCGTATATTCTTCTAGTAGTTATAATGGGGAACACAACTATTAATCACTAAAATCTTCCGAGAAAATATTTCATATGCGAGATTTAAAACAGACAGATTTTTCAGAGTGTTTAGACAGTGAATATTGTAACACAAACACTATTCACTGTATAACAGGTTATCAAGTGGAGTACGACCATTGCTCGTTATAATGGCATTCTGACTGCAGTAAAACTCTTAGCGTAGTTGGTAGAGCGTTAGCTAAGAGTTCGTGAGATTATAAGTTCAAATTTTCGTGGAGTTACTAAACTTTTTTTTTTAAATGCATCAGTGAAAGTATAACACGTTTTCGTCATTTTTTTTACACTTAGAATACTTTTCGCTTTATTTTTTTTCGTGTTAATAGAAACTTCTGACGCTAGATGGAACACTAAAGACAACAATTATGGGCTTTCATATTAAAATGCAATGTTAATTATTTTATTAATCCCTGCTGCTTTGCACTCTATTGCGTAAGGAACATTCAGTAGTAAATATGTTGACGGTTAAATAATTGGCAATAATTAATTTGCAAGTTGTGCTATAGGGAATATGATTATTATACTAATCTAAATCCGTAATCATCAGGGCCTAAACGTAGTAATTGTAAACAAGAAGAAAAACCATAATTCTGATGACAAAATATATCCTGATTTCTTGGAATTATAACCACAAATTTTCACCAATTTTGTAATTATCTGTAAGTAACATAAATTAACATAAGCAAATTATTTGATTATATTACACTAAAAGGAGTTGTAAAAATAAAAGAAAGGACAAAACAAAAAATTCTCTACGGAGATTCGAAGCATGCTCTGGAGGTAGCCCAAATCAGCGGCTTGTATTATGGAATTAACTGAAGCGGAGGTTTACGGTTGTGAACTGCGCGCTCACCCGAAGGGACTTAGAAAATTTCCACAGCTAAAGAGACCGGCCACTTTCATTTTGACCAAGTGTACAGTTGATTTCTCGCAACGTTGCACCACGGTTTTAGCTACTTGCCTGTATTCTGAAGTCGTTCCGAAGCCTATATATTTATTTTTAATTGGTTATTTCACGACACTTTATCAACTGCTTTGGTTATCTAAAGTCTGAGCGAGATGAAGGTGATAATTCTAGCGAGATGAATTCAGGGTCCAGCGCCTAAAGTTATCTAGCATTTGCTCCTAATGGGTTGAGGAAAAACCCCGGAAAAATTCAACCAGGTAATTTTTCCCAGCAAAGATTTGATCCCGGACCCGCTCGTTTTATGGTCAGACGTGCTAATTAAAGATGGGCAGAATCGAACAATCTGTTCTCGAATAATATTAAGAATCGAATAATTTACTCGAATAAAAGATCTCGAATACTTTTATCATTCGAATAACAAGCCCATTCTTTAACAGTAATTGAGTCCTGATCTCTTTCAAATTCTGTCGATCTCATATGAATTTGATTGCGAAATAAAACTAGCCTTGAACTGATGCATCACGTACAACAGTCATTTTCCACCGGTGTGCCGCGAATGATCCGCGAGAAAATGAAAACAGTAAAGTTTAACGCAGCGAAAACTGGAAAAATAAATGTGAAAAGAGTACTAAAGGGTGAGTCCACAAGACTCAACATTCAGCCAACGCGGTACAAATCAACATTCCGTAAACATATTCCTTCTAAAAATCTTCAAAATTCCTCTTGGTTGGGAACCACTGATGTAGATTATATGAGCGGGATTTTAATTTACACGTTTAGTGTCACACGTAGAAAAAGTTGAAAAACGCTGACGTAGATAATACAGTGCGTTCGTAGCTCGGCCGGACCGTTCCGCGGCCTTGGACTGGGTGAAGATTGGCGCGCCTGCCGCCAGAGTAGCGCTGTAGCTACCGCTGATGCGCCAGTCAAGTCCGGCCGAGCTACGAACGCACTGTAGTAACAAAAGTGCGTTGGTCAGTCGTCTTTTTGTTTTCATAAGCAGTATGTTTACTTAATCGATACCTGATTTCCTTCATAAAAACTATAATTCTGGCGTGTGGTCAAGTGATATATATCAACATTCAATTCAAGTATATTTTAGTCATTATGAGAAGCAGAGCATGTAGTTAGACAGAAATAATTTGTTAATTTGTATGTATATTTTTCATTGTTTGATTAAAATTAAATCAAATTTAAACAGTTTTTTATTGACATAGTGAGATTTATCATTATTCTACAAGAAAGTTACCATATTGTGACTCCTGGGTGAGACTAGCGAAGTCTAAGCAATAGTTCACATCAATTGCAATGTCTATTTTTAATAAACTTACATATAGTACACATATTTTTATTTTATTATATTTAAATGTGTTACTCGTTACTGGCTAATCAAAAACTCTTTATATATATATATATATATATATATATATATATAAATGAATTTATGGAAACTAGTGTTGATATACTACAGGGTGGACCGCTCGAATGTACCTAATTTCAATTGTATGTGACAGGTGAACGGTTGAAGATAGAACCTTACGGTAACGTTTATATGAAAGGAAAACTCAAGATGTTTCGAGTCCTGTCGGTAGATGATGAGCACACACGGTTTCTTTTCGTAGAGTGTATCGACTGTCAAAATGGCGACACCGCAGATGAAAGCGCAAACTGTGTTGTGGTATGCGGAGTTTAAATCAATTGTTGGAGTTCAAAGGGAGTATCGGCGAGTGTTTAACCATGATGCTCCAACTGTTAAAAGCATTAAGAAGTGGCACGATACATTTTTAGGTACAGGATCGGTGTTGAAGAAGCATGGTGGTGGTCGTAGAACATCCGACGAAATGGTTGCAAATGTTCAAGCCGCGTATGAGCGAAGCCCGCGGAAGTCATTAAGAAGAGCTTCGAGGGAACTTCGAGTACCAAAATCAACATTGCAACGAATTGTCACAAACGTCTCAAGCTGTACGCATACAAAGTGCAGTTAATGCAACGTCTGGAGCCGGATGACAAATCCAAACGAGTGGAATTCGCCAATACGATGCTAGACCGTCTCGGCGCTGATCCTGATTTTATGTCCAAGATTTTCTTCTCGGACGAAGCCACGTTCCATATGTCAGGTAAAGTAAACCGGCATAATGTGCGGATCTGGGGATCCCAGAATCCTCATGCTATACAAGAGCACGTTCATGATAGTCGCAAGTTAAATGTGTAGTGCGGTTTGTCACGGCAGCATGTCATTAGACCTTTTTTATTCGCCGAGAAAACTGTGTGTGGTACCACATAACTTGACATTCTGGAGCAGTTCTTCTTTCCACAAATCAAACACCTGCAACCTAACATCCTTTTCCAGAAAGATGGCGCTCCTTCACACTGGTTCAATGACGTTCGTACAACTTTAGACAACGTGTTCCCTGGCCGTTGAATTGGTAGGGGAGAACCGATCGCTTGGCCCTCGAGATATCCGGATTTAACACCGCTCGATTTCTTTCTCTGGGACTACGTCATGTACGTCACCCCAGTCAGAGACCTTCGTGATCTTCGGGAGCGCATCATAGAGGCTATTGAGAGCATTCCAGAAGACATGCTCCAACGTGCTTGGCAAGAAATCGTTCATCGCCTCGATATCGTCACAGTGACAGCTGGAGCTCACGTAGAGATATGGTGATGTGTATATAGAAACTTGTTGAGTTTTCCTTTCATATAAACGTTACTGTAGGTTTCTATCTTCAACCGTTTACCAGTCACGAAATTAGGTACATTCGAGCGGTCCATCCTCTATTTTAATTTTCTTATTTTTGACTGTCTATGTATCTACGATACCACGACTGTTTTAATCAATAAATCAAAATAGTTTGGAAACCATTTTTCTTCTTCTTCTTCTTCAGATAAACTACCGACAGCGAAAATGCTGCAACTTGCCAAATCTCTCATCAATTGCGGCGTCAAACGAAATTCCATAGCAGCAAACTACACGCTTCTGGGGCACAGACAGGTCCGGATAACAGATTGTCCAGGCAACGCCCTATTCAAAGAGATCAAGACCTGGCCGCACTGGAAAAACATCAAAACCACGCGCATATAATTCTAACACATCGGCATGAACTTACAATATCACTTGCAAGACTGTTTCCACACCGATCAGCATGAACGTTTATTTTAAAACGTAACAGCAGCAATAACCTCATAGCACGGTTCCGGTAGAACAATGACACAATTGCAAAATTAGGGTGAATATTTAAAACACCCCTATCTGACTAGTACTATTAAAAAGTAATAAAAAATTACGAGTATACCTAATACTGTGTTTTATTTCGATTGGCATAATCAGGCTTCGAGACTTCGGACCCGATAGAGCAGTTCAGTGGGAAATCTGCATAACGGTGTACTGAGTTTAGTGGTAAACTGTACAGTGGGTGGGAGTACTGTAGAATGAATGCCAACAATTACGCAAAGGAAGACGCTCTGGATTTGAAGGTTCTGATGAATAATTTGGTTTTCATACAAACTGTGTCTAAAACTATTACACGGTTAGAAAAGTCAGAGCAAGAGATGCAGGAAGCCCTCAAATTAATTTACAAAATGATGCAGAGAATTAATGAGACATCAAGTACACCGGTTACTGAACGTGTAAAACAGAAGTGGAAATCAATTTTATGTAAAAATAACTGATATGGAACAGTGTGTAATATAAACAGCAAATTAGTCGGCATAGTCATTCGAGAATAAAAGACTGTCTCTGAACCTGCAATGATGTTAGGTTTTTTCGTTTTGCTCCTATCACGTCATGCGACGTAGAGCGCAGCTTTCTACAGTACAAACTTTGGCAGATAACCGAAAAAGATTTACGTTTGAGACACTGAGAATGTATCTTGTAGTAGGTACATTGCAATTCGGTACTGTAACTGCACTTCCTAAAGACGACCAATAGGATAAATGAAAAAATTTAAATTGCTCCATGCTTATTTCCACCATTAGGGGAGAGTCGGGTAGTATCGGACAGCAGGTAATATCGGACAGTGAGTTTCTTTCATCTACCACACGATGATAGTACCTGATTGACATGGTTACGTTTCTGTGATGTCGCATAGAAAAACGTAACCATGTCATTCAGGTACTACCATATGGTGGTACATGAAAGAAACGCACTGTCCGATACTACCCGATGTTCGATACTACCCGACTCTCCCCTAACAATGTGTATAATTAAACACAAATGCTTATAAAAGACAAGAGAATATATGCTTTTCACATTCTTTTGACATTATCATTGTGTAATGTATATTTACTTTCAGAATGTACATATGTGTGTTTCCCCATACTACTGTACTCTACTCTAAACAGCAACGTTGTTACCTCAACACATCTCTATCTACCTGCAGCGAGTCAACAACCTATAGTGCATGCACGGTAAAGTTATTGTATCGGGTCCAAAGTCTCGAAGCCTGGTCATAATATATATATATATATATATATATATATACACATATATATACATGTATTTATATAGATATAAGATTGTTTTTCGCTTCTCGTGAAAAACATTTTATGTTGCACTTACGTCGTTGTTCCTCCGGAACAGCGATGTTACTGAAGACAGCATCTCCGACTAACAGACATGTTCGTAAGCACAGGATATTATGCCTAATAGATCATTGTTTAATTCATATAAATGCTCCAGTACCACACGAAAACCAAAGGCACATAACACGATGGAAATTTATGTAAGTACATAACTTTAATTAACGTATGTTTAAAAAAAAAACTGCGAATCACATAGCGTTAAGAAGTTTCTGCACAGTAGGTAGCAAGCTGAGAAGCAGCTAAATACGAGAGTTGAGTGGCAGCACTGCTTGCTACAATGTATGAGATAAAAATATGATGAAATCCCAAACCTATTAGTTCGTTCATAACTTATCCTTAAACACTCTGATTAAATTGAAGGTCAAAGACTTTGTGAAATTATTCCCACACCAAACGTTTCTTCCAATAATTACATTGAACGATTAGAAGAGCCTATGGGCTGTAGCAATATCTTCTTGAAAGAAGGCATTTGAAACTTCAACACCATTCAGTGGCAAATAAAGTAAACGATACCTCACTGCAATAAACTCCAGAAACAACAGACGTGTTAAAAACCAAATCAAATCATTAACCATTTTGATATCGCAATCTACACTCAATTTTTTTTTTGTCAGAATGTAATTGTGTAGCCCTTAATGCATGTAGATTTTCCGATTATTAAATGTGTGCATATTGAAAATTTACACAGAATCGAAAAAAAGAAAACAGTTACACGTTTCAAGCCTAAAAATTCTACAAATTCCAGGATCAATCCCTAGAACAATGGAAATAACAGTAACCAGAAAACTATAATTCAAATTCTGAACAGTCATTTAAGACTATGCTTTCAATGAAGAAAGTAGTTACAATATTACGAAAAATTCTTAAAGAAATGTAAAAGTGACTATGCTTTCAATGTAGACAATAGCAAATTCTTGTAAATACTAAAATATGTCCCTCTTAGAGATGAACAACGATCGAGAATGCGAGACTAACAGTGCCCCCAAAGCCGAAAACCCGCACGACAATGCTGTATTACGTCGCGTCGTTGACGTAAAGACTGGTTGTGAGTGTTCCGAGATTCGAGATTGATCACTCCCGAAATCCCGAAGTCATGCAGCCTTGAATCCCCACAGTTGTTTATATCTGATTGAATTTTTATCTACTTTGGCAACTGTTATATATGTATAAACAATGAAGTAGCCTATTTGAAACATCATCTCTACCTTTCAGTGTATAATAATCCGTTCCCCAGTCTTTATTTAATTACTAGGCCCTTATTAAAAGGCTAGGAATTCTATTTTCATATGTTTAAGATCAAATGTGCAATCTCAAGTAAAATGATATTAATGTTATGCTTTATGTTTCTTGGAAATGCAAATTTATTTGAGAATTGTTTTTTTATTTATGCTCAACCATGCCGAAATGTAGTAATTATACACCTGGTAGCAGTCCTTTGATGCATGTCATTAAAGTACATCTACTCATTAAAGTACAGGTGTTCAGCTAATGACAACTCAGCTTACAGGTGTTCAGCCAATGACAAGTCAGCTTTGTACCGTTATAAAACCGCAAGTATCGATTATTCTCGGATATGCAATCGAAAGACAACTAGCGAAAAGTCTCGGAGGCTGGAAATCCAATACTGTCGCAGAAGGTTATGTTCTGTTACTATAATAATTAGCGATAATTGTAAATAATATTCAAATAAATTCAATTTGTCATCTCGTTTTTCAATGTCGAATTCAATAATCAAGGTTATATCAAGTTTAACGGGATTACATCAAGGTCAATGACATTATTGTTCCTCGCAAAAAAATCAATACTTTCGCGTCTGCGCACATCTCACAATTCACGACCTAGAACAAGGTCACTTCCGATCTTGTCAGATACAAATAAAATGTATACATCTGAATGATTTCAAATTAGAAATATGGTCGAGCATAAAAAGTCATATGAAACTTGCCTATAATAGTAATTAAGACGCTCGTATGAATATTATGAAACTCACTTGCGCTCGTTTCATAAATATCCATACTTGCGTCTTAATTACTATCACTATAGACTCGTTGCATAATGTACTATTATATACGTAACCTAGGTAATATCACGTAATAGAATAAGAACATTTTGATAACTAAGGTACTGTTCTGTTTTGTCTTTTTTATCTCATTTAAACATTTATAATGTTATTCATTTCAATTATGTATGTTATTCAAAGTTACGAAATCTTTCCACGCCGACCAAATGCTATTTCGAGAATTATGAGCGAGACTCGAAGCGAACGAGAATGACGAGACGAGACGAGACGAGACGAGACGAGACGAGACGAGACGAGACGAGACGAGACGAGACGAGACGAGACTCGAAAGACAAATGCAATGAACACAGCGAGCAAGAGCAGCAGTTAGTTTGTTCATCTCTAGTCCCTATGTTTCATGCTCTTTTTAAAATATGTAACCTCAAATACGTAACGTTACTTGTAAATAGTGATATAATTGGTAACCTGTACATTTATGGTGTAGTGCAGAGGTCGGCAAGCTACGGCCCGCGGCCCGCATACGGCCCACAATATACTTCTATCCTGCCTACTGGCGAAAGACAAAAAGTATATAAATCAATTAATAGATTTAAAAAAAAAATAAGTACAATTTCTTTCAACCTGGAAATAAAAAATTATTACTGTGGAAACTTAACAGCTTCTAGTACGATTGATTAGTAAGAGAGGCACATTCCCTCTCTCTTATATAGGCCTACTGTATTACCACAGTCTAGCATATACAGTCACGAAGCTCAATACGTAGTAAATATGCAAACACTAGGTAGTTGCTCACCACTAGGATCGCTAATATCGCCTCATTACAGGCAATGCAAAATAGTACCGGCACAGTCTATTGTTTCTAGAACCCTCAAAACTCAAGCTTCGTGACTGTATATAGTAGACTGTGGTATTACTATCATTGGTCGATCTGTGGAGAATGTTAAGAGAACATTTACTGCTTTAGAAACAGCAGCCCAAAAAATGGGGCTGAAAATTAACGAACAGAAGACTAAGTACATGATTGTTGGATGTAAAAAACAAAAAAGGGACTTGACAACAACAACCCATTTAAAAATTAATCAATATAAATTTCAGAGGGTCTCTAGTTTTGTATATCTGGGCTCCTTAATCAATGACACTAATGATATTAGTGAAGAAATTGATAGAAGAATTCAAAATGCAAATAAAGCATATTTTGGATTATTGAGGCACTTTAAGTCAAGACTTCTTACAAGGGAAACAAAATGCAATATTTATAATGTTTTGGTAAAACCTGTATTAACATATGGCAGTGAAACGTGGACCCTCTCAAAGACTCATATGTCAAGATTGAGATCCTTTGAAACCAAAATTCTAAGGAAGATATATGGCCCAATATGTGATAAAGGAGAATGGCGAATAAGATACAACTTTGAACTTTACCAACTATATAAGTCCCCTGATGTGGTTACAGTCATTAAAATATCAAGATTAAGATGGGCAGGACATGTGCAAAGGATGGCAGATCATGATATACCCAAGAAAGTTATGGGGAATAAATTTGAAGAAAAAAGGAGTGTAGGACGACCAAGACTGCGATGGATGGATGGAGTGTTAGAGGATCTAAAGAAAGTGGGAATTAAAGGATGGTGGTTGGTTGCCAGGGACAGAGATGCATGGAAGAGAGTTCTAAGGGAGGCCGAGGCTCAAATTGGGCTGTAGTGTCGATGATGATGATGATGATGATGATGATGATGATGATGATGATGATGATGATTACTATCAATTCAACAAATAGCTCCTTCACTATGTCCTTCCTGCATTATGTAATGAACTCACCCGTCCAAGCAAGGCATTATTACAGTACCGCGCAAAAGATTTTATGAAATGTTAGAGTTATTACAGAAGAAATTTCACGCACGATTTCAGGATTCCGATACATATTCCAAGGATATTCGCTTATTTCAGAACCTTTTCGCCATTGAAACAGAGACTATCTGAAATGTACCAACTTGAACTCAATGACATGCAAACTAATGACGAACTGAAAGAAATATTCCATTCAAATACCAGGCTACAATTTTACAAACGTCTCTCAGTTACACAGTTTCATAACATAAAAAACTTGCAGCTAAAATGTTGACAGTTTTCGGGAGCATTTACATACAGGACTTTCATTTCAAAACTTCCCAGTCTAAATAACTATTTAAACTGAATTGAATTTAAACAAAAAAAAAAAAACACGTCAATTTAGATATTAAGGGGTAAGTCTGAAGGCAGGCTTAATTGCATTTTAGATTTCACCCCCAACCACCCCCACTTTGAAATTTCAAATGACACCCCTATATTTTTATACTTAAATATGAAAGAGCATCCAATTGTTTATACACCTCATTCATTTATTTCACATCTTTTGTTTTATATCGTTGCCTGGCAACCTCGATTGTTGTTACTGTTGATCAGAGCTGAAGATACAAATACTATTGAACATTGTGTTCGTGTATTAAATTATTTTAAAATGGTGTATACCATTCAAGAGAGAACAGAAAGCTCTTAATGAGCATCATTTAAAAATAAAAAAATATATATTGGGTGTTCCATTTAAAATAAGAGAGTTGCAGTTACTTCCGGTTAAGCCGGAAGTAGAAAAACTCGGTAATACCACAGTCTAGTATATACAATCACGAAGCTTGAGTTGTTGAGGGTACTAGGAACAACAGACTGTGCCGGTACTACTTCGCATTGTCTGTAATGAGGCGATCCTAGTAGTTAGCAACTGTCTATGGATGCATATTCCCTACGTATTGAGCTTCGTGACTGTATATACTAGACTGTGGTAATACCATTATTGAGTTCTTAGTATATGGTTATCCCCATTAACCAAGTTCCATGTCACTGAACCACATGCTTCAATAGTAATATGCGTTACAAAAGCGGTATGTTGAAGTTTTCATGTTCGAGGGAAAGTTTGAAAAAGCGAAACGTAGTTGAGCTTTTTTAATTTCCGAGAATTGAAAGAAAACATACCGCTCGTGTATCGTATATTTTTGTGCGAAGATCGTTTATTACATACCTGAAAGAGGAATTTCTAATTAGTTGCAATGAAATCTCCATCTTGGTTTCTGTTCAATGACGGCAAATTTGCAAAACAAAAATATCTATCTTCAACATTGTTGCTTTAAAATTTTTTCTGTGTTTACTATACTCCAGCAGGCCGTGATATACGTCTGTCTTTTTTTCCCCCCCAGTCTATGATGAATCTGGAATCTTGTTGATTTTTCACGGCTTCCTTAATGTTACTTGCATCACGAATGCAGTAACTTTAGTGGAGTTGTAGAGTTTACTTAATTTTTGCAAATATTTAAAAACAATAATTAACAGTGCAATTTAGGTGAAATTGCAGTGGTGAGTTTCCAATTTATAATTATTACTATATTGAACGTCTCTAAAAATAATATGTTAAAAGCCTAAAGCAGTAAAATCAATATGTCACTTAAGAGGTAAGAAGAGGGAAATTGTTATGTGTGTTAGGTTGGGAATATTAAAAGTGGAATTTTAGACTTTCCGCGGATTGGTTTTGTGCGGAAACCAAGCAAATACGCACGATCTCGCACAAAAGTTATTCAGGTGGTGCGGGACTTTTTAACTATAAATTTGTGTGTGACACAAATTAACGATAAAATTAAACACTACCTAAGAAAACGAAGATTTTTAAATAAGAGAAAGCTAAGTAAAGAATGCTACAGAAAATATAAGAAATGGAAAAATTTTATTGACTACTGTTTCAAGAATAATATTAATTTGTAGGAAATTTATTTTCCCAAGGCAAGATGCCAATATGGAACTTCAACATGTTTACTCTACACTAACTCTAACGACAGCATATAACTAAATAAATAATAAATTCTTAAACCAGTCAGCCATTAGGCCTACTTACATAATGGCTGTCATATCGTTAGACAAACACAACACCGAAATCTGACAAAGTTCAAGGATTACAAAACTTTATTTTTATACCTTATCATCTCAATGTGACATGGATTATCAGCACATTTCGATAGTTACGTAATTTCTCATTTGTGTTACTGATAAAAACTTGTCTCATATTCGGCAAACGAGGTAATGATTCAGTAGCAGTAATAAAGTCTGTTGTACAGCAAGATTACTTCAAGTTATCACTAGTAGAGAGAAATATACTGACTTCCTGCTAAAAAGCATTCAAACATGCGTTTTGAAGAAAACCCTTTGCATATTATCACTCCGCTGCTGCGAAGTGAAGCACTTACACAGTTACTGCCGGGGTCCAAGGATGTTTACTTAAAAATGGAGAACTGCCAAATTGCTGGGTCCTTCAAGATCCGTGGATTTGGTCGACTTGCACAAAAAGTAAGAAGCTTAAGAACTTGTAGGCTACTATATAGTGTATGTATATGTGTGTATATATAAATATACAGGTTATATAGCCTATTATATAATTTGTGTAACATTCCCAGCTTAGTAAATAGTTACCTGACACAAGTATTAAAAATTCCATTTTATCCATGACCATAACGAAAAACATGTCTTTACTAAATACTTTTGTGCGAGATCGTGCGTATTTGCTTGTTTTCCGCACAGAACCAATACGCGGTAAGTGTGAAATACCACATTCAGTATTCCCAATGTAACACACATAACAATTTCCCTCTTCTTACCGCTTAAGCGCGACATTCATTTTACTGCTTTAGGCTTTTAACATATTATTTTTAGAGACGTTTAACATAGTAATAATTATAAATTGGAAACTTACCACTGCAATTTCACCTAAATTGCAATGTTAATTATTGTTTTTAAATATTTGCAAAAATTAAGTAAAGTCTACTACTCCACGAAACTTATTGCATTCCTGATACAAGTAACATTAAGGAAGCCGTGAAAAAATCAACAAGATTCCAGATGCCGATGTTATTACTGCAATATGTTATATAAATAATATCGTTAAAATATTAAAATGAAAAATAAATCATTGCATAACCTTACCGTTTGTTTTAAGTTCGCATTTATAGACTGGGGGGAAAAAAAAGACGGACGTATATCACGGCCTGCTGGAGTATAGTAAACACAGAAAACATTTTATAGCAACAATGTTGAAGAAAGATATTTTGGTGTTCCGAAGTTGCCGTCATTAAACAGAAACCAAAATGGGGATTTCATTGCAACTAATTAGAAATTCGTTTTTCAGGTATGTAATAAACGATCTTCGCACAAAATAATGTACGATACACGAGCGGTATGTTTGTTTTCATGTTCTCAATCTTTTCCTCGGCCATGAAAACGTCAACATACCGCTCTTGTAACGTATATTACTATTTCCATTCAACTATTACTCAAGAAGTTAAATATATTAGTTACTAGATGTCACTACCTCTACTTCTTTATTACCATTTCTTAAATATACATACACTCAATCTCCTTCTCTTTTCTCTATCTACTACGTCGTAATTTGTGCATTGCATCCATATCTAATAGGTTTTTTTTTTTTAATTTGTAATAATTTACCTTTTGGGAGGCGAGGAGACTTGAACCTGCGAAGTTGGGTTTATTGGGTTTATAGGAATAGGAATAGGATTTTATAACAATATGCGTTAGTCAACTGAGCTAAACAGACACGGTGATTAATTACGTTTTAATATTCCTCTTAAGTTTACAGAAGTAAAATGTGAAATTATTTTAATCACATTAGACCCGTGAACACTTCTAAATAATCCCTGAAACTTCAAAAAGATGAAAATACACGTTTAAAATGAAAAAAAATATATATTAAAATTATGTAATTAATTATAATTTGTTATTTATCCAACGCCTTAGATACTATTCTTCACTAATCATGGCCTCCTACATCATGACCTACCTAGTACACGTATCGATTCTAAAATCCATGCCATGATATGTGATTATATGAGGACTTATTTTCAACATATTTTCTTTTATAAAACAGAATTTTTCGTTATGGTCATGAATAAAATTACGTATGGTACTTGTGAGCGTGATCTTTATTGCGCTCGTGTAATTTAAGCACTCGGCTGATGCCTCGTGCTTAAATCTTTCCACTAGCGCAATAAAGATGCACTTACCTCACAAGTACCATAAATATTATTTTGTAAGCAGGGATGTTTTTGAAACGAGACCACATGCCGAGTGTAGCAAAACGTGCGAGCAAAATAAAATAATCTTTAACATGTCTGTCATACACTATTTTTTAGACAGCCATACGTCCGTGCTGGTATAGAGACAAATCCCCTGGAATTTTCACTGCTGTATTCCCTCTCATTGTAATAGTGAATAATAGTGAGACTTTATTAAGTATAATATTAAAAGCAGGCCGTGGCGAAGTTCAGTGCAGAACATTCGACTGCAAATCGAGAGTCCCTGGTTCAAAAATCTGTTGCCTCTAATTTTTATATTGTAATTAAATTTAATTCTTAAATGTTCCATACAGCAACTTATAAAATGTTGTTGAAGCAACTAATTTAATTTGTGCACGACTCTTAATCAAAAACAATCGTTTTTAAAAGTACGTTTGAATTTGTTTTCACTGCTTTATTGCTCGGTTGCCATTGCTGCCGTGTGACATTTGGGGGGAAACAATTGACAATTGGCGCAAACAACTGAAAGTCAGTGTTAAAATACTTTTCGCAAGCTACCTTATAATAATCAATTTAACATGTTTGCTTAGCATTAAAAGATCTACGAGTACTTATAGGAATGGCTGTCCAAAAACTATAGACTATAAGTTCTAGAGGAATAATCTAGTAATAGTAATATACGTTACAAGAGCGGTATGTTGACGTTTTCATGGTCGAGGAAAAGATTGAAAAAGCGAAACGTAGTTGAGCTTTTTTAATTTCCGAGGACATGAAAACAAATATACCGCTCGTGTAGCGTACATTATTTTGTGCGAAGATCGTTTATTACATACCTGAAAGACGAATTTCTAATTAGTTGCAATGATATCTCCATGTTAGTTTCTGTTTAATGGCGGCAACTTCGGAAAACTAAAATATCTTTCTTCAACATTGTTGCTATAAAATGTTTTCTGTGTTTACTATACTCCAGCAGGCCGTGATATACGTCTGTCTTTTTTTTTCCCCCAGTCTATAAATGCGAACTTAAAACAAACGGTAAGGTTATGTAATTATTTATTTTTCATTTTAATATTTTAACAATATTATTTATATAACATATTGCAGTAATAACATCGGCATCTGGAATCTTGTTGATTTTTTCACGGCTTCCTTAATGTTACTTGTATCAGGAATGCAATAAGTTTCGTGGAGTAGTAGACTTTACTTAATTTTTGCAAATATTTAAAAACAATAATTAACATTGCAATTTAGGTGAAATCGCAGTGGTAAGTTTCCAATTTATAATTATTACTATGTTAAACGTCTCTAAAAATAATATGTTAAAAGCCTAAAGCAGTAAAATGAATGTCGCGCTTAAGCGGTTAGAAGAGGGAAATTGTTATGTGTGTTACGTTGGGAATACTGAATGTGGTATTTCACACTTACCGCGTAATGGTTCTGTGCGGAAAACAAGCAAATACGCACGATCTCGCACAAAGTATATTGCCATAACAGGCATTCATTTAATATCCCAAGTCAGAGTTTTATATCCATCCAATACATATTTACGAAGTGAAGATCCACGATTATTATGTGAGTAAACAAAACAGCTTTCGTAATTGTCAGAATAATAACAAATAAATCTAGACTAATAACTACATATTATCGTTGTGTGACTATGCGTCCTTGCGGGTGTATAGGGACTATTTTACCAAAAAGAAAATCAACACGATCATAATTTCATTACGAATATTTCTAACTGATGTGAATTTCTAAATTTCAAACTCACATATTACAAAAATCTTAAGTGTTAAATTATTTTGGTGCAAGAAACGTGGGTAAATTACTCGATCGCTTCAGTATTTAAAAGAAAAAGCATATTATAGAAAGCTGTTCAGAATTTGGAAGACGTAAGTGACGGTAACGGCAAATCCTCGTGAACCCTGTATATCAAGATTCGTTGGAAAGAGCATGAGTATTTCCCAAGCATGACAAATATTTGTATTTCCCCTAAAAAAAACTGCCCCAATACCACTCTTGTTCACGAAACAAACAAAACAAACTGGATCAAGTACAGCCAGTGCAGTGGATAGTTGGAGAATGTAAACAGTCGCGCAAGGCCACCCACATGCTCTTTACCTCCCCGTGAGGTTGGCCCGTAGGGGAGGAAAGAGGCTACGGCATGTTTACATTCTCCAACCATCCACTGCGCTGGCTGTACAATGAATCCAAGATGATAAATTGATTAAACAAATCTTACATTATATACCTAAAGGAAGATAATGTCAGAGTCGACCTTGGAGGAGGTGGAACGAATGTACTGGAACCGGCTTCACACAGCCTAATTCATATCCGCCCCTGAGCACGAGTTCTACTCTTTCAGGGGCGAGCTAAAGTGTTTCTGTATATATATTTTATGTTACAATTATTAGCAAAATAATAAATAAATAAATAAATAAATATAGTGAAAAAAAAAAATTTCCTTTTTAGAACTCCTCTGTGATCGTCGCAAAAATCTATACAATTCTTTATTTAGATGCCATTGTTCTGCTGCAAATGTAACACTGTACTTTTGACTGTTACATGATAGACGTGAATCTTTGTTTTAGAATCTTGGTCCCTCTAAACACTATTCAATTCTGATACAATCGTTCGTCCTTTATAAATTCTTTTATTAATGTATTACTCATTGCTGCCGTCTTCAGTTATTTTCGTAATTAATTGTCTCCTCTGAACAAATCAGTTGAAGGAGGAAGGTTGTGAACATCTAGTGGCTGCAACGTCTGGTAACACAGGTGCCGCTGTAGCATATGCCTCTAAACTGCTTGGAATTCCGTGCACAGTCTATTTGCCAGAAACATCCCCTGATCTGTGTGCGCAGAAGCTGCGTCTATGTGGAGCTGAGGTCAAGGTAAGAAGACAAAAATAATATCATACAATCACTAACTGGTTGATTATGCGGTATGTGTATGTATCCTACAGAATGTTCGTAAAATGCTGCTCAAGAAACACAAAATGCGATGACAGGATTAAGACACGTAAAATCACGATTGTAACTTGCCCGCTAAATCGCAATTTTACCCAGAAGTCAAATGAATCGATGTATTTCTGCGAGTTAACGTGGCTTTAATCAAGCTTCGTACTAAGTATCACTCTAAATACTTTTAACGGAGTAACTCTTCACTTTCTGAAATCGATTCCGTGATGTCAGAAATTATTATAGCACTCGATTGCTACATTGCAGGAACACATAGGCGTAATAGTTCCCAGGTCGAAGAATTACAGACTACTGCCTCTTTCTAGCATTAGGTATGAAGAAAACATAGCCTAATCCTGAGCAGTTACATTTCGCGGCAAAAAAAGGGCCGCCGACAATTTGTATAATCTCTTCAGGCCTGATGTACATTATAGTGTACATTGTTTTCTCCCTTTTTTGGAATGTCTTGGATACTTTTAAATATTTTGAAAAATTCAATGTGATAGAAATGGAGAATATTATTTTTGAAACATTTCTATACCTGAATTAAAAATAAAATTTGAAATTTTGGGGCCCCAGGGGTCAAAATTGTCCCCAAATTTTGATTTTCTGTGAAGACTTGATTTGGGAATTTTGGATCCCCAGAATGATTATGTGACCAGTTTTTTTTTTCAATTGTTTTTAATATAAATTCAGGTCTGAAGGGGATACTCCAGATACATAATACGATCGTACTGCGCATGCTTGTCTCAAAGCTGCCGTTCACCAGAGAACACATAATTAAACCAATTAAATTTGCCGATTATAAGAGTGTGAAATATGATATAAAACTGAATGGAGGGTTGATTTTAGGTACAACTGAAAAGAGAAACAAAATCAGCCGAAGCGAATATGAACAGAAAAATCACGCATTATACCGAACTGATATCAGTTTCAGGAGAGTATGGCACGGGTATACAGAACGAGTGAATAGAACTATGGTCCCTCCCAGGAATCTGTAGAGTAGAAAGACAAAATAAGACCTCTGCGCAAGTAGTATGTGGGAGGGTGAAGGCCAATAACCGCTCTGGGGGAGGCAATGGTTGAACGAAGCTAAAAATCGCTTGCAGGGAGGGGATCATTTCTATCTGAACTCTCTACCACGAGCATCTTATCCCTTAGCGGCCTCGAGCTGACGCTGCCCGCAATATACTCCGGCACAGGTAGACTCCGCCCCCATATGCTTCAAGTCACCCTACAGATTCCTGGGACAGACCATAGTTCAAAGTTTGACTCTCCGACAATCTTAATTTTTTTAATTACGAATTTCCCCATCATGTCTCCAAAAGCTAGATTTATATGTCAATGTCCCTTACATTACATGCCCGAACTCTAGTAAATAACATCCCACTCTCCCAAGCAATGCTTCTGTCTGTAAATAAAACAATCTGTCATGTCGTTACTCTTGAATATGACAAGAAAAGCAACAACCCCGACAACAAATCATTGCCCTGCTATTGTGCATTGACAGCTACCAGAGTAATTGGGGTTCTATTCCATAATATTGTGGACTTCATGCAGCGCCGTGCAGAAGGACGAGATAACATCACAGTCTAGTATATACAGTCACGAAGCTCAATATGTAGGAAATATGCATCTATAGATAGTTGCTAACCACTAGGATCGCTACTATCGCCCCATTACAGACAATGCGAAATAGTACCGGCACAGTCTATTGTTTCTAGTACCCTCAACAACTCAAGCTTCGTGACAGTATAATATTAGACTGTGGTAACATTATGAGGTGTGTGGTCTTTTTCCCATGCCGTAGGTTGTGAGTTCGCCTATCGGTGCTGTAAAATTACTTTTTATTTTACTTTTTCAATGATTTATTTTTAATGTTTAATGACACAGCTGTTACACGTCACGGAAATAAATAAATGAACAAATAAATAAACAAATTAATGAATGAATAAGTAAAAAAGTAAGCAAATAAATAAAAAATAAGTAAGTAAAATTACAACTAGGCGAACAGCTCATGTTTGTTCTGGACGGCTAAAAAGTCGAGACCTTCATGAACTAAGTCACATGAAAAGCGGCTTAGGCGAGACGAATAATTTTGTATTTTAAGTGTAATGTTGTACTATACGTCACTAGCCTTAAGCAAAATATACAAAATTTGTTACAGGTTGTGGGAACCTATTTTAATCAAACCCAAGAACATGCAATAGAACACGGTAAAAAGCCTGGAGCTGCTTATGTAAATCCATCACATCCAGAAATTTGGTAAGAAATTCTTGTTCTATATTATACTATCAGGTACTTTCTCGTAACATGAAAAATAAATATAAATAACAGTAGCCTATTACATCATAACAATACTCACGTGTTCATCAGAAGCGACCATTTGACCTGGTAGAGACACGGAAGTCAACGTCCTTTATCTGCAAAGAAAATGTCTTATTGAAAGAAGTGTTTTAATTTACACGAGTTCAAATTTGACTTCCAGATCTGGAGGTCCTGGGTTCGATTCCCGGGCTCGGCTCTCTCTGAATTTTTCTTGAAGAAGAAAAATTGCCTGGAAATTTGTATAAATGTCAGTATGCCGGGTTAATATTAATTAGCCAATATTCAAAAAATATAAAATACAATATATCAGGACTGTCGCTCGGCAGTAACCTGAACACAAGTTTCAATGTCACATTGTTGACAAGTAAAGGCCTCCCCAAACAGACGCGATACGGAATGCGTTACGATAGCGTTACGATTTCGCGATAACGCAATATCGCACTATCGCGAAGAGGTGCCCAAACTGGCGCGTCCGCGATATACGATATTCTAACGTCCCCAGCCAATCAGATTATCGTAATGGGTGACCACATATGCGGATTTTAGTTTTCCAGCCACAGCGCAAAGACCAGTTACCTTCAACAGGTGTATATCACTTGTGCTCACAGATTGCGATTTCGGATTACTTGTAAACGAACGTGGAATTTTTTATTGAGTTCGTAAAGGAAAATCCGTGGCATGGAAAAGGAGAAGAAATGGAAGGAGATAGCTACAAAGTTAGATGTAAACAATAAGTGCAATTATTTATTTATAATTTGATGTCATACTGGCTTGTAGACTGACGCGGGGTTTAAGGTAGAAAATAAATAACTGTCGCAAAAATGCACAAATGAAAAAAATATATATTTGTGCAAATTGCAAAATGCTTGTACAATATTATAAATAATTGTGCAGAAATATAAAATCAATAAAGTACCGTTATGTGGAAACAAAAAGTTATGTAATTTGGTTCTCGGAGTTTTATTACTTTCAATATCTTACCACACTCTAGATATACTTATGTAAGTAAATCATTAGACGTAGGTATGTTTAGAATAAATTGCTACTGAATTTACTTCACATTAAAATTCGATATTTTATGGGTACTCTAAACATTGAAATTCTTTACTAGTAGGCTCTTCAAGGTTAGAAGAGTGCTAAGGTTAGTTGTTGAACTAAGGTAAAAAATTAATCTTTTTCTTCCCTTGTGGCATTTAACTCGTGAATCCACAACCTCCTGCAACAAAAAGAGCAAATTAAAAAAAAAAAAATAAAGTTTATAATCGGGTAGGCGTACTTGTTATTTATTTCACGTTCTTGGCAAAGAAAAGCTAAATCATCACTTTATACCTTTTTATATTGTTTATCTTAACCATACATGACTACCATGGACTTACCTGCACCTGCTTTGCCTGCGACGATTCTCATCCAAGAAAGAGAAGTTCCTCTTCCTTTGAAGATGAATCCATAAATGACACACTTCAACCCAGCATCAAAATAAACGCGTGGCGTTCTCGCGATCTACATCTCCGGGAGAATAGAACGCAAAATCGTCGCGTTCTACTTGCTGCGATAATAACGCATATTGCGATAATCGCGTGTGTGTGAACACAATCATTGAACGCAATGAAAACATTTATCGCAAAATCGTAACGCTATCGTAACGCATTCCGTATCGCGTCTGTTTGGGGGAGCCTTAACTCTATCAGTTAGCACAACCATAAAGCACTAATGAATGCTATACTAGTAGTTAACAACAACGAAAACGAGTTCAAGTGAGAAGTAATTTGAAATTTTCGTATGAATTCTGTTGTGCATTATTTGAAAAAAAAAAACAAAAAAACAAAAAAACAAAACAAAACAAACAAACAAAGGCCCTATTTGTTAATTATAAGAAGATTTAATTAATATGGCTATCAAAGGTGTAATGGTATCTTAGTCTACTCAATAATGGTGTTACTTCTTGTTGCATAATTACTGAAAACTTTCAGGGCAGGACACTCCACTGTAGTAGATGAAATGGTGTCGCAGCTACCAAGCAAGCCCAGTGTTATTGTGGTAGCAGTAGGGGATGGCGGACTACTAATTGGTGTCCTTCAGGGGCTAAAGAGAGCAGGTTAGATCCATCTCCTTTATGCAACTCTTCCTGTTTTTAATAGGTTCGTTCCAACAATAGTCATTAGCGTCCGAAACCATCGTCTGCATGCGCAGTCAGAAAAAGCGTTCTAAAGGCAAGCGTTCACTACATCGTATCGCACTCATCGGACGAATCGCAGGATCGGAAAATGACAATCTTTACTGTAACTGTTATGTAACCGCATTCACTACATCGTATCGCACGCATCAGCTCTCGGTAAATCCGTCTACGTTTTTCGGATGAGCAACTTTTCCGATGCGTGCGATCATGGCCTTCTTTAATAAATAAATTTTTATTGGTCAACTGTTAAGCTACGGTTTGTTAACGGCTATCATCGTCTGACGCACATCGCCGTCGATGATCGTCAAGAAGTGGTTTCTTTATCAGCGTACATCGCTGTCAATTCTGATTTGTTTTGCTGCCATAACTCGATTCAATATTAATTTCTACATGGCCTTCTCTAAATGTCGATTATTTATTGAACATGTGGTGATGTGTGTACTGAATTTGCTTCAGAAGCAATCTCCAGCGATCTGCGTCGCGTCCAACGATCTGCGTTGGCGATCATCGCCGTAAAGAAACCGTGCGCATTCATTTTAACTGCTAGAAAACTCCAGGCAACAATCGCCAGCGATGTGCGCCCGGCGATGATCGCCGTAAACAAACCGCAGCTTTACTATTATGTCGTGCCATGTTCAGTGTCGCGCCAAAATGGCAGACGGAAAACTTATTTCGCTTGTAGAAAACTGCGAAGAATTATATAATTTGAGGCATTCCCATTACAGTAATCAAGTCGTTTCTTACATATATAGGATTATGTAACCAATATCTCTTTCGTTTCTTCCTCTTCAATTAAGATGCATGAAACAATTACAAATTCTTATTCGCTAACACTTATGATTAATTGACCTAACCAGCGAATAGGGATTATAAAGAATGGACACTGAGCGAATTTTCCTGTGTTTTGTTTCTCTGTGCGCCAGCGTATAGTTCCACTTTCAAGCGCTAGAGGTTAGTGTAATCGAGCATACGCTAAGATAATAATTGAGAATAGAGTTGAGACACGGGATCCAAACATCGCCTACCTTATTGCATAATCCAGTAACGCTTTGCTTCAAATAAATTCAAGTTAACAGCTTTTCCTTATTTCTCAGTGACAAACTAGTTGTAATAATATGTTTTTTTTTTATATTTCAGATACAATAAATTATATTATAAAATAATATAATACATTATAAAATTAAGTATCGAATTCGTTTAATATTTGTATATAATATAGGTATATGGTTTTACTTCTCTTAAGAGTTTTGTTTTTCCATTTTCAGTGCTATCAAATCATTACATATTTTAATTGTTGTTGGGGTCAACGTCTCAACTCTCATTATAAAGGAACTCTAGAGTCTAGACATTACAGTTAATGACGGATTTATTATTTTATGGATCCAATTTATTTTATTTGAGTACATAATGTGCCTAGATATATTAATTATATGTGTTATATTTCTGCTGTGTCGACTGCTAGCTGGTGTGATGTCAGCGCCAACTCTAGGGAGAAAGCAGAATCTCACGCTTTAGCTGGCTTGAAGGTCATTGAAATCAGTCCGGCTACATCAAAGGTACCGACGCGAAGTGTCCATTCTTTATAATCCCTATTCGCTGACCTAACCTCAACATTCCTTTGTTTTCAGCAATGTCAATATCGTACGTCATATGTTTTAAACAGCTGATACAGAATCCGATGTGACGATGAGGTAGAGCCGTTACAGTGAACGCACTCCACTTAAAATATCCGTTGCGTGCGATTCGTACGAAGAGTGCGATACGATGTAGTGAACGCTTACCTTAACACACTGCAAACCAGTTCTGAATCGGAAACATGTAGGCCTACTTCAGTCAGGCGTTCCAACAAACTTTTGACATGGATCCGAAACGATCAGAAGTAGTCGGCGGATTGAGGCATGTACTAGCGAGTACGTGTCTCGGACATGCGCATACGATCACCAACGTCTCCTCGATACTGAAGAAAGACATGATCAACTGAGGTTAAGGTGGAAAGTGACAGTGCAGACGAATGATAAAACTAGAGATTTAATTTAAATTTTCGCCAAAAAGAAAGAGAATTAAAATTATTTGGGTATTGAAATAGTTACTTACATTTTCAACATGCAACTTCGATTAAAAGCATAATTAATAAAGTACATAAATGAATAATTAAAAAGAAAAATTGTTTTTTTTTTGTTATATTTATAGAAAATTATAGCAATTATATTTTCTGCAATTTGAATTAGCTGCTAAATGATAATAATTATGCAGCCCATTCTCAGGCAAAGATGATAACAGTTATAGCATTTCTGGATTTAATACACGATGATCCGAAAAAGCGTTCCATCATCATCCAGTTCTGTTTCAAACCCGTAGCAGATACCCAACCAGCGCAAGCGCATAAAATGATCCATGGTTCGTACATGAACTGATACATGAACCTCTTGTTGGAACGAACCCATCTATTATATACAGTATACTCTCGATTATCCGGAACAGAGAAGAGGTACCCAGATAATGCAAAAAAAAAGGATAATATTTAAGTGTATTTTGTATATACAGTAGGCCTACCATGTAGTATATAGGCCTATTTTCTGAACAAATACTTTTAACATAATATTTTGACAGACCGTAGCGAGAACAACACAACGGTGAAGAAAAAAATTTCCTCGAAACTATTTATAATTCAAACTAAAGTTATTTGATACGATGGAAGAAAAACATAATTATTGTTCACAAATTTATGCAGATTTCAGTATACTACTACAGTCTAGTATATACAGTCGCGAAGCTCAATACGTAGTAAATATGCAAAGATTAGGTAGTTGCTCGCCACTAGGATCGCTAATATCACCTCATTACAGGCAATGCAAAATAGTACCGTCACAGTCTATTGTTTCTAGCACCCTCAAAACTCAAGCTTCGTGACTGTATATAGTAGACTGTGATACTACCGTATAAGAAGTAATACAATATTGTTCATCTATCTCTATTATTTCAGGTTGGCAAGACGTTCCTTTGCTTGCAATGGAGACATATGGAACCGACTGTTTTAATCTCTCGGTGAAAGCTAATAAAATAGTTGCTCTGGAGGAGATCACAAGGTGAAAAGTTAATTTAAAACTGTACTGACAATTGTTATCGCATTGGATACATTTCACTTGTAAGATTTTATGATTACTTTTTCAGCATCGCCAAATGTCTGGGCAGCAGAACAGTAGACCCACATTTGCTAGAAATAATGCCACAATACAATATTTTATCAGAAGTCGTTTCAGATGCGCAAGCTGTTGAAAGTTGCATCAGATTTGCAGGTTTGTAACGTCTTTCTTTCCGATAATAAATAAGGAACTGAAACAGTTATTAAATGTTATGTTAATAAGTTGGATGTACACAGTGCTCAAAAAGTAAGCTTAACGCCACATTATGAAGACATACGGGATGAAAGGAGTAAGTGCCATTATTTTAACTGATGATTATTCATGCCATAAGGAAGAAAAATGTCCTTACAATTTTTTTCTAATTGCAATATTTAACTAATTATTAAAGTTTACAATATTAGACGTTTTGCAACGTTGCTGGATAGGGAGGAGTGGGTTTGTAAGTACACTGTACAGATCAAGCGGGTACAGACATACCGGTACAGACGCTCTGTTCTAATGCAGAAGCGGACCATGATAATACCACAGTCTAGTATATATCGTCACGAAGCTTGAGGTGATGAGAGTACTAGAAACAATACTGGGTGTTCAGTTCAAAATGTGTCATGGCTCGCTGTATGCCGTCATGTGGCTAGCCGATGAGCCTAGAGAATTCAATCTTCCTACACTTCCGCAGAGGTGCATAACCTAAGAGGCAGAAAAGTTGCCTAGCAAGTACGGCGTTCATTCTGAAGAGTACGTACCGATACGTACGGTAACGCCGGTAGTGGCAGGAATGTGAACTGTTTGGAAACATGTACTGTCGGGATATGGGGAGAGGGTTACGACGATTACTTACGTATTTGTTGACATTAACTTCGACGGTCAACATGGACACGGAGCATTTGATTTGTGTTGTGGAATGTTACCGTACGTAACCTATGATAACAAATACCCTGCGTACGACTTGCCGGCGCAAAACACAGTTCGAAAGAGGTTATGGTAGCACACAGACCGCCATCTGTTGCTACGACGTTCAAGTTATACCGTACACGTTCTCAAGTTCAGATTGAAGAACGCCTTAAATAATAGGCAACTTCTCTAACATATAAGCTGAAACTCGCTTCAAATCGGGGACCCAACAACAGTGACGTCATGACACACTTTGAAATGAACACCCAGTAGACTGTGCCGCATTGTCTGTGAGAAGGCGATAGTAGCGATCCTATTGGTTAGGAACTATCTATAGATGGATATTCCCTACGTAAAGAGCTTCGTGACTGTATATACTAGACTGTGATAATATTGTTGTTTACATAAAACCGAGCAGCAAATACAAACTTTCAATCTCGTTAACAGAACATTATGGTAAATTTACATTTTATGTAACAATATTGCTCCATTTTTATTGTACGTCTAAAAAATAAATAATAATGGTTTTCTGCACAAAATCACACGAACTTTTTTCTAATGCAAAATTTTAATCTCTCCCGCTTCCGTAAAGCAGCATCATTTTTTCCCGACGACTGTGAAAAGGACGGCACTTATACCCCTTACACCCTACATACAGTACATGTTCTATGACGGGTGCTAAAAATGTCCACCATTAAAAACGTCGATCTCAATTTCCACCATTAAAAACGTCGATCTCGTTTCTCCAGGCTATATTTTCTTTCAAGATTATCATTATTAACCATGAGAATCATAATATGATATTATGATGGTAGAAACATTGTGGCCAGTGTCTGAGGAAAAAACCCATAGGACACGGCTTCGACAGGACAATGCAACAGTCTATACTGTCAGGGTAACAAATGTTATCATTTGAAGGAGTATCTTCAGCACGACTAATATTTAAGAACAATTGAGGTCGGCAGGATCCCCAGATTTCTTCCTTTGGGGATTTCTCAAGGACACTGTGTATTCAAACCGTTCTCACAATTCAAGAACATGAACGCCAACATTCAACACTATGCGGATATTATATCGACTGAAACATTGCAAAGGATATCGCAAACATGATTCGTCGTACACATACAGTATAAGTGAAACGCACAATAGTGGACATTTTCAGCACTTGTTACAAAATATTTAAATTTACCTATAAGGTTGTGTTACTTCTTTAATACTCCGTATTAGTGGCCACGATTACTTAAGTATAGTATATTCCATTGCACATATTTTTATCAACTCTTACACTTCCCAAAGCATTATTGTTATGATCATTTCTCTTGCTATTCTTGTTATCATCATTATTGTAATTATCATCGTCATTGTCATCATTTCCGACATTATCAACGTTATTGGCATCAACGTACTCGTCATCATAATCGTCATCAATCACTAACAGAATTCATCACCACCATCATCATTGCCATCCACAGATGTTCTTCAAAATCACTGTCGCTGCCGTTACCATAGATATGGATGGACACCACACTCATTTCATCTCTACTGGTATAAAGAATTTGCACCAATTATTAGTGTGATAGCAGTCATATAGATAAGTACTTAAGGGAAGACGATGGTATTTTTTTTTTTTTACTTTTTTCCTATTTGGTGTAAAATATTAATTTTTTGTATGTAGAGAGTTCATAGCTGTGGCAACTCAACCAAATAAAAATATTTGGAAAAAAAAATTATTTGGGGGTCCAAATTTGAAAAAAAAAATACCCAATGCAGGATTGTACTAAAACCGATATATCTAAACCGTTTTTAAAGATAGATTCAAACAGTTTTTTGCAATGTATTTGCAAAAGCATGTTCTACAAGCTGTCTGTAACAGAATTGTGATATTAGTCCCTATGTTTGTAAAATAAACAATTCAAATTTAATAACAATTTTCTGATTTCCTTTCTTGCAAACAAACGGACGTATTTTTAAAATGAAATCAATTAACAAAATTCTGTTACAGACAAAAGTTTCCTAATAGTCTAAAGAATGTGTGTTCTAAATTTCATGCACGTATAGTTAATAGTTCAGAAATTATATCCATTTTTGTCTGGCAATGTAACAAAAAAAAATGAAGTTACTGGAAACCGATAAAAGCGGGCGTGTGATTTAAAAATCCATAGCGCAGGAAGTTTAAAAATGACGTCTCAACATCCGATAAGGGCACAAATACCCACAAAATGTTATGCAATGCATTCCACACATATCAAAGGGTATTTTAAAGAAAAAAAATTTGAAAATTTAATTTACCGGAAACAACAATAAAAGTGGGCGAGTATTTAAAAATCCATAATGCAGGAAGTTTAAAAATGGCGACTTAACATCCGATAAGAACACAAATACCCACAAAATGTTATGCAATGCATTCCACACATATCAAAGGATATTTTAAAGAAAAAAAAAATTGAAAATTTAATTTACCGGAAACAACAATAAAAGTGGGCGAGTGATTTAAAAATCCATAATGCAGGAAGTTTAAAAATGGCGACTCAACATCCGAAAAGGGCACAAATATCCACAAAATGTTATGCTATGCATTCCACACATGTCACAGAGTATTTTAAATAATTTTTTTTAATTTACTCATTTTTCACTAAAAATTACCATCCTCTCCCCTTAACATGATATAACCACATCAAACATCACATGCAAACACAAAATAAGGAGCTACATTTGCACTTCTGTCGCAATAAATATATTTATGCACATGAAATGTCTCGTTAGCAGAACGGAGCTGCAGAATTACACAAAAATAACACTGAACGCTTGGTTAGTGTGCAAGAAACAAGTATAACTTGTTTGTATAAGGTTATACTTCTGAAATTTGTACTTTCTATCTGCAGATGACGAGCACGCTGTGGTGGAGCCAGGCTGTGGGGCTGCACTAGCAGCTCTATATAGTGGAATATTAGAAAGGCTGCACAAAGAAGGAAAGATCCCACACCTGAATTCAGGTCCTGCTGTTATAATCGTGTGTGGTGGACGCAGTGTCTCGCTCCAGCTATTACAAGAATGGGCGAAGCAGTTTAATGTTCCGTTTCCAAAACCTGAACAAGGGTAAACTTACAGATATCAACGCAAGTTTTTGTTTTTTGTAACGTAAATTGTTTAATTCATTTTGAAAAGAATAAAGCTTGAATGTAAATTCACGTTTATTAATAATTGCAATAAAACCTGTCTATAATTGAGGCGGTCAGAAACAAAGGGGTGTGAGTGCCCTTCAGTTATTTTCAAGAAAATGTGATTAAAACTAACTAAAGCCCGGTTCAGACGGTGCGTGTTTCTGTGATGGATTCCAAGGTGGCTGCGCTGATGGGTAGTCTGCGTGCTCACTTGCCGGAAGTAATGCGCTCTGGTGGCTCCGTGGATGGCTAGCTTGCTGGATTTCGAAGGTAGGTTCCTTGCTATTTTTCGTGATGGTTTGTAGGCTGGATCCAAAGATGATCATATAACATCACCACTGAAACCATGTCTCCATGTTCGTTGTTTTCCAACTAAACCTGTTTTTTTCTATATTCTTTAGTTTCTAAGAAACAACAATTAATTATCGGAATTTAGCTGTTTTGCACTTATGGCATAATTACTTTATTACGACATTTACTACTGTTAATGTAAGACTTTACTTGTTTTCCACTCACGGTTTAGTTTCTTTTTGACCATGAGTGTTGGCAACAGATGAAACAGCAGATGATTTTCCAATTTGAACTGTGAAAAGAGCCAGCTCCGTATGAACAACAACCATCACCGTAGACAACACGGGAGCCAGCAAGTGAGCACGCAGGGCAGCCATCAGCGCAGCCACCTTGGAATCCATCACAGACTCTAGCACCGTCTGAACCAGGCTTAAGCTTTCGTAAATTCCGTGAAGTATTAATTTGAAATGTTAATGTGCGATGTGGTTAAAAGATATATCCTTTTACCACTGAAATTTTAAATGCTTTAGTTTATCCTGGATGCACTTAAATCATTTTTTTAGAAATGTCCCTTACACCCCTTTACTTCTAACCGCCTCAATTGAATACCAGCCTGAAAGAACGTTGTATATAAAAATTTCCCAAATTTTCAGGTAACAGATAAAAAAAATGTATCACAATGGACATGTTTGTTATTTTTATTGTCAGTCATAGCTAGGGGGCGGACTTTGATAATTAAGTGCAAGGTATTACAGACGCCGACGTAGGACAAAGGACGAAGAGCAACTAAAGTCTAAGGGACGCTGGGACTGAGTTTTTACAAAAAATTACCAAAATATAATTTTTCGGTTTTTTTTTGTACGAAAATATTACGAAGTTGTTAGTAAGCAGTTTTTTTTTTGTCTCCAAGTCGTCTTTGAGCTCCAGGATTGATTTTTATTAGGCCTGCTTCGTAAGTCAGTATTGTATCTTGTTTCACAAATTTGTCTTTTTCCCGAAACTACATTTTTGAAATTAAACTGCTCCACGCGTGTGTAGTTTTCACCAAACTCAATGAAAATATTCATAAGCGTTCATGCATATTGTTTCATTATTTCAGTAAACACTGAAATAATGAAACAATTGTCTTTACAGACAATTAATATTAGGTACCCTCCACAAAACTGGCTTCATTTATACACCGACGGATCCTTGATCTCCAGAGAACAAGGTGCCGGTGCAGGTGTTACGTGCTGTCTTCTCATTTTATACATCTCTTGGACATGGAACAACAAGTTTTGATGGATAAATCATTGCAATAATTGAAAGTCTCAAGAATCTTCTATGCCACATCAATAAATTTAAGAATGCTGTTATATTGTCAGACTCCAAAGCAGCTATTCTATCAATAGTCTCTAAACACACACATTTTTCTCAAACAGCAGAAATAACTAAAATTCTCTCTCAATTAATATCACTCAATAAAAGAATTGTATTCCAATGGATACCATCCCATTGTGGAATCCTGGGAAACGAGAATGCGGATGCATTAGCAAAGAAGGGCAGCACTGCTACTTACAGACCTGTTACTAAATCTACGTATTACTCTGTGAAAAGATTTATTAAATCTACATACTTACACTTCAACAAACAAAATTTGATAACACAAGCTCGAGGAAAAAAAATGGAACTCTCTGCATCATAATCCACAGTTAATTCCCGATTTACCACGAAAATCGTCTGTAGCTGCATTTAGATTGGCAACAGGCCATGATTGTTTGGCCAAACACCTGCATAGAATTGGAATATATCAGTCTCCTAACTGCCCATTGTGCAACTCAAACCAAGAAATGGATTCGGAACACCTCAAAATCTGTGCTTCAGTGGCTGGCCATGATAATATCTTTGAAAAATATTGCAGTGCAAGATGTCAAATGACTTCACTGTCAAACGCCTGGCATTAGAAAACAACAACATATATTATGTAAGATCTAACATTGAAACATTCTATCTTAAAAGTTGGGAGCTAAGGACTTATTATGTAAATTAAAAATACGAAAAAAATAAATGTCTGATTTTCAAAAACGTATTGTGACTAAAGTAAATTAGATATTTTCCATTTCTCAATATTAAAATATTGCCCGTGACTCTGAAGCCATATTAGGAAAATATGAACTTACTATATTTGAATGTAGGCCTAATGCGCATGGAACATTTTGAATGTATCACTAATTTGCATAATTAAAATAAAAGTAATTTGGAAACTAGCAGTTCGAATGAGCTCAAAATTTGCACACACCTTGTTCTTAATGCATATAACAAACTGTTAAAAGAAAAAAATAAATAAATCTGAGTAAAATTGAAAAAATTTCAAAACTCAGTCCTAGTGTCCTTTAAAATGCATTGAAATAAATTCCTACATTCGAGATCGAACGCACATTCATCACTACCATCACCATCATTTGTATCTATCTTTTTCTTTCTTTGAGTTATTTCCATGTGTATGGGTTGTGAATTTGTTGTAGTTTCTCTTTTACCTAAAAAGCCACTTCGTTATACCACACACACAATATTGTTTTCTTCAAGATGTAAATCACATTCTAATCAAATCCTGGTCTTTTTTTTTTTTTTTTTTTTTAAGTTGCGGTCTGTTTTCTGAGCACTTCTTGGAAATTTAATTGTTCTTGCAAAGGTAGACCTATGCCTCAGGTCATTACATTGTGTTCTCTTTCTAGATTTCCCCCAACACAGCTCTTGAAATACACTAAGGACACGCATGAACTCAGCACATTTTCATACGAAGGGGAATTACTATCTGCCCAGAGCAGGTCTGGATGTAATAAAATTGACAGGCAAACAACCATCAAGACTAAAACCAGATGGCCCACTTCCGAGCAAGAGAACACACTCCATTTCCCTTGACACAGCACCATCTGCACAGTAACTGGTTCTTTTGGTCTGCTCCTACATCACTACAGTTAGGATTGTGTAGTCACGTTAGCTAGATTAAGATGCAGGATTTCAAATTACTTCATCGTTTCAAACAGCAGACACTTCCCGTAACTGCGTTCCATAATGCCTGGAAGGCCAAATAAACATTCAGAGCCCTACAAATATCGCCTCCATCACCTGACCCGGTGGCAAATTCCAACACTCATTTCACAAGCTGATTTGATACCAATACCATCTCCTTACAAATGCCAAAAACCTTCCTCTTTTTAAGTACATATTTTTAATATTATATAGCAGGTAAACAAATATCTGCAGATTATCTATCCTCACATCCACCACAGTCTTCAGGAAAATATAATTTTGTCTCTTAGAGCTCTATTACATTAGGCAATCGATTGCATGCAACTGGTTCCAATCTAAATGACATTTCATACAAGTTGAGAGGATGCGAAGGCATTTTTGTCCCCTTCTACTTGCCCTGAGTCCGTCAGTAACAGACCGGTAGCTGTTACTTCTTATACCTGCACCCCCAAGCTGTAGACACTAGAAAATAAAATATTGTGACAGCGACGTGAGATTCGAACTCACGACCAGCGTCTCGCAAGAGAGCAGACCGCGCGGGCTTCATGAAGCACTGAGGGACGGCGCGCGGCGGAGAGAGGAAAGGGCCAACGCGGCGAGAGAGTGGAGAGAGAGTGCGCGCGCAACTGCTGCGTACGGAGTAAAGGGGGGACGGACCCTCCCGACTCTTCGAGAAGTCCGTCGAAGTGGAGATATCCAGATAATTCTCTGCACACCTGTAGAAATTTCTCGCAACTATGATTTCGCTATAAAAGAAGAAACGCCAGCGAACTCGAACAGTTTTCCAAGTAAATTGTCATTGCCGTCAGTGGAGTGCTATAACGAATACTGTGTTGAGTGAAAACCCTGTTGTTGACGAGAGCGTTTAAGGTGAATTGTAGAAAGGAATTATTGTTGGAAGAATAAAATCCTATTGTTGAGTTGAAATAAAATTTACATTACTGACGGCAATGACAATTTACTTGGAAAACTGCTCGAGTTCGCTGGCGTTTCTTCTTTTATAGCGAAATCATAGTTGCGAGAAATTTCTACAGGTGTGCAGAGAATTATCTGGATATCTCCACTTCGACGGACTTCTCGAAGAGTCGGGAGGGTCCGTCCCCCCTTTACTCCGTACGCAGCAGTTGCGCGCGCACTCTCTCTCCACTCTCTCGCCGCGTTGGCCCTTTCCCCTCTCCGCCGCGCGCCGTCCCTCAGTGCTTCATGAAGCCCGCGCGGTCTGCTCTCTTGCGGGACGCTGGTCGTGAGTTCGAATCTGACGTCGCTGTCACAATATTAAATGAAGTACATAAATGGATATAAAATACAGTGACACAGATGTTTGACAATTACATGTTTCATTATATTTTAGTGTCGTTCTTACAATATTTTCAACTAATAATTAAATTAAGGAATGTTAGTTTGTATTATGAAGTCAGGGGGGAATGACACAGTGCAGATTGTTCAGTCGTTTATGCTGTAGAGTAACAACTAGCGGTTAAGAAAACATTTATCTTCTGCTGTTGGTAGCTTTTTAACGTGCCAGTTGATATAAACAACAATAAAATGAAATATAAACGCTTACTATAGATTTTCGAAATATCGATTACCGGTAAATATTTTCAATAATAGGAATTTTCACTATGTTCAAAGTCAATTAGTCGAACGTTAGTAAGATAGACAGTAGCATCTTCCCCTTCACGGATGGTAAAGAGTGTGAGTAGAGAGGAAAGCCTATCAACCAAACTGAAAAGGGGATTACGTGCTAAGCAGTTTCACGCTAAGTAATCTGCACTGCAATCAGTTTAGAGAACGCGTCAGAGTGAATGTGAGTGAAGCCGAGGCCCCCGGTATATACTGGATACCGGGGGCCTCGGTCAAGCTCAGTCGGGAAAATGTCGTCGAGTAATGCAGAACTATTGCTTCTCGCCTTGTTGAAGTCGGGAAAGAAATTTACCAGAACACTTTCCCATGCATTTAATTTTGCACTTTTGTTTGAGTACTCTTCTGATCTGCTGTCCTACAAGGCAGGAGATTTCTCAACTTCACATATAAAATCTTCTGTAAGAAATTTAGCTCTCAAACGAATTCGTTAATCATTTCGTCAAATCTTCATTCTTCGCATTGTTCACCGTTGTTTGCACTTCTTCCTCCATCGCACTGTTACCTGTTGTCCGCACTTCTGCACCCGTGAAAACACAAAATACGCACAAAGAAACAAACGACACAAACGTGCAGTCCGCGTCAACTGTATCTGCTGAGGATTTATTGACGAGATCTCTGCGCGCGCAGACAAGTTGCATGCAATTAGTTCCCTATAGTGATGGGCAAAGTTGTTCTTTTCTCGGAACAGTTCCGACTGTTCCGGTTCCGGAAAAATACTATGTTCCAAACAACAGTTCCGAAATAACAGTTACAACTTTACAAGTAGTCTAGAGATGAGTCGGAATCGTTTATTGACTCCCGCTCCTTTTGAGGAGTTCAAAAGAGTACCCTCCCTCTTCCCCAAGCAGCTTCCACATAGCGTTGGAGCATTCATCGCTCGGACTCCTCTTGAAATACGTTATCGGCATGACATAGCACACATGCTTCTCAATAGATGACATTCTAACGCACATTCGAATCAGTTTTGGAAACTTGCTGTGTATGCGAGCAGACGCTTCATGTTCAGTAACTAAACAGCTGTTGAATACAAGGTCAGAATGCAACACTTATACTGGGTGTTCATTTCAAAGTGTGTCATGACGTCACTGTTGTTGGGTCACCGATTTGAAGCGAGTTTCATTTTATATGTTAGAGAAGTTGCCTATTATTTAAGGCGTTCTTCAATCTGAACTTGAGAACGTGTACGGTATAACTTGAACGTCGTAGCAACAGATGGTCTGTACGGTCTGTGTGCTACCATAACCTCTTTCGAACTGTGTTTTGCGCGGGCAAGTCGTACGCAGGGTATTTGTTATCATCGGTTGCGTACGGTAACATTCCACGACACAAATCAAATGCTCCGTGTCCATGTTGACCGTCGAAGTTAATGTCAACAAATACGTAAGTAATCGTCTTAACCCTCTCCCCATATCCCGACAGTACGTATTTCCAAACAGTTCACATTCCTGCCACTACCGGCGTTACCGTACGTATCGGCACGTACTCTTCAGAATGAACGCCGTACTTGCTAGCCAACTTCTCTGCCTCTTAGATTATACACCTGAGCTGCGGAAGTGTAGGAAGATTGAATTCTCTAGGCTCATCAGCTAGCCACATGACGGCATACAGCGAGCCAAGACACATTTTGAACTGAACACCCAGTAGTTTTGGTACATAGTCATAATGACACGGTAGCCAACTGAAAAATTTAACATGACATGTAAAACGTGTAGCATGTAATTTTTGTTCTCCGTGTTAAGTAGTAATAAAAAAAAATCATTAATACTTATTTTTACTTTTCTTAATGCTTAGTTATAATAATAATTACATTATAATTTCATAAATAATAAAAAGACATATTTATATATTAGCAGTAGTGAAACCTGAAACCCCCCCACTGGCTTAGTAAAATGTTAGAAACGCATCTGTACCAATGTAAGAATTTAAACTTCGCATCGCACCTAGCTCTGTGTCATTAATCATGACCACACTCGAAGCATTTCAATTTCCATGCTTCCTCATCCATCCACGTGAGAATTTCAAGTTCCAACTTGTTCCAAGTACAACATAAAGAACGACGAGAACAGTGTAGCCGGAGCTGTCATGGTTCAACCACAGTCTACTATATACAGTCGCGAAGCTCAATATGTAGTAAAAATGCAAACATGGGTAGTTGCCCACCACTAGGATCGCTACTATCGCCTCATCATCGCAGATCTCTCTCCTAGCAGACGTCAAAATATGTTACACTTTCGTTGTCGCGTTCTTTTGGAAAAATTAACACCTTCCTTCCATTATTGAAATATTAAATGCATAAAGTTAATTTATTATTTTAATGAAGTATATTAAATTCCACCATAAACTCGAAGATACCTGCAAGAAATAAGTAATATAATTTTTGTTTGTGCAAAACGAACTGAAATTTACTATAATAGCTTCACTCATTCAAGATTATAGCGATAATTAACTATGAAACCAATAAATATTAATTTGCATTTCCCCTTACAACAATAATAATGGAAATATGAATTAATGGAGTAACTTACGCGTACCGGTACTTGTAGTGTAGGCTTACGTAGTTAACAAAGGGGGATGAGGTTAAGCAATAATAATCACACCAAAATTGGAAATAAAACGTGATCAATAAATTTTATTGTAACAGACTTTTTCTACGTCTCTAGTAAAGCAACAAATAAAAATTACAACAAAATTAACAGCTATAGTTAAAAACATATCCTTTGAAAAAAATAGGCCTAAGCAATAATCCCACCAGAATTGAAAATAAAACGTGATCAATAAATGTCATTAAAACAAACTTAATTTTTGTACGTCTTTAGTAAAATAACACATAAAAATAATAACAAAATTAATACCGGTAGCTACAATTAAAAATATATCCTCTGAAAAAAAGTAAACCTAACCTTTATTTCTCTGGAAATTTAGCAGCCTAAGTGACAGAACTTTAACCGATATCCAATGTCCTTTCGGTTAGACTGAAACATTTCACTGTGAAATTTAATGTATTCTAACAGTCACAAAGAACTTCAAAATTAAGAGTTTTGTTTCTGCACAGCATTCTTGTGGAAACCCAGGAACCTTTCTGAATCTTTCGGAAATCGGACAAAGGATAACTCTGGCCTCTTTCTCTTACTGTTGCTACAATTTATAGCACTACAAACGTCTCCTCCTTGTCCCATATTATTATTCCAATTATATTTTAGCCATTAACATTTTCATTACAACCAATAACGAACATTTCACAAGCATCAATGTGAAATACGCAACGAGCTAGCACTCGATAGAAATACGACACAGTTCAAAGTCGACCATGGACAGTCTATTGTTTCTAGTTGCTAACCGCTTGGAGCGCTTTATCATGAGATTTGCAAAAAAACACCTCAAGCTTCGCGACTGTATATAGTAGACTGTGGTTCAACGGAACGGGCCGACTGTTCTCTGTTGTCTCGGAGTCGGAACATGCCTTGCGCAACGCAGTACTGCGGGCCCGCAACAGCTGACAAGTGAGCAGCTCGGAGTCGGAACAGTGTTATTTCGGAACAGGAGGTTCCGACCTACTGTTCATTTTTGCAACAATTCCGAGACCGGAACAGTTCCAAAATAACTGTTGTGTTATTTTTTACCCATCTCTAGTTCCCTAGTGTAATACGCTCCATTTCAGTCAATGCCCCGCAACGGCTTCGTGAAACTAAAAGTTGCAAGAACAGTTTCATGGCCTGCAACTAACTTGCAATCGATTTCCGACTGTTCCAGTAAGTGTAATAGCTTCCATTTAAACCAATGCCCCGCAACTTCTTTGGAAATCAGTTGCATGCAATCGATTGTCTAGTGCAGACGTGGGCATTTAAAGAGATGCGCCGTGCTACTCTGATTGCTGCAACACGCATCACCTGTTAACGTAATACTCAGCGGTGGATCGCGTGAAGTATTGAAACACAGGAAGTTAAGCAATTAAGCAGGACAAAAAGATACATAGTTTTCTGAATGTTATTTTTATGAATAATGACAACGAAAGAAAACAAATTTTCCAAAACAAATGCAAACTATTTTACAAAAAGCTGAAATATAACTGTATTTCTAATTTAAACAATTACTGTAAAAACCTTATAAAATTGCATAAAACGTACAGTTCCACAACAGTTAAAATGTAATGCCATAATCTGAACCTATTTGTTCTGAAAGGGCATCAATCACTAATTTGCATCACTAGAAAATAGAATTAAGGAACCTATGAAAAACAGATTCTTAACAAAATATCAAGCACATTACTAAGAAACATAAAAAACAACAATTAGGCTATTTTTAAACCTATCACTGTAGTTCTTTATTGTTGTCAATTTACGTCAATTAACTTATGCCCTTAAAAGAAGGGATTCATTTCTTCTTCGTCACGTAAATCAGCAAGTATTTCAAAATTTGAAGTTATGTCAGACATTGCAATTGTGAGCTGATGGAATAAATTTTCGTCTGAAATGCGTGATCTTGATTTGGATTTTACAATGGCCAACTGAGAAAACAACTGTTCACAAGTGTACGTTGAGCCAAACATAGAAGCAATTTTCATAACAAAACTCCGAAGATGTGATATTTTACTTTTGAACGTTGCTCTTCTTCACTGCCAGTAACATTTTGTAGCATAATTAAGCACCTAACACTTTCCCCTTCTTCGCAACAACAGAATCCATTTTTCCATTCTTTGTGGAAGTAATATTTTTCGACTTTTTTACTTCAGGAGCTTCCTTAGAGAGCGAAATTTTTTTACTGAAATCCACCGCTGACTGCCAGTACCTCAACCGATCTGACAGGTACCCGGGTATGGTGAACAGCTAGGGGTGTGGAGGGAGGGAGATCACGTAGTTGCGTTCGACTCCGTGCGACATGTACTACTGATGCCCACGTCTGGCGTAGTGTAATAGAGCTCTTAATGACGTGATCAGTAATTGCGAGTAATTTTTCTCAGATTTATTTTGTAAAGTTTATGAATAATATCCAAACGCAACAAAGACCTAATAATAACAAAACCAAACCACACGAAAAAAAAAATCACGTTCACTACAACCTAAAATGAATATCCCATCTATAAACTTCGTTCAAATATTCCAATAAAAAGATGATATTTCGTCAAAATCCAGTCAATAGTTATAAGTAACTTTACCACTGTTTCGTATTATATTTAGGCCTTCCCTCTCTATTGTTCCAGATTAGATCTCTGAGGTGGCCTTGAAATTCTCAAACCTTGTCTATCCCTCGTCCATACGGCACAGACAAGATTTGTGCGATAAGCATTCTCTAAGTAACAAGAATAAGCTAATTGCGCGACAGTGTCGATCTTAAAGGATGGCTGTATTAAGAGAAGAATAAAAAAGTGTATGTAGTATTTGTAAACCCAAAAAAGCTTTTGACAGAGTGGATTGGAATAAACTAAATTGGTGTGGATTGGATAGAGAGACGACTGTTCAGTAATCTTTAAATGAAACGATTGAAAATCAGGATAGGACAAGAAATGTCAGAAGGAAGTGAAATAGGGAGAGGAATACGATAAGGATGCCCTTTATCACCAACTCTTTTCAACATCTACCTGGATGATTTAGTGAAGAACTGATTTCAGAACAGGGAGGAAGAAGAACAAAGTGCATGAGATTTGCTGATGATATGGCGTTGTTAGCAGAAGAAGAGATGATACTAAATTTAAGGGATATGCTACTGGAGCTAAATGATAGCTGTGAACAGTATAGGATGCAGATAAATGCAAATAAGACGAAGACCTTGGTTATGGGAAGAAAAATAAAGTTAAACGTGCGAATTCTAAATGAGGCAGTACAGCAAGTGGACAGATTCAAATACTTGGGGTGTACCATAAGCAGTAACATGAGCTACTGCCAGGAAGTCAAAAGAAGGATAGCAATGGCAAAGGAAGCTTTTAATAGAAAAAGAAGCATCTCCTGCGGACCTCAGGAGAAAGAACAAGAAAGAGACTAGTGAAGTGCTTTGTGAGGAGTGTGGCATTGTATGGTGGCAGAAACATGAACATTACGACGAAGTGAAGAGAAACATGAATATGGAGAAGAATGCAATGACAGAATAAGAAATGAAGCTGTGTTGGAAAGAGTAGGTGAAGAAAGAATAATGTTGAACCTAATCAGGAAGAAGAAAAGAAATTGGTTGTGTCACTGGCACAGAATAAACTGCCTACTGAAAGATATACTGGAAGGAATAGTGAACGAGAGAAGAGTTCGGGGCAGAAGATATCAGATGATAGACAACATTCAGATAAATGGATCATATGCGAAGACAGAGAGGAAGGCAGAAAAGATTGGAGAATGCTGTGTTTGCAGTGAAAATCCTGCCCGTGGACAGAACAGTATGAATGAATGAATCGCCATTTTACTCATTCTCAATCCAATGATTATTATTATTATTATTATATTATTATTATTATTATTATTATTATTATTATTATTATTATTATTATTATTATTACTATTATTTTAAAACGTGGCCGACTCCTTTTACATCCCGCTTTAATCAGCATCTCATTGCGACAAGGCAATTATCAAGCAATACCAACACTTGCAAATGAACGCGTTATAATAATAATAATAATAATAATAATAATAATAATAATAATAATAATAATAATAATAATATAGTTACTCAAAACCCACAACACCTAACACTTCTAGGAAAGGGAAAATGTGTGAAACAATGGCATGGATATCGTGTTATATCAGTGGTCGTCAGCACTCGCTGAAATGGGTAAAGGGTAAGTGGAGCTGTCCCGTGTGCTCCGTCGTGCAGCAGGAAGAGATAGAGAGCATATCCGCTAGCAGCTACGACTGCACCATAGTGCAGTGTGTTCTCCGCGGGTATCAGACGCTAGTCCCAGGGTACTCTGTGCTGATGACCGCTGTGTTATATCATCAGTCTTGAATTACAAATCAAGATCTACAGCACAACAAAATATAGCAGCTACAGCAAATAACATGAAAAAGATAGCGTTCCCCAACGGAGGCGAAACAGATCCAAAAACCGACTTTAGAAGAAGCAAACGATTATGAAATCTTTAACCAAATGTCGAATCCGGAACTGCTGGGCTTGTATAATTTCCTTGTTAAAATTCCTCTCGTATTACTCACACGCCTAGGTACTCATTCTGAGCTTCCAGGAAAAAGCTATTTTCCTTGCAGATGATGATAATGACGCTGATGTACAGTAACCTCAGTTAAGATCAGGTGCAGGAAAATAGAGAGACAAAAAGAAAGGGCAGGAGGATATGAAAGCAGAGAGCAGAGCAAAAGGCAGGGGACTGGTAAGCAGAGCAGAACGCAGATGAGAGCAGACGACAGGCGAAAAGAATAGAAGGATAAAGATAAGAGCAGAGGAATGGCAAGCAGAGCAGAATGCAAATTAAGAACAGAGGACAGGCGAACAGAATAGAAGGAAGAAGATAAGAGCAGAGGGCAGACGATCAGAGCAAAAAAGGCAAAATATGAGAGCAGAAGACGGAGAGCAGAGCAAAAGGCAAGAGACGAGAGCAGACAAGAATAGAACAGAATGATTTATTTTCGCTGGCAGAGTTAAGGCCATAAGGCCTTCTCTTCCACTCAACCAGCTTTAATCAATACAATACATATTTAAATTACGAATATTTACACTACACTTAAAAGACTCTCCAGCAATATTCTTCAGTTAAGTTTTAACGACTAGTACATGTTTATTTAAATTTAGATAAACCTATAAGATAAAATGATAACATAATTTATGAGCTAATTTAATTCAATCAATTATAATTAAGTTGAGATAGCCAGTAAAATGATAATTAATTTAATAAGTTTACTATAACTACGTTATAGGGAGGGAAATATAAATCTAATAGTACATTATGCAACGAACCTATAATGATAGTAATTAAGACGCAAGTATGGATGTTTATGAAACGAGCGCAATCGAGTTTCATAATATTCATACGAGCGTCTTAATTACCATTATAGGCAAGTTTCATACGACTTTTTACGCTCGACCATATTTCTAACTTGAAATTATTCAGATGTATACATTTTATTTGTATCTGACAAGATCGGAAGTGACCTTGTTCTAGGTCGTGAATTGTGAGATGTGCGCAGACGCGAAAGTATTGATTTTTTGCGAGGAACAATAATGTCATTGACCTTGATGTAATCCCGTTAAACTTGATATAACCTTGATTATTGAATTCGACATTGAAAAACGAGATGACAAATTGAATTTATTTGAATATTATTTATAATTAACGCTAATTATTATAGTAACAGAACATAACCTTCTGCGACAGTATTGGATTTCCAGCCTCCGTGACTTTTCGTTAATTCTCTTTCGATTGCATATCCGAGAATAATCGATACTTGCGGTTTTATAACGGTACAAAGCTGACTTGTCATTGGCTGAACACCAGTAAGCTGAGTTGTCATTGGCTGAAGACCTGTACTTTAATGAGTAGGTGTACTTTAATGACATGCATTAAAGGACTGCTACCAGGTGTATAATTACTACATTTCGGCATTGTCGAGCATAAAATACTGTATAGTTACATAATGAGAATATTAATGTAATGAAATTTTGCCATTAGAGGTTTTATATTCTATTTAGAGAAATTAATGATAATATTAATCAGTAGTTAATCTGTTAAGTAAGAATTCATGTAATTTTGACCTAAATGAAGTTATTGTCCAACAACCCCTTACATCACTCGGAAGCGAGTTCCAATTTCTAGCAACTGAAACTGTATAGGATGAAGAATATAAAGATGTCTTGTGGTAGGGTATAATGAGTAAATTGTTATGATGAGACCTGATATTTAGCTGATGATATGCGGATAAATTTTGAAAACGAGAAGCCAAATAGATTGGGGTAGCGGTGCGCAGAATTTGAATTAAGAGATTAAGGGAATACAGGGCTCGTCGATCACTTAGCCTTAGCCAAGACAGATTATGGAAAGACGGGGAAACACGATCATACTTACGAATATTGCAAATATAACGGACGCACGTATTATGCACACGTTGTAGCCTGCTGCTCAAATTTGCATTAGAGCAGAAGGCAGAAAATAAGAGCAGAGAACAGGCGAGAATAGCAAAAATCAGATGAGAGAAGAAGATAGGAGAACAGAGCAGAGGGCAGGCTAAAGCCTCGTTCACACTTTTCAAGTAACTTGAATTCAAGTCACTTGAAAGACGAATTTGAAAAGTGTGAACTATGTTTCAAGTTGACTTGAAATCAATTAACGGCTTGAATTCAAGTTTCAAGTGAAGTTGGATCCCTTTCTACTTTTTACTTGATTTGAAAGGACACTTGAAAAGTGTAAACGTCACTTGAGAACTTGAATTCAAGGAGAAAAGCGCGGAAATTCAAATTAACAAATGTTTTAAGAGCATTAAATTAACAGCTGATTGTTTTTCAGTTCTACTGGGAATGTAAAAATAATAGGAAAGAGCAGTAAGTGAAATAATGACCAAGTATTTGCGTTTCTGAAGTTGTATAAAATTCAGGAAGGCCTGCGGATTATAGAAACTGCAAAATTTCGTAATAAAACTGCAAAGGAAGCTGCCAAGGAAGGAAGAGTTTACTGTAGAACTGAACAGCAGAGATTTTAACGTGGACACACGAGATAGCCTATGAAAGGCAATAATAATAGTACATCATGCAACGAGCCTATAATGAAGGTAATTAAGAAGTGAGTATGGATATTTATGAAACGAGCGCAAGCGAGTTTCATAATTTTCATACGAGCTTCTTAATTACCATTATAGGCGAGTTTCATATGACTTTTTATGCTCGACCATATTTCTAACTTGATATTATTAATTTTAATTGTATCTGACCTTCAGCAATGTTCCGTATGTTGTGAGATGTGCGCAGACGCGAAAGTATTGATTTTTTCCGAGGAACAGATATCCACATTGACCTTGCTAGGCCATAAGAACCTACAGAGATAACATTGAAATTAAATTAGACATTGAAAAACAAGATGACAAATTGAATTTATTTGAATATTATTTACAATTAACGCTAATTATTATAGTAACAGAACATAACCTTCTGCGACAGTATTGGATTTCCAGCCTCCGTGACTTTTCGCTAATTCTCTTTCGATTGCATATCCGAGAATAATCGATACTTGCGGTTTTATAACGGTAGAAAGCTGACCTGTCATTGGCTGAACAGTTGTAACCTGAGTCGTCATTGGCTGAAAGACCTGACCTTTAATGAGTAGGTGTACTTTAAGGACATGCATTAAAGGTCTGCTACCAGGTGTATAATTACTACGTTTCGGCATGGTCGAGCATAAAAACCATTAAACTGTAGATAGAGAAGAAGTGAGGAAGATAAGAGAGATTAAGAAAAGAAGAGCGTTGCTTGAAGGAATGACATTTATCGCCGAAACTGGCATGGTTCAGTGTGGTTGATAGTTTTTTTGGGGGGAACTCTAACAGCTTCAAGATAATCATTTTCAATTATGGTAAATCAGACTTGCTAATATTTTATTAAATTTGCGATAAGAATTATCAAATCTGATTGAAGATTTCACTTATTGCATCTGTAATGGTCAATGGTCGTGTATTTCTCTTACTAAGCTAATTCCTAACCCATACTGAACAACGCGTCTTCCATTTCTTCAATATATTTATCATTTCCCTGGCATGGAGGTTTGCTACTACAGAAATTCCTAATTGCACAACATCCATCGACGCCATTTTATCCTACTTGAAAACAAAATAACTTGAATATGTCTGAACTGAGGCTTGAATTCAGGTTACTTGAAATCACGTGACTTGAATTCAAGTTACTTGAAAAGTGTGAACGAGGCTTAAAGGACAGAAGATGAGAGCAGAAGATCGGCGAACAAAGCAGAAGACAAAAGATCAGAGCAGAGATCAGGAGAGCAGAGCAGAAGGCAGGAGACCAGAGCAGAAGACAGACGAGCAGAAAAGTAGGAGAAGAAAGGGTATCAGAGAACGTGAGCAGTAGAAATTGCTGGTCTGAATGAAATGAAGACGCGTATAAAAGAAGAGAAAGGGCGATAGAAAGAAGGACATCCCCTCGACAGAGTCAGAGAACGACTACGATTTAAATTTCATCTCATTATTTCCGCAATCTTATCAGATGTGTTTTCGTCAATCACGGAAGTGGCTTTCCTCAGAATCTCCATTCATTACTGTTTACATATCTAAGCTTCACCCAGACGAATACAAGATTCTGATAGGGGAAATACCCTTGAGAGATTTTTGCAACGCGCAAGCGGGAGTGACGTAACCAGTTCCGAGTGTTAGGTTAATAAGAAGCAGATGCTGGAGAGGAATGCGTTTAGTATTTTGTGAAGATTCCAGCAAGCACAAGATCAAAATGTGCCGCTCTGTTCCAACCGTGCTGTGCCTTCTTATCGCTGTGCATCTAGCAAGTAAGTGACCATTTTTTTCTAACTAAAGCATATTGTCTAAGCTATATACGTAGTACAGTACATAAATTACGTAGCTCGATAAGGTGTAGGCTAAATAAATTCATACTTATTGCGCACATATATAAAAACAGTGGATCGCTAATTAGGATATATGCCAGTACATTCTTTCCAACTGACCACAAGACAACGCTATTAATTTCAAATTAAATACCTAATACATTGTGTCGCGAAATATAACTCTCAACGTCCATCCTACGAATTTGTTTGTGAGAAATCATAACATTATTCAAGTGATAAAATATTTTCACGGCATACTTACTAATTTACTAGGGAGAAGGTGTATATTTGTCTTTTAATTGAACTTTACAGAGAAGTTGTTAATATTTCTACGAATTTTAAATGTTTTATCTTGATCGTAAATTCAGCACATCTTAGAATAAAAAGCGAAGAAGTGTAGAATAAAGATAGGACAAAGACCATTTTTATGTTTTCTCAATTTTACATTGGCATGATTTAATCCGTTATTTAGCAATGCTGTAACAACTATATGGCTGTACATAGTTGGAATTTGGAAGCAGGAAGATGAGGCATCCGTTATATGCCGGATATACTGCATAGCATAGTTACGTCCATACTCTATATAAAATATAAAAATCTTGTTCATTATTCCATATTCAAAATACATTAATATGGATTGAACCACATTGTAACTTATTTGAACTTTTTTGCTTTTATTGACCTTACAAATACTCTGGTAAAATTTGTCGACTTACATCTTGAAGACTCTACATACATACATACATACATACATACATACATACATACATACATACATACATACATACATACATACATACATACATACATACATACATACATACATACACCACCGGTCAAAAGTTTTCGATCAGCTATGAAAATAACTATATACTTTATTGCAATGTAGAAAAACTATTCTAAAAAATAATTCATAATTAAAACCATTCAAATAAATATATAACATTAAAAATAAAACCAAAACAATAAATTCTAAATTCAATAAAGTAACAAGTAGATGTTTACGATTGGAAGAAAAAACTCAAATACCACAAAAAAAAATAGAATAGAAAAAAAATAATTTTCATTAGTTTTAATAATTTAACAAAAATATTGGTCTTGTAAACCAAAAATAAGGAACACCTTTTAAAACTTCAGAAAAAAAGATTATATCTTTTCATTAATTCCCAAAACTAATATTTTTAATAAACTACTTTCTGATATTAAAAATATTATAATTATGATATTAACTACAAGAATACTCTTTACACAAACACATCAGAAAAAGTAAATAGACCAACAAAATTAGTATTTTCTTTCTCTAGCATTATGATATGATAGAATATTCAAAACGAAATCCCTGTTTTAACCACAAATCCATAGTTATGATAGGTTATCAAAAGCTTTTGACCGGTAGTGTACATACATACATTTGAGAACATATATGACTAAAAGCGGTTTGTTTACGTTTTACTATTTCCTACAATGTATTGTTCATTCGGATATACGTATGAGTAAACGAACATTATGTGGTCAACGATTACTACAGATTCATGGTTATAAGCGTGCGAATTATTTTATCATCATCCTTTGTGAATTTTATACAAGAAAATACAGTAATCACTTTGTCTCGTAATAATATACGACACATTTTACCGAAAAACTGGTATAGGTGCCTCAATACCAAAATAAATTATATTTCCAGCATAATACACGCCTATGTTAAACTATTTCCACTACTGATAGAAATACTATCATTCGATGAATACCAGATCAAAGTATTCCATCCCTCCTTCTGTCATTCTTTGATAGTCTTAGTCTATAAATTAACAATCACATAAGATATTCTCTCTTGTATCGATCTGTAGTGAAGTTAAAAGCTTCAACAAACTGCAGAACAATGTATCACTCGCGTTCACAGTTTATCTTGAGTTGAAGTTATTTTGTACGCACCAAACCGCTGACTTCTCATCCACAAGGTCGGCAAGGTGCTACTCAGATTTAAACTAACAAAACAGGTAACTAAGGAGAACGTGCTAGAATCACAGAAGTGATCCAACGTGTCCTTGACTATTTCAGCCTTGTCTTTATCTATTTCAATGAATCAAAGTATCGGAACATTGTTTTTAACATACATACATACATACATACATACGTCAGAAGAGAGAGAAAATACCTTAAGAAAATGGCAAGAGCAGTGGACTATCTCAATTAAAGGCGCAATAACGAAATCATTCTTCCCATCAATTAAAGACAGATTAAAGATAAATTTACCTGTCGGGGCAGAATTTACTTCTATTGTGACAGGTAATGGCTTCACAAGATCGTACCTTCACAGATTCAAGATTATTCCAACACCAACGTGCCCTTGCAGACTAAGAGAAGAACAGACAGTCAACCACATAATACTAAGATGTGCCACACTGACAAAAGAAAGAAGAATTCTACGAGCTAATATAATACGCACAGGTCAAACCCGGCCTCCACCTTTTGATCAGTTCACAACAATATATCTCAAAAGCTTCAGAAAATTTATAAAATCCATAGAATTTGGCAAAATGTAACAGTAATTGAAATTAGAAATAATACTAACAATGATGGTAACCTAAAATAGAAGAAGTACAATTAGGCAACACTTGTATCTATAAGAATTTCAAGATCTCAATCAAAATTGTAAATATCTTGTTCTCATGTCATAAATTATGTAACTAAATTATTGTAATATTTTATGTAAAGCATGTAGTATTACTCCAATGTAATGGAGAATGCTGATATACAAAAAATACATACATACATACATACATACATACATACATACATACATACATACATACATACATACATCACACACATACACCTTTTCGTCCTGAAGAAACTGGTTGTTATTATTATTATTATTATTATTATTATTATTATTATTATTATTATTATTATTATTGTGTCGCAATATCGTGGGAATTCAGTAAAGTGTACCGTCAGTCAAAAAAGGTTGGGAACCGCTAACTTATGGTACAATAAAACAAACTGCATAGATATAAGGCTATCTATACTTTCATTTACATATGCTTATGTGGGCTATCTCATACATCGTAATTTCCCACAACTATGGTCCTGGAACACAACTCACTATGGCCCACGATACAGCCGTTTACAAGGAACATAGCAAAAGTATCATAGACCGTTCATGAAGAGCTGCGGTGACTTGACTTCAAATTTCAGTACAGCACAAATGTGGATAAACGAGGTACTACATTATACAGTGTAAAATCTGAATGGTTGTATCGTGTACAGCAGAGTGCTGCATTGGAGTTAAATCGCTCGCTTGAACTCGGTCGAGTGTCGCACCCTCGAGTGAGATACGATCGGTCGTGATACGCTCGTAATAAATAGAAGCACAGTACAAGGTCATCTTACCGACATGTCTTATCTTGTATGGAAGGCGACAGATAAGATACACATATGTTTTGCTCATACGGTAAAAAAAGGCTTTATTTTCTGCGTTTATGACAGACGTTTAATGGAACAGTCAATGGAACGTACCAAAACAGGAACCTGAAGTTGTAAATAAAATAGTATGAAAAACTTCGATATACAGTTAGTATTGCTAATTAATAATTATTCAATATTTGATTTACCACATATTTAATATGATACATAGTGTTCCGTTTATATACTGCGACAATGTAGAAACGTTTTACAAAATATTATTGATATAGCAGTAGATTAATAACAATATTAGTACAGAGATAACGTCACAGAAAACATAATAAAACGAATAATCATGCTGCACAACTGTTACAGACGCAAAGACTGATACACTAATTATTAGAGATTATTATTATTATTATTATTATTACTATTATTATTATTATTATTATTATTATTATTACTACTACTAGAAAACTTGATACAGTTCTTGCATTATCGTGATTGTGTTCTCCGTTTATAATAATTACATTTACATCCAATAAAATCTATCAGACGTGGCAAAAACAAAATCACTCCTGTGTGAAAAAACAAAATACCTATAACATTTATATTACATTTTAAAGCAAGTTTTGTAGTTGTACTATGGAGAGGTTAGTTAAACACTGCAAAGTTTCGAAATGATAAACATCTTTGATGTTACTACACAGTTCATCACTGTAACAAGAACGAATGTCTAACGCTCGGCTTATACCGTTCGAGGATTTATCGCTCGTGGCAAATTTACCCATCATGCATATGCGCTATCTATCGGATTATGCTATGAACTACTTGGCGCTCGAGCGAAAATGTCCGATGCAGACCTCTGGTGTACAGTAGAGGCAAAAAGAAACCGGACCGACCCTTGTAGCTGATACAAAAGAATCCTGTGCTGTGTATTGTGTCAAACTGTGGTAATTTCAATATGGATAGTGAAGCCAGAGGTATGTAGAGCTATTTAATGTAAAAATACGCAGTTATCTTTGTCGAATAGAGGTAGAAATGTAATATTGATGCCATATGAAAATAAAACTCTCAAAGTTTTTTCGCCTGTAAGTTTGAGGCACTGAAGGAAACAAAAGACGATAAGAATCGAACAAAAGCAATAAATTTCATTGTTACAATTAATTATACAAGATGGATGTGTTTTGTGACTAGCAAAATTTGAATCTGTGACTCTGAAATCAGCTACAAGGGTCGGTCCGGTTTTTTTTTTTTTGCCACTACTGTGGCAATAGTTGTGTTCCAGAACCATAGTTGTCGAAAATTACGATAGTGTTTGAGTGATTTACTGTTCAAAATTGTTACACCTAAACCTGTCGTACGCTTTCTTTCTTGTGTACTCCAGTAGACATACGTTATTCAACGTTAGTAAATCATTCGGATAGATTTCAAGTTGACTGCCATCTTGTGTTTACGATTTCAGATAAAGATCTACTATTATTATAAAAAATTTTTGTATTCCATGTGCATCATTCCAGGATAGACTCGAATGTACTTAATATAAACACGATTCGTATTTAGTCCAGGCAAAATCGCTCTACACAGAGACACATCATGCCCGATAGCACTCTTTTGTATCAGTGATTCTCAGAAGATGCATTTCAATGAAAAACTATATATATATATATATATATATATATATATATATATATATATATATTGCTGCACAACAATACTTTGCATTGCATTGTATTTATTAATATTCCATGGTATTCATACATTCCTTCACAGCTAGAATATGGAACAAGTAAAAAATCTTAATACTACTATAAAGTCTTAATTTATAGTCACAGCCTAGATGAAATATATACAGAAGAGGTTTACAATATAGTCTACTAGTACAACACAAAGTTTTAGTATCAATTTCATGAAGCGTTGTTGAATGTCATGAATTCACCTACAGAATAATAATAATAATAATAATAATAATAATAATAATAATAATAATAATAATAATAATAATAATAATAACAATGTTTTATTTTCGCTGGCAGAGTTAAGGCCATAAGGCCTTCTCTTCCACTCAACCAGCCTTAATCAATACAATACATATTTAAATTACAAATATTTACACTACACTTAAAAGGTTCTACAGCAATATTCTTCAGTTTTAACGACTAGTAGTACTACATATTTATTTAAATTTAGATAAACCTATAAGGTAAAGTAGTAACTTAATTTATGAGCTAATTTAATTCAATCAATTATAATTAATTTAATACTTGAGTTAACTAGTAAAATGATGAAAATTAATTTAATATAAGAAGGCGTGAAAAATTAGATACGTCTTTAATTTGGCCCTAAACAATCTTATGTTTTGAGTTTAATTTTTTATATCGATAGGAAGGATATTAAAAATTTTTACTGCCATACAACGCACTCCTTATTGATAGCACGATAGACTTGCCGATGGAGTATGAAAGTCATTTTTTGTCTTCTGTTTCTTATAATTATAAGATAAAAAGTCTCGGTACAACCCAATAACCATGATAAAATGGGGAAAATACTGATGCAGTACTATCCACCTATGGTATCACTGTTTCAATGTCGTAATGTCTGTGTGCAGTGTCGGCGTGTCCCGACATCGTGTCGCGCTCACAATGGGGCGCGTCCTCGCCGAGAAAACGCACGCCAATGCCCTCCCTCCCGGTTCCGTTCGTGCTGATCCACCACACGTATCAGCCAGGTTTTTGCAATACCAGTACTTCCTGCGAGAGGTCCATGAGAGGGATGCAGAACTACCACAAGAACGACCAAAAGTGGGATGACATCGGCTACCAGTGAGTACCAAAGCTCTACTATCGTCGAAGAGAATGTTGGTAAATTATGTTCTTACTGATGCCTCAAACACACATATACCATATTGAAATAATCTGCTTTAAAAAAATAGTTTCATCTTCAAAAACTTAACATTTAAAAACAAGCAAGTAAATAGCTTCCTCCCATTTCTCTTTTATTTATCCTTCATTTCTCTTCTACCTATCTCTTCCTCCTTCACTCTTTCTCCTCCTCTACTCCCTGAAACTCCTCCCTCTCTCTCTCTCTCTCTCTATCTCTCTCTCATATTTTTCTCCTTTTGTTTTGCCCCTTTTCTTCCTCTCGCTCTCCTTCTGCTCCAGCCCTATCTTTCGTTCTGCTCCTGCTCCATCTCTTGTTGTGCTCATTTACCTCTTCTCGTCCTGCTCCATTACTCTCCTCTCGTTCTTTTTCTTTTCATCTACTCACCTTGCTCTGTCGTTCTGCTCCTTTTCCTCCTGTCCTTCTGCTCCACTCATATCTCGTTCTGCTCCTCCACCTCTCGTTCTGCTCCTTTTCCCCCCTCTCACTCTGCTCCTGCTCCACCTCTCTTCTGCTCCTTTTACTCCTCTCTCTTTGTTTCTACCCCATCTACCTTCTGCTCATATTCTACCCCACGTTCTGATCCTTTCCCTCCTCTCGTTCTACTCCCGCTCCACCTCTCGTTCTGTTCCTCCACCTCTCGTTCTGCTCCTTTTTCCCCTCTCATTCTGCTCCTGCTCCACCTCTCTTCTGCTCCTTTTATTCCTCTCCCTTTGTTTCTACCCCATCTACCTTCTGCACCTGTTCCACCTCACGTTCTGCTCCTTTTCCTCCTCTCGTTCTACTCCCGCTCCATCTTTCTTTCTGCTCCTCCACCTCTCGTTCTGCTCCTTTTCCTCCTCTCCTTCTGCTCCCACTCCATATCTCGTTCTGTTCCTCCACCTCTCGTTCTGCTCCTTTTCCCTCTTCTCACTCTGCTCCTGCTCCACCTCTCTTCTGCGCCTTTTACTCCTCTGCCTTTCTTTCTACGCCATCTACCTTCTGCACCTGTTCCACCTCACGTTCTGCTCCTTTTCCTCCTCTCGTTCTACTCCCGCTCCATCTTTCTTTCTGCTCCTCCACCTCTCTTCTGCTCCTTTTACTCCTCTCCCTTTCTTTCTACCCCATCTACCTTCTGCTCCTATTCTACCCCACGTTCTGCTCCTTTTCCTCCTCTCGTTCTACTCCCGCTCCACCTCTCGTTCTGTTCCTCCACCTCTCGTTCTGCTCCTTTTTCCCCTCTCATTCTGCTCCTGCTCCACCTCTCTTCTGCTCCTTTTACTCCTCTGCCTTTGTTTCTACGCCATCTACCTTCTGCACCTGTTTCACCTCACGTTCTGCTCCTTTTCCTCCTCTCGTTCTACTCCCGCTCCATCTTTCTTTCTGCTCCTCCACCTCTCTTCTGCTCCTTTTACTCCTCTCCCTTTCTTTCTACCCCATCTACCTTCTGCTCCTATTCTACCCCACGTTCTGCTCCTTTTTCTCCCTCTCATTCTGCTCCTGCTCCACCTCTCTTCTGCTCCTTTTACTCCTCTGCCTTTGTTTCTACGCCATCTACCTTCTGCACCTGTTTCACCTCACGTTCTGCTCCTTTTCCTCCTCTCGTTCTACTCCAGCTCCATCTTTCTTTCTGCTCCTCCACCTCTCGTTCTGCTCCTTTTCCTCCTCTCCTTCTGCTCTCACTCCATATCTCGTTCTGTTCCTCCACCTCTCGTTCTGCTCTTTTTCCTCCTCTCGCTCTGTTCCATATCTCGATTTGCTGCTACTCTATCTCTCGCTCTGCTTATTTTCCTCTTCTCGCTCTGGTCCTATTCCTGTCTTACTTTACTCCCTCTCCTCTCCTCATTTTACTCTTTCTTAACCTCTCTTTCTGCTCGTTCTTATCCCCTCATTCTGATTTTTCTTATATTCTCATTCTGCTCTTTCCTGTATCTTTATTTTGACCCTTCTCTCTTTCTGTTGTCCCATTAATTTGTTTCTCGCTTCTTTTTCCCATCTCTTCCTTTACCATCCTTCATTTCTTTCATTTCTTCATTTCTACTCATCTTCGTTATGTCTTTTTCCCCTCGTCTCTTACTCCTCCGACTCGTCTTCCTACACTCTTCGTCTTCTCTTATTCTTCTCCTCTTTCCCTCTTTTCTACTTTTCTTCTTCGATTTCACTCTTACACTCCTTCATTCTTGATTTAAAATAAAGTAAAATCTCTCTCGTTTTCTCCTGTTTTTCTTCTCGTGTTTGTTCCCTTTGTATTGTTACTTTAATGTTAATAATTTTTTTTATTCTTTACTTTCCCTTTTTCAGTGTTTTTTTCTTATCCTCTTTCTTAATTCCTGCCATTCTTCCCCCTTATGTTTTATTATTTTTTATCAATATTTTATAATTTCTTAAAAAGAACATTGCTGTCAAAAGTTAAATTGATGAACAATACCGATGACGCAAAAATCTATATAATTTCTATAGCAACAAGATTGACACTGAAAATTTAGTAATGATAAAGTCGGAGCGAAATGCAGATGCTATTCATTATGAAGTATTACAGTATCAGAATGAATGCCAACAAATCACCGGTTGAAAGGCAAATTAGAGCAGAATGTTCTACGAAAATACACACTAAAATCTTGAACTGACAATCTGCCGTTTAAAGTGAAACACAAACACACGAATTCCACAAAGCTAAGACGTGTGATTTTTTTACTTCTGCCTACAGTTTCTGCATTGGTGGCACAGGGCAAGTGTACGAGGGCAGAGGCTGGGATGTAGTGGGGACACACGCACCCAATTACAACTCCCGCAGCATCGGCATCTGCTTCATCGGAGACTACACCAGTAAGTTACAGCTATTTTCTCAAAGAAATAATTATTCCACGAAAAAAATGTTCACTGATCTCAGAAAATAAGAAATGAAACATTTGTTATAGATAAGAGTTAGTACAAGGATAATACGTTTAACATGTTTTTAAGGCGATGTGCTACTGAAAATAGTCGAATTTTGACAAATTTTGTCATTTTTTTAGAAAATGAACGGTTTCATAAGGAGTATTTTGGTGAAAATGTTACCTCAATATTTTAATTATAGGCATATTTTTATATAACTGGTAGTTGTGTTAATGCACGGTTGCAGTAAGTTTAACAAAGACTTTAAATTCAATTATCTCAAGAAAAAATTTTCTAAGTTTTCAACGACAAATATTTATTTTATTTCTCAGTGGTTAAAGCTAGAGTAATGAAACTTAGCATACTTATTCATTAATGTCTCGGTTGTGAAATGGAGTAATTGATTGGCTGTATTCAACATAGTTTCATTGCTAGAGAATTGAAGCTTCAGAACCACAGTGAGCCAAGCGCCATTTACTAAAGCCGTAGAAAACAAGAGTTAAAATGAAGTTATTACCGTAATTTAATGGAAACATATAGCAAGTAAAATAAAGTATATACATTAAAACTAAATAATATGTCAATCTTCATTAAACTATGGTATTCACTTAACGTTAACCCTTGCTTTCTCTCCGTTTTTAATAAATGGCGCTGACCCACTATAACTCTAAACCCTTCAATTATACGTAAAGCAGAATTATGTTTTTTATTCATGCTTGAACATTGAAGAAATTGTATTTTTTTTTTACAAATGGACAAATTAGAGTAAGGCATTACTAATGCTCCATTGCACAATATGCAGTGTTACCTTTATGAAAAAATTATATATATATATATATATATATATATATATATATATATATATATATTTTAGAAATAGGATTTTCACTAAGAAAATTTAAAAAAACAAAAGAACACTTTAAATTTTTTTTAAGCGTTTATGAGAAGAGATTGAAATTTACAATGTGTGATTATGATATTGATATGCATATTTGGTAAAATTTTCAATTCTCTGCCTAAAAAATTGTGGATTTTAGACATTTCAGTAGAGCATCGCTTAAACTATATTTAAACAATTAAAATGCGATCACTTTGGTCCAGGGAGCATCCATTTTTGGTGCAAAGACAATTCGTTTAACATGTTTCTAAATTAGTCTTGAATAAATTCTTTAATAAATCACCCAAACATGTAAATGTGGAGTGGACTGGTACGAAAATAATTTTTGTGTTGGCCTCATTGTTTACGTAAAAAACAAATGAAAATTAGCATGGATATAAACATTGTTTTAAGAAATATGGGAAACAAATATGTAATTAAGTTTCAATCTTTCGGCCCCAAAGTGACCTAAAAATATATATATTATTTTTACTTTCTCATTGGAGACAGTATTATGATGATGGGAAGAAAATATTATTCGATTTTTGCCGAATTATATGATTTTAGCATTCCTGATATAAAACAAAAAGTTTCTGAGTATGCCGTCATTGCGTCTTGGTGACATTGGGATACAATAGAGCCCAGATTTGACATAACGTAAAAATCAATCTGGCAACCCTGTTATTTAATAAATCTAATCTTAGCGTGTGGTCAAGTAACGTATCGGTATAGGCTATCACGACTCAAATCAAGTAACCTACAATTCAGTGATAAAGAGAATCACAGCATAGATATGCATGCTGATATTTAACTCTACAAAAATATACGTAAAGATAAATTTTTGGTCCTACTGTTACGGTAACAATTGTTATTATAGGAGAAAAATTCGCCATAACAGATAAATTCTGTAGAACCAAAAATTAATCTTTACGTAGATTCTTCGCCCAACAGTGCATATATATTGTGGAATCCTGGCCACCATATCACTCAATTGAGTGCGCTCCTTGTATAACGGCAGCTGACTCAGTATAATGTCAACATATACGAGTATGTCGAATTTGGAGTAAGGCCACAAAGGGAAAAACACTAGAGGAGAGGGATTCGATCCGGTACTGTGGATTGAACTTCGGCATAGCTCAGTAGTTAGAGCGCTTGGTACGTAAAGTCAAGGATCCGGATTCGATCCCCGGCGCCGGAGCGAATTTTTCTCCTCTAATAACCTACAAAAATAGTTTTAAAATGATTTTCTTCTTTTTCAGATGAACTGCCAACAGCGGAAATGATGGAAGTTGCCAAATCTCTCATAGAATGCGGGGTAGAACGAGAATCTATAGCAGCGAACTACACCCTGCTGGGGCACAGACAGGTCCGAAGCACAGAGTGTCCTGGCAACACCCTGTTCAACGAGATCAAGACATGGCCGCATTGGACAGACCTCGAAACCAGGCGTACTTAATTCATAATACATCGGCATGGCCTTACTCTAGGCACGGGCATGAACGCTGCCACATAAATCAGCATGAACTTTCATATTTTACAGAACATCACACCAAAAACCTCGCATGAAATCATCTGACACATAGAAATTCCTTTAACCACAGAGAACATTACGCCCAAATGAGATTTTCAAGTTGTACATTTTTACTTTATTTTTAAGTTGGTTATTTAAAGACGCTGCATCAAATACTGGGTGATTTATACTGTTTTCGCTGTAAGAAAAATCCTAATCTAAACATAAGCACATTGCTGTCATACCCGTGATTGGCTCACAGTCGAAACACTCACATGACGCAGGAAAATAAAGTTCGTATTTGGAAACCACAATATTGTATTATTTGAAAATAAAAAATTGAATTCTAGTTGTTAAATACGATGGAACATGTAACTTCACCCATATTTAAAACAAAATTTCAAGGGAAAAATTGTTCCGGGGCCGGGTATCGATCCCGGGACCTCTGGTTGAACGTACCCTTGAAATTATTCAAATCTGCTTTACAGGGAGCTTTACCTGAAAGACTAGATTTGCATATGTAAAATGCTATGTAAAAGAAAAGCTACTTTTATATTTTGTTATGTACTATGAACGCGGATGAATACGAACAGTAATACCGAGGTAGCCTGTTCTTGTAACAAGCTGGCATCAATTGAGCTCGTAGTTGTTCACGTAAGCACGTGGTACTGCTGTATGGCTTCTGCATCCTCGGTGTGTGTGGTTATTAATCAAAAGAGTGGAAACTTTCTCAAAAGCGGAGAAAAACAAATAGCCTTAAATGTATATAAGTTAAGTGAGTTTTAATCACAGTAATTATAAAATAAATATTTCCTAAGCAAACGAATGCATAGCAGTGAGGTTAGACCTACTTGACGAGTAACGGGAAATGTTTAACATGAAACAGAATGTACAACAATAGGCGGGAACACGTACTGAGAATCTATGGCGCCAAACAGCGGCCAATGAAGCCTCACTTCAGTCACGTGCTATTGTTTACATTAGGATTTTTCTTACAGCGAAAAGATTATAGCGTCGGTGGGATTGGTGATAGCAAGGTGGGGCCGAGGTTCTGCCTTGCGGTTGGGGAAAACCTCGGAATAAAACCAAGTCCAAGCAGGAATCGAACCCACGCCCGAGAGCAGCTCCGGATCAGTAGACAAACGTGCTAGCCTCCTGAGCTACAGCGGTAGGCTTTGTCGTACAAGTGTTCAAGTACCACATGACAAAGACAAATTACGTTATGGAAATTATATTTAAATCTTCGAAACAGTATATCATTTCGTTTTTGTTTAAAAGTGACAAATTGAAGGGTTCAGAGCCAAAGTGGGCCAAGCGCCATTTATTAAAAACGGAGAAAGCAAGGGTTAAAGTTAAGTGAATACCATAGTTTAATGAAGATTTACGTATCATTTAGTTTTAATGTGTATACATTATATTACTTGCTATATATTTCCATTGAATTATGGTAATAACACAGTCTAGTATAAACAGTCACGAAGCTCAATACATAGTAAATATGTATCCATAGATAGTTGCTAACCATCAGGATCGCTAATATCGCCTCATTACAGACAATGCGAAATAGTATCGGCACAGTCTATTGTTCCTAGCACCCTCACAACTCAAGCTTCGTGACTGTATATACTAGACTGTGGTAATAACTTCATTTTAACCTTTGTTTTCTACGGTTTTAGTAAATGGCGCTTGGCCCACTATAGTTCTGAACCCTTCAATTATAAGAATGACCGAGTTGTATGTGTGTATGTATGCAGAATGAAGAAATAATTACATTATAAATTACAAATGTAAAAGTTGTAGAAGTCAAAGACAACCTCTGAAACAATGGACGTAAATGTAATCAGACGATGTTTGAAAGTACCGTTAGACTAATCTTTAAATGAAAATAGTTACGATGTTATGAACAATCGCTGCAATGAATATAAACAAATAAACAGTACAACTCGAAGCGTACACTTGGATAATATCCCTAAGAAATAAAGCATTCGGTTCAAGCTACTACTACAAAAATACATGGAGATTTACGAAGTTATGGGCACATAAGGAACTTAATAGTGAGGTTATTCTGAGATAAAAAGTAAGTTCATTGTGCTATAATAATTTGAAACTTAATAAAATAATAGAAATAAGTATTTTTATGAAAAAGAAGGAAAACTGAAACGAAAAGCTAAACAAATCCTTTCAAAATTTTTTTGATTAAGGGGAGAGGATGGTATTTTTTGGTGAAAAATGAGTAAATTAAAAAAAATCCTTAAAATACTCTGTGATATGTGTGGAATGCATAGCATAACATTTTGTGGGTATTTGTGCCCTTATCAGATGTTGAGTCGCCATTTTTAAACTTCCTGCGTTATGGATTTTTAAATCATTCGCCCACTTTTATTGTTGTTTCCGGTAAATTAAATTTTCAAAAAAAAAAATTTTTTTCTTCTTTAAAATACTCTTTGATATATGTGGAATGCATTGCATAACATTTTGTGGGTATTTGTGCCCTTATCGGATGTTGAGACGTCATTTTTAAACTTCCTGCGCTATGGATTTTTAAATCACACGCCCACTTTTATCGGTTTCCAGTAACTTCATTTTCTTTGCTACATTGCCAGACAAAAATGGATATAATTTCTGAACTATTAAAGATACATGCATGAAATTTAGAACACACATTCTTTAGACTATTAGGAAACTTTTCTCTATAACAGAATTTTGTTAATTGATTTCATTTTAAAAATACGTCCGTTTGTTTGCAAGAAAGGAAATCAGAAAATTGTTATTAAATTTTAATTGTTTATTTTACAAACGTAGGGACTAATATCAAAATTCTGTTAGATAGTTTGTAGAACATGCTTTTGCAAATACATTGCAAAAAACTGTTTGAATCTATCTTTAAAAATGGTTTAGATATAACGGTTTTAGTACAATCCTGCATTGGGTATATTTTTTTCAAATTTGGACCCCCAAATAACTTTTTTCAAAATATTTTTATTTGGTTAAGTTGCCACAGCTATGAGCTCTCTACATACAAAAAATTAATATTTTACACCAAATAGGAAAAAAGTTAAAAAAAATACCATCCTCTCCCCTTAAATCACATTTGCTGTATTTGGATTACAGCATATTTGAACATATTAGTGCAAGAGACAACTGACAAATACAAATCCAATATTAAACATTAAAATGAGTAGCGGTAATAAAATATCCATGTATATCTAATCTGTAAGTTGATTTTAGAAATACATTTTAAACATATAATCATACTATGCAGCTTATATCCAATGCAAATTACTTCACATCCATGACAAAATCTTCACAATATGCATAACTAGATCGTCTATGTACTGTATATTTCACCTATTTAAGTAAAAACAAACCAACTAGTTTAAGAATAAAATAATATATTATCTGAGAAAGTTCTCACCAACAAGTCTGCCACCAGTATTACACTCAATTGAAAGAACTAGCATGCGGAAACATTCAATGGCGTGTCATATTGTGTTTCCATAGTTACCATACAAATCATCTCCATAGTATTACTGTAGTGACAATGAAATGTGTACAGGATCAAAAAATAAAACAATGAAAATAAATTCAAAATGACACTCTTTCATTAAAATCCTTTCAGAAAGTATCCCTTACAACCCATACTGTATTCGCATCAAAAAACGCATGCATAATCAATTTAAAAATATGTTCGGTAGACAAGTTTGAAAAACAATTAAAGTTGAGTACGTAATGTTTTAGCATTAATACTGTACAAACAACACAAATATCACAGCATGGTTCATGATTAAAAATTAACATCAGTGCATTGTTCTAATTGTTGCAATCAGAACTGTATGATAAAATTATAGCCTAGAATCTTTTATGCTCATCATTCCAGTGCCTGTTTTGTAAATTGCTTTCTCAATCACTTGATGACTACTGCATGTAAGGTTTTTAAACTTAAAAACAGTACCCACAATTAGTCGTATTTATAACTTGGCATTTAAGTTCAATTTTAGAATTGAAATAATACTTATTATGTAATTAATAGTATATTATGCAACGAGCCTATAATGGTAGTAATTAAGACGCGAGTATGTTTATGAAACTCGCTTGCGCTCGTTTCATAATTTTCATACGAGCGTCTTAATTACCATTACAGTCAAGTTTCATACGACTTTTTATGCTCGACCATATTTCTAACTTGAAATTATTTCATAAGTATTCATGTTATTCTTATCTGACTGACGAGCGGAACTGACCTTGTGCAATACCTCGTAAATTGTGAGATGTGCGCAGACGCGAAAGTATTGATTTTTTCCGAGAAACAGATGTCGACATTGACCTTGACATTGAAAAACGAGATGACAAATTGAATTTATTTGAATATTATATACAATTAACGCTAATTATTATAGTAACAGAACTGATTTTATTTCAAATATAGGTGATTTATTGATTTATTGTTGTCTTTCGATTTCATATCCGAGAATAATCGATACTTGCGTTTTCATATTGCCACAATGGTATTTTCTGATTGGTGGAACACTTGAACTTTAATGAATAAGTGTACTTTAATAAGGTCCATTAAAGGGCTGCTACCAGGTGTATAATTACTACATTTCGGCATGGTCGAGCATAAACATTTTTATAATATTTAAACAAAATGCGTACGCCTTATTTACACAAAGCTCGAGAAAAGCATCATTGCTTTCAGCTATGTAAAGACAGCAACTGTTAAGGCTGGTCCACAATAAACCGGGAACGGAAACGACAACGAGAACGAGAGCGGAAATGTTTCTAAAATAAATGTATTTAAATGTGAGCATTCACAATTAACTATTGTGAATGCTCACATTTAAATACATTTCTAGTTCTCGTCGTTTTCGTTCCCTTTTTATTGTGAACCAGCCTTTACAATCTATACTCATTCTTTTCATTTTCAATTGTAAATGTTCTTTATCATATAGGCTCTTATGTGCTATTTTTATTGTTTATATTAATTTGTTTATTTTGTCTTCTTTCTGCTTATCTAAAGTGCAGTTTAATACCGACCACGATCGTTTGCTCATACGGGCGTAAATTCCTTAATTTGCATTTCTGTTTTATGTATATATAATAATTTCTTAATCTAACTTTTTAATCTATATAAATAAATTAATGTATATATTACGACAGTAGTGTGCTTATGTCTTACGTTGTAAACAATGTTGTCAGACTGCAAGAAAAATCTCGCAAAACGGGAAGTTTAGGTAAGGAGAGGGATGGCGCGAGTTTTTTGCAATAATGGGTCGAATTTGGGATTTTTAGTGTTATATTCTTTTTATTATTTCTTACAGTTTTGCCAGTTATGATGTTGGTGTAGTATAAATTTTCACTTCTATACTTTTTAAAGTTATGTATACTTTTTATAGTAATAATTTTTCATCTTTGACCGTTTATACTCGTATAAAGCGGTTCTGCATTACAATATTAATCTAGATCGTCTATCAAGACATTCTGTACGTGTACAAACAAGAATGGATATCGCATTGACGCTTAGGTGCAAGTGAATCTTACTCATGTCTTCAGTTAAGGTTCATATTACATTTGAATTTCATTACAATTCAACTTAAGCAAATTGTCTATGTAATTTTATAATTGAAAACATTAAAAAAAACAGGGTAAGAGAAAGAAACCTTTTTGTGAATTGAATATTCAACATGTTCACTGCAAGGCGCGGAAAAAAAATACTTAAGGTGGTCTTGCAATGTTTGTGCAGACGTTTCATTCACAACGAAAAGAATGGAAATGTAAACTTCATGGATGTATGCTATCTGTCAATGTCTATTTTGTTTCCGCTGTAACATACTAGTAGGATTGCCAACTATTTTTGAAGAAAATATGAGAGACTAAGTGATCTACAATATTTCGCATAGAAAACTGACAAATTATTCAATTCAGTTAGCGGTACTAAAAACAACTTCATTCTACACTTAGGCAGTTAGGCTTAAATTAAGAGTGAGGTAGGTGTCCCTGATATGGCCATGCTAAGGTTTGAGAATTTTTCTAGCCGCCATTTTGAGAAAAAAATGTAAACCACTTTTTTCTTACTCGTTCTCAGTCCAATGGACTTTCTTAAAACAATTTCCTTTCCCCATAAAAATAGCTTTAATTGTCCAAAAAGTCCCAAATTCCAAAAGTCTACCTAGTGGCCATATCAGGAACATGTGCACATGATATGGCCACCCTTGTTCCATGTTCTATAAATCATGATTGTTTTCAGTTTGATAGCGCAGTTGTGCTAAAATTACACAATTTTGGCGTAAAATGAATAAACATGACACTTAATAATCTTTTTTATAATTCAAAAGTGCAGTCAAAACAGGTTTTCCCATCAAAAATTAAGTTGTTTTTTCTTAAAATACAAAATTTTTACGTAATCCCAGCTATAAGGCATGTAAACTTGTCAGGTGAAAAAATAAAAGTGAAATGAACTTGATATGGCCATGGTGCATTTAATATGGCCATATCAGGAGCACGATCGTTTCATTATGAACAACTCGTAAAAGATACGCCATCAACGACAGCACCAATCAACAGAACATTAAAAACTGAATGGAGTACTATGGTTTTCATGAACAAGTCTTTGAAAAACACGCATAAAACAAAGGAGACTTACCACAGAAAAATAAGAAGAGGTCACATGAAAACCGCAAAACAGGCAACTGACGCCATATTGCTCAACCTGACTGGATGGAAAACGATCAAGTGACATACCAGGATGCCCTTTCACTGGATGCTGCTGCAATTTGGCAGATTTTTTGGTTAAGTAACTCACAATAGCGGGGTGGCCATATCAGGAACATGGCCATAACAGGAGCACCCACCTTATTTTGAGACATTTTGCCTCGTATAATAGTTTCAAACAAATTGTAAAAGCTCCCTACATGAGTAGTTGAACTTGACTGCGATTTGCAGTTCTGATTTGATCAGATGTGTCGTGCTCCTGTTTCGAACATCTGTTCACACTGTTCATAAGAGAAAACACTCTTTGCATGAACTTTGCTGCCTGGTATGCTTACAACACGTATCACTATTTTTAATTTGTAACTCTAACATTGATTTTAAACTAGTAAGCCCTGAAACTATTTATGGCACATTTCAGTGCATCTCTGGATCAACAGAATCCATCGCATAAATCACCTTCAACCACGAAAAATTAAATGTTTCAAATAAATGTTTACATTATGCAAAAATAAGGGGGGAAAGGCTCTAAGACAAGGGAAATACGGGAGTCGGGAGATAGCTAAAAATTAGGGCTAAATAAGGGAGATCCCGGAAAATACGGGAGAGTCGGCAACCCTACATAAGAGAGAAATTAAACAAGGATATCTGTTTATTTGTTTCATTATTACAATGTTACTAAAAGACATATTGATTTGACATTTCATAACAATTTCAGGCCCTTATTTTTATATGGATATTTTAGTTTGATAGGAAAGCGGGATTTTTTTACGCCAGGATGGGACTTCTTATACACTTCGTACGGAATATAGGTTCAAAAAATCTGACAACACTAGCTGTATCCGTGTTTAAACGTTAAGCGTAAAATAATTACCCGTGTGGCGGTATAACCAATCTTTCATTCTATACAAGGCCCAGAAATAACTCAAAATAGTTTATGGTTTATTGGAGTCCGTTTTCCGATTAATTCTTTCAGGTTTGGTCACCTGTTATGTGAACACGTGCTGCAATGCTGTCATCTGTTCCCTTTTATTTGAGCCGTTCAGAGCAGAAGTGGTGTAGGTCAAAAATGGGTAATGAGGGTTAAAGTAAACATTCTGTAAAATACAGCCCAAAGTAGCAATTAATATTCAATTTATTTAAACTATTATTAGTCAGTGGATAGCAAGAAGGCTATGTTAATTGCTACTTTGCGCTGTATTTTACAGAATTTTTACTTTAAGACTCATTATCCAATTTTGACTTACACCACTTTTGCTCTGAACGGCTCATTTGTACAAATATCTCAAAAATCGTTCACAAACGACCACAATGATATTAGACTTTCGTATTTAAAGGCTGGTTCATAATAAACCGAAAACGGAAACGACAACGAGAACGGAAATAATGTTAAAATAAATGTATTTAAATGTGAGCATTCATAGTAGTTAGTTGTGAATGTTCAAATTTAAATACATTTATTTTAACAATATTTCCGTTCTCGTTCTCGTTGTCGTTTCTGTTCCTGGTTTATTGTGGAACCAGCCTTAACTCCCCTCCCTGATTCATCTCTCAAAAGGACCCTATTTAGTCCCCGTCCATGCGGTGGAGTAGGCCTGCATAATAAAAACCTAAACTGTTACGAAGCAAGCTAAACATATGAAAAATGTTGTATTAATTTCGTGGCATCATTCATTGCATACGTATAGCGTCAGCGTGCCCTGAAATCGTGTCGCGTGCAGAATGGGGCGCGGCACCCGCTGTCAGCAGGCAAATGCTGACTTCTCTACCGGCGCCGTTCGTCCTGGTACACCACACAGTGCAGCCAGGCGCCTGCAACACCAGCGACTCCTGCAAGACTGCCATGAGGAGCATGCAACGAAACCATCAAAACATCAAGCACTGGAACGATATCGGCTACCAGTAAGTATGTCTGATGCTATTCTACAGGGTGGCACACGAAATGTCATACCATTTATTTTACACGTAACACGTATTGGTTTGTATTAAAGCTTTACAAAATTATATAGAATTAATAATTAGGATTTGGAATTTTATCTCTAATGCAGAACATGTTCCATATCACCGCCGTTTTGCCTCACAACCTCGTGCAAACGAACCCTTACATTCGTCACCACTTTTCGACACAAGTCTTCAGATAGCGCACGGCACAACTCCACTAGAAGGGCTCTGAGCTGCACATTTTCTGGCCTCCTTTGGTAGACTTTCTCTTTTAGGAATCCCCATAAAAATAAATCGCACGGATTAATGTCCGGGCTATGAGGCGGCCACATTTTGCCGCACCCATGTCAACATCACACGAAGATCAAACATCTCGTGCAGGTAATCCAGAACGGTGTTTGCAGTGTGTGGACGGGCTCCATCCTGCATGAACCACTGAGTTTCCATAGGGAGACCTTTTGCCATGAGATGGGGGATAAAACTGCTTTCTAACATGGTTGTGTATCGAACTTCGTTGACAGTTTCATCGAAGAAAATTGGACCAACGATTCCTTGGCTCGAAATTGCGGCCCATACAGAAACTTTTGCCCCAAACATTTCTTTTTCATGCAGAATGCAAGGAGATTCCCTCGCTCAGAATTGAACGTTTTGTTTATTCACAACACAGAACAACTTTCACTTTGTGTTCACCCGTTGTCCGCCATTTCAAAAATTGATGTTTGTGCTCGTAGCTATAGTTACATCCGAATTGTGATGCTGCCTATCGGATTTTGCATGAATTTCGGCATCCACTAGCGCAGTTAGAAACATCGAGACTACAATATTAAAATTTTAATGTGATAATTAAATGGTATGACATTTCGTGTGCCACCCTGTAGATGCTTATTGCTGTTGCAGCACTCAATCAATGAACTCAATTTCATCGCACTTATCTCACTGTGTCACACTTACGACGCAGATGTAGAAGTCAACTCAACGGATTTCTGCAGTTAATTTCTGTGTGGAAACCTTTGAAACGAGAAAGTTTATTTTATAGTAAATTTTTGCGAGGTACATGTGATTTTTATTGACAGTAATTCTGGCGAACACAATGAACTGAATTTAAAATCGTCTATATACAGGTTCTGCATTGGAGGCACTGGAAAAGTCTACGAGGGCAGAGGCTGGGACGTAGTGGGATCACACGCTCCTAATTACAACTCTCGCAGCACTGGCATTTGTTTCATCGGAGACTATAGCAGTGAGTAGACTGTTAGAAATTCACTTGAAGTTGCGTTACATGTTTCGAAACAATAAAATTGATGAAGGATCGATAGAACAGAGAAAAATTCTAATTTTTTCTGTGACAATCTGTCGAAAGCTTTCTCATAATCTATAAATAGAATACAAGAGGGGCTTTCCAGAACACTTAATCACGGTAATTCAAAGCCTATACTTTGGAACAAATATAAGTATTGACAAAGGGGGACAAATTATTAATAAATCAATAAATACAAACCGAGGAATTAAACAAGGTTGTCCAATGTCTCCTGCATTGTTTAGCATATACGACGTATATTGACGAGATCACTAAAAAGCGGCAAAATAAATTAAATTGTAATTTTAAAATTAATGATAAGATCATTAACACCATATTGTTCGCAGATGACCAACTAATATTCAGTAACTCGGAAAAGGATTTACAAATAGTAGCGCATAAATTAAATATCGAAGCAAGAAAATACAACATGAATACATCCACAACAAAAACTAAAGTTATGGCTTTCAAAGGGACAAACCACTCAAGATGTAAAATAATTATTGATAATAAACCTATTGAGCAAGTGACTAACTTTAATTATTTAAGGTTTAATGTATCTTATTGCCAGAAAAATGAAATAGATAAGAAATTGAATAGGTTTTATGGTATGTGTGGAACAATAAGAAGAATATCTATACTAATAATAAATCTGTAGCCGAAATTTTTCTGGTAATTTTCAATTCTCCAAAAATAATTGGTCCTCACATATAATTAACCATCCTGAAACCGAAAATCGCTTTTTTGAAATTTTTGTTTGTCTGTCTGTCTGTATGTTTGTTACCTTTTCACGTGATAATGGCTGAACGGATTTCAATGAAAATTGGAATATAAATTAAGTTCGTTGTAACTTAGATTTTAGGCTATATGGCATTCAAAATACATTATTTAAAAGGGGGGTTATAAGGAGGTCTGAATTAAATAAATCGAAATATCTCGATTATTGATTTTGTGAAAAATGTTACATAACAAAAGTTTCTTTAAAAATAATTTGCGATACGTTTTATTCCTTGAAAAATTTTGATAGGACTGATATTTAATGAGATAAATGAGTTTTAAAATTAAAATAACTGCCATCTAAGGCCGTGTAATGAATTAAAAAACAAACGACTTCGTCTATAAGGGGCCTTGGACAGAACAATCGAAAGCTATGAAAGATAGCCTACAGAGAATGTTTCTGTGTTTGTATGAAGTAATATCGGAAGCTAAATTAACCGATTTGTATAATTAATTATTATTTCACCATTGGAAAGTGTAGTTTCTCTAGATGGACATAATGCTATAATGTTATTACAGTAACTTCTAATTTAATATAATATAATAATATTATATAATATAATTTAAGTTATTTGAAGAGTTCACAACCACAGTGGGCCAAGCGCCATTTACTGAATACGTAGAAAACAAGGGTTAAAATTAAGTTATTACCATAACTCAATGGAAACCTATAACAAGTAAAATAAAATATACACATTAAATCTAAATGATGTCAATCTTCATTAAACTATGGTTGCATGTAATAAAAATTAAGAAACAAGTCAAAGGAATTGTCATTGCACCAAATGAGTGTCTCTGGACCAAAATGATCGCATTTTAATTATTTGGATGCAATTTAAATTAAGTAACATATTAAACGATTTATCCTTCTATCAAACACGAATGTTCCCTGGATCAAACGTCCTATTTTAATTATGTAATTACTTTATATTTATTTCTAACGGGTGCAGCGGAGCGCACGGGTACGGCTAGTATAATATAATATAATATAATATATGTAATGTAATATTATATAATATAATTTATGTTATTTGAAGGGTTCAGAACCATAGTGGGCCAAACGCCATTTACTGAATACGTAGAAAACAAGGGTTAAAATTAAGTTATTATCATAATTCAATGGAAACCTATAATAAGTACAATAAAGTATACATATTAAATCTAAATGATGTCAATGTTCATTAAACTATGGTTGCATGTAATAAAAATTAGAAACATGTTAAAGGAATTGTCATTGCACCAATAAGTGGTCTCTGGACCAAAATGATCGCATTTTAATTATTTGGATGCAATTTAAATTAAGTAACATATTAAACGATTTATCCTTCTTCAAACACGAATGTTCCCTGGATCAAATGTCCTATTTTAATTATGTAATTACTTTACATTTATTTCTAACGGGTGCAGCGAAGCGCACTAGTTAAGAAATAAAACTCTAAAATCCACGCAGTTAAAGTTTCGTAATATGATCGCAAGTACCCATGCTAACCGTACACATGTGAAAATTGGATAATTAACAGATCAGACAGAACAAGAGTTGAAACAGCAGAAATGAAATTCATATGTTCAGTAGTTCAGTAGAGGGTTATACAATATTAGACAAATGCAAAAATACAGACATAAGAAATGAATTGGACATTTTAAATTTATTGAACAGAATACAACATCTCGAAAGTAACTGGTATCAACATACATAAAGAATGAAACCCGATAGATTACCACATATACTTTTGAATTACCATCCAAAAGGAAGACGAAATGTGGGTCGCCCAATAACAAGATGGAAAGATTCCATTTCTTGATGTGCAAACAGGTCTAAGGCCTAATTCCATGAAGCAGAAAAAGAAGAAGACAACAATTATAGCACAGCACAAATGGTCACCTGTTGTCCTTCACCTTAACACACTCCTTCCCATTTATCCTGCGGGTTCCCAGCAGAAGTCGTTGCACTTGGCCACGGGACCAATGATTTAAGTTCACTAAAGCCAAATGTTCACTATAACCGACTTTACTAAATGTAACATTGACTGTACATGTATAGGCCTATATACACAAGTTATACATATACTTTTCTTTTGTTTGCGAAAATTAATATTGGTAATACAAAGTTTGTGAAAAATGTTTCAAAATATGACTTACTTACAAATGGCTTTTAAGGAAACCGCAGGTTCATTGTCGCCCTCACATAAGCCCGGCATCGGTTTCTATCCTGTGTAAGATTAATTCACTCTCTATCATCATATCCCACCTCCCTCAAATCAATTTTTATATTATCCTCCCATCTATGTCTCGGCCTCCCCAAAGGTCTTTTTCTCTCCGGCCTCCCAACTAACACTCTATATGCATTTCTGGATTCGTCCATACATGCTACATGTCCTGTCCATCTCAAACGTCTGAATTTAATGTTCCTAATTATGTCAGATGAAGAATACAATGCGTGCAGCTCTGCGTTTTGTAACTTTCTTCATTTTCCTGTAACTTCATCCGTCTTAGACCCAAATATTTTCCTAATCACCTTATTCTCAAACACCCTTAATCTCTGTTCCTCTCTCAAAGTGAGAGTCCAAGTTTCACAACCATACAGAACAACCGGTAATACAACTGTTTTATAAATTCTAACGTTAAGATTTCTTGACAATAGACTAGATGACAAAAGCTTCTCAGCCGAATAATAACACGCATTTCCCATATTTATTCTGCGTTTAATTTCCTCCCGAGTGTCATTTATATCTGTTACTGTTGCTCCAAGATATTTCAATTTTTCCACCTTATCGAAGGATAAATCTCCAATTTTTATATTTCCATTTCGTACAATATTCTAGTCACAATACATAACCATATCACTTTGTCTTTTCGGGATTTACTTTCAAACCTATCGCTTTATTTGCTTCAAGTAAAACTTTAAAACATGACACAGTCTTAATATAACTTTATTTATATATGGGTATGAATTTTTGCAAACAAAAAGTAAAATAGTTTCCAACGACAATTTGGATATTTTTAGGTACTAAAGGGCCGCCCATTTCGATCATATATTTCCATTAATGGTTTATATACGAATTTATTTCCATGTATTACATGAAAAACAAAATATGTTTTTACCGAAAATCCGAGGTCTAAGTATAAGTTAATCTGTTAATACTAGTACTACTAACACCGCCCCTTTGAGCGTATTCCGAATCTCACCGGTGAGCAATCCGATGGCATCACGGTGTTCCGAATTCCACCGATGACGTCATTGATGCTCCACCGGTGTTTCACCGGTGCCATCAACTTGCAGAGGTGGTGGCAGTCTCCATCAGCCGCCATCAGTGAATCTGATTGGTTCTTGTATAGGGTGGGAATTAGCAGACGAATAACATCGTGCACTGTTGTGTCATGGCGGTGTGTTCTGCTGTATTGTTTGTAATGAGCACAACGTAAAAACAATATGTTAATGGCTTATGAGCGAACATGTCAACGGACCAGTTATTACTACCGGTTCAAGAAATAAGTTGTTTATGATCTCTTTTATTTGAACGAGATGGCAGTACGGAAATTTCGCAAAATTTTGCTAGCGTAGCACAGATAACCACTTACACAGTCGCCATGACAGCATCGAATGTTATGTTTAAAATGTTATGTTTTATTTAACGACGCTCGCAACTGCAGAGGTTATATCAGCGTCGCCGGATGTGCCGGAATTTTGTCCCGCAGGAGTTCTTTTACATGCCAGTAAATCTACTGACATGAGCCTGTCGCATTTAAGCACACTTAAATGCCATCGACCTGGCCCGGGATCGAACCCGCAACCTTGGGCATAGAAGGCCAGCGCTATACCAACTCGCCAACCAGGTCGACGACAGCATCAATTCTTCCAGCAGTTTTGTTCCTTATTTTCGTTGCAACGTGACGTCATTGATGCCACCGGACCGGTGAGATTCGGAATACGCTGTTTGTTACTTCGCCAATGATCTTGGCTGAAACAGATCACGATTGTTGGATGTTTTGACAGCTGAGCTACCGACGCCGGAGATGCTGAATGCAGCGAAGTCGCTGATCGCGTGTGGAGTGGAGCTGGGGTCCATATCAGCAGACTACAAACTGCTGGGACACCGCCAGGTTCGAACCACCGAGTGTCCCGGAGGCGCCCTGTACAACGAAATCCAGACCTGGCCGCACTGGGAGGCCCTCAGCAGCAGCACCTGACCTGGCAGCCATTCCGAGCGCGTCAACATGACCTTACCCAAGAGACCAAGAGCCTGGCACATCAGCCGACACGTTTTAGCGAAGGGATCTTGTGTATCTCCTCAAACATAACAAGCATACACATATTGCTACTGTCAATAGCAGAGAAAAGTCAGTTGACCACAGTTGTTGCTGATATGAGTATAGGGGAACACGATATCGAACAATTCAAAACGAGACGTTACCACCAGGGATAGTAAAAATAAAGCTTAAAGTACTTTCTCAAGGTTCATAATTTTGAGTATGAGTACTTCCTGTGATTATATACTCGTAACCACTAGAACGTACTCATATTCGTAAGAATAAAGACATTCTACCTAATGCGAATATACATCTCTACAACCTTCTTGATCGTTTAAAAGTTAGTATGTACTCGTGTTATCTATCCTCTTTGACCACATTGCACCGTGATGCTCAGTTTTCTTTATAGACTTTCACATGCTATCTGCATGCTGTAGTGGTTTGTTTTGCTTTTCATAAATAAATAAATAAGTAAATTAATTAATTAATCAATTAATTAATTAAAATATATTAATTAAATAAACAAACAAATAAGTAAATAAATAAACATGAAAGAGAGAGTGAATCAGATAAGTGACGTTAATAAATAGAAAACAAGAAAATAGTACTGGGAAATCATTACGGGATGCTGGATAGAGGTTACAATCCATTTCTAGAATTCCAGTTATGCTAATTCTATTTTTTATTATAGAGAGTTTTATATATATATATATATATATATATATAATTTAAAGTTACAAGTAATTGCATTTTGCAATTCAAATTTTACAAAATAAACTGTAACTGTTAATTATATTTAACAATACAATCTAACCTTATAATTTGATAGCCATTCATATTTTTATAGGTAATGTTTTTATGAATAACAAATACGTGTTTAACCTTTTTCACATTCACTTTTGTGAAGCGTTAAAGGCTTCTGAAGTTCACGTCTTTTTCTATAATTTTCCATGAGGTACTACATCGTTCAAAAATCCTGCCATTTTTTTTATTTAACTTTAAACTGAACACAAATCAACAAATATTCAGAATTGAGCCTGCTACAAACCATACTCAGAATAACATGAGAACGAACTTATAAATATGAGAATATACTAGTTTTTATTCTTATCAAGCATGAGTATATATTCTGTACAAGATGGATGCTTGAGTATATTCTACTATGTTTCCATGTTATGATTATGTAATCAAAAATGAGTAGGTACTCAAATGTTTTTATTCTTACTAACAAGAGTATATACTAAAAAAAAGTCCAGTATATACTATATACTCATGTTTATTCTTACCACGGCAGGTGTAACCTGAGTCATCAATATTTTGAATTCAAGTTCTCTCAACACTACGCGCACAAATCAGCACACATATCGAAGTAGTAGTAGTAGTAGTAGTAGTAGTAGTAGTAGTAGTAGTAGTAGTAGTAGTAGTAGTAGTAGTAGTAGTAGTAGTAGTAATAATAACAATAATAATAACAATAATAAAATAATAATAATAATAATAATAGGAACATCATTTCCTTCCGAAGAGAAACTTGTCTCTTATTTCATTTTGTGACATTAGGTGAGAGTGAAATTCATCTCTTGAAATTCGAATATTCTTAATGTAAGTCTATGGCCCGGTTTCATCGACCATTGTTAAAATAGCTCTAACCTTATGCTACTTAACGCAGTGTTAATACTTTAACTCCATGTTATGACACCAGTGTTTCACCAAACATTTCTGATACTTCGTTAAGTAACTTCATGTTATGAACCTTGTTCTTATATATTTGACTTTATGAACGCACTCACTGTTCACGCATGTCAATCGTCATTTGTTTTATATCATTAATAAGGCGGTATATTTTAATGGTTTTAACCTATATTGTGTGTTTAAAGACGACTGGGGTGATATATAGTACAATAAAATGGAAACGAATAAGCAGAAAGAAAAGCGAGTTAGGAGTTGCAATTATACAGGCTATGAGAAAAATGTTATAATAGACATTATGACGAAATACAGTGGTATAATAGAAAATAAAAGAAGTGATAGTCTATCACTAAAGAAACGTGAGGAAGCCTGGACTTCATTGACAAGTGAGTTCAACAGCCATTTAAATTTAACACCTAGGACAGTGAAACAAATAAAACAGTGTTACGAGAACATGAAAAGAAATGTGAAAAAGGACCATTCTATGGAAAAAATAGAGCGTTTCAAAACTGGTGGTGGTACATTCATCCCCAGTGTTGATGACACGAATTCTAAACTTATTGCCATCATTCAGGATCAGTTGGAGCCTTCACAAAATGAATTAGACTGTGATGCAGAATACAATGGTAAGTAGGCCTACTTGATTTTTATGTAGTACTTGTTACTTTCAGCCCCTCACAATTGTTTTATAGATCATTGACTTTTCTTATTGTATAATTCCAGGAGAAATCATGAATCAAAATAATCAAGTCATTGACACTACTGAAGTAGAGGAAATAGTTGATTTACCAGTTATCGTAAGAGCAAATGAGTCAATTGCAGAAGTTACGACAGAAGAGGAAGAATTGATAAGGGAGGAGTTGACAGAAGCAGAAATTCGTGGAGAAATAAATGTGAGTTGTCTTAATTTTAAGGGTACACGCTACTGAATTTTGATGAAAAATATCAAACTTGTGTGACTAAATTTTGCGCTAAAATATACGTAAATCTATGAGAAATTTGACGTATAATTTTTATTCTGATATTCTTATGAATAAGTGTTTCTATTTCGCTAGTTTGTGTAAGTCTGCAAAGCATGGGATTTAAATTGGGGGCGTGGGAATTGAAATGTACCACTGTCAACAGTTTTCTTTCATATTTTCGGAACGAATCGACATAATTATAATGTAATTTTCCTGTGCAACTTTTGACATATAATTCTCACACAGTTTATGCAAACAACCAGGATAGCCAACAGATCTTTAAGCTTATTCGAAGCAGATGTTTCCCAGTGATAAAAACATTGTATTAATTCTTTGCAGCCTACTTCTAAGTGAAAAAGTTCTTATAATGTGACATTTATGTTTAATTCGTTTGTAATGTAAATAGTTATACATAACTTGATTGATAATATAAGGTGTAAATATAGGTTTTAAAAACTAGTAAATACAAAACAGAAAGAATTTGAGGTTAGGCCTAGGAAACATGGAATAAAATGAGTACCATTCCAGCCAAATCTGTATCAAAGAAGAGAAGAAAAGAGCTTGCTGAAATGAAAAGTGAATGTAGATGGGTCAAAATGAAGGTAGCAGATGAAAAAACATGTTTCGCTAGATTCAACTGAATCATGAGAATCAGTTTCAGCCCAATCACCAGAGGCAAATGGTAATAGAAATATATTGAATTTACTTCAGAACACTTACTCAAGTAAGAGGCTATCACACTTACAAGAGAGTGTAGATACTAGTAGGAGATTTCTGAAGACAGTGTTCCTAATTATATAGTAGGAGATGTAAAGTGCTTAGGTGCATTATTGAGTGCTTTGGAGTGCAAGTTTTGTAAAGAAAATTACTAGTGTTAGAGACTAGTGACTTCAGTGGATTTGCCTGTAAATTGAATGTACTTTGCAAAAATTATGGGGAAATAAATAGTTATTCTCACACCTCAGATAGGCTTAGCAAGAGTAATTCAGGATGATCACCCTTTGACATAAATCGAAGAATGACACAGTCATTTTGTACAATTGGGAAAGGGCATGCAGTTATGGAAAAGTTTTCAAATAGTTTAAATATGTAGGCTCTCACAAAACATTGGATGAGCATGTTAGAATTGAATCAGTCATTTAAGAAAGGGCTCAATGACACAAATTCTAATTTTTCAGGAGAAAGAAAAAACTGATTACCGGTATGTAAAAACATGACAATATGTGATACAAAGTTACATACCTATCTTATAATAATCAATGGTTTTAGCATTATCATGTATGAAACACAAGCAAAATTTGTTCAGATAAGTTGTTATACTGACTGAAAATTGTGGAATTGAGCCCTTCAAAAGAAAATTCCTATTTTGATAATAAAATTAAGAAAAATAAATTCTATTTTGACTAATATTTTTATTTCACTGAAATCATTCTGATATTCATAATCACAGAAACATATAATGTCAAAATTATAATACATTGTTAAGAACAACAGAAAAAATGAACAATAAAATTAATGAATGGCCTTTAAACATCATCCCTTTTTCTGCTAGTAGGCCAAGCTACGATAAGTGTTCATCTGGTATGTAGCACATTAATTTAGACAGATCCTCAATCTTCTTAACGTTAATGGGAACTTTTTCACTGTAGGCACAATGATCCGGAAGTTTCACAATATCTGATCTTGAAATCAAAAGTGTGTCTTATCAAACCTCCGGTGAATGCTGAAACACATACTTTCCCTGGGTTCTTTGAGTCATACTTGTATTCATTGAACATTGTTGGTTGCAGTTTCACTTTCTGATCACGGGGTGTTCCTCTCGATTGTGTTTCTCCTGACAAGTAGGTTCTCTTGTAGTATTTCTGCCACCATTTACTAACCTCCTTAATATCATCAGTTGATACCAATTTTACAATAAATATCCCTTCTTTTGAAGCATTTGCAATGATTTCTACATATTCCACTTTTATAGTTTTTCTTATTACATAATTATACTTTTCTTTTTTTTCTTCTCATTACAAATAACTGCATTCCCTCCAAGAGACTCCATGTTTATTTAAAACAGCTGGAACTGGTAACTGGTAACCAACTGTTACCAGATTATTCTTATGTTTGTCACTAGGTGTCAATGCAAATTTACTTTATAAAGGCCTCAAATCCAGGAGTAGAGCCACTTCTGAAAGAGTGCTATATTCAGACAGTTATAGAACCAATGTCATTGAGTGGAAATGACCTCTTTTAATGCAGAATCATGTATCTACCCATTATGCACCAATGCATGTGAAGAAACCATTTTCTTAAAAACATGCCATTGAGCCCTTTCTTAATTGACTGATTCAATTATAGAACGCAGTGGTAAAACTACAGTAGAAGGAACTCTAGAGCATGCCAGACAGGAATTGAAAAAAAGTATATAAAAATGTATATCAAACTGAAGAGTAGCAACAGGATAATTTAGTTGACATAATGGTGAGCTTCATGGTAGTTACAAGGAAAATGTACTAGGCGTCAAGTCTTCAGAATTTTCTACATAGTTTGAGGGTCACAAAGAAATTTTTGTTTCTAAGAAATGGGTTGATATGGCTGTATCTGAAGCAGTAAGTGACTGCAATGTAGGATGGAGTGAAACACAGTCAAGAATATTGTTGGAATGTGGGTTGTTACCAGGATTACAAGACAAGAAGATATGGGACAATTATGACAAGAGGCGAGTCACTGACAGGCAACGATTATCATCTGTGAAGTACCAGAAATACAGAAGTGGAGTGAAACTGGTCAAAATGAGAGAGGAATCTAGTAGACTATAGAAGAAAGGATGTAGCTATGCAGCAGGGCATTTCAGGATCATTAGAAGAAAATTATACTAATTATTCTGATCACAAAATTTTTATTTCAATTAGCTGCTAATAAAATTTTCAACATTTTCATGTCTTGTAAAACATTTTTCTTCTAAACCATTTGATACAGAGTAACGGAATTTTCTACACTGCTGCAGAATGTATAGAAGGACGGAATTGTGAATTGCCTTTACTGTATACTTAAATAAATTGAGAATATAATTTTTTTAATGTAATATATGTTAGAAAAAAATTAATTCAAACTTAATTATTTTTTACACTTGAACATTATTAATTCAATAAAACCTATGCACAGATCAGTAGAACGGCATGTTGGCTATATGCTAAGCTTCAGAAATCAGCATTAACTTTATTTTTCTGTGACTAACATGATTACTATGGTTCAGATAAAGTAGCTGTATCAGTATAGGCATCCTTGGTCTGTGCGTTTTGTTTACAAACATTAACTGCTTGGAAGTGCACTCCCCATCCCCTACCTATAACATCAGTGAATGGACAGTATAGCCTTAGTTAATGTTTGTAAACAGAACGCATGGACCAAGGATGCCTATCCTGATACAGCTACTTTACCTGAACGATAATGATTACTAATGAATTAATAATTTTTTTTCAATTATATTTTTTTTTCTGAGTAAGATTTACTCTATATTATTGAAGCATTGCATACATACACAATACAATACAATACTGGCAATATGTGGTATAAAATTATTCTATTTAGGTAATTGTAGAAGTTACAAAATTCAGTAGCATGTACCCTTAAAGTAATCATTATTAACATAAAAACGTAATACCTTATTATAATTATAACAATATATAGTATGAGATTATAAAATTTTTCATTAGTAATTATTCCACACTTAATTTCAGGAGTCTGGTTCATCGTCTGGTGTTCCCCCCTTCGGTAGCTCAGCTTGTACAACGAAGAAAAAAACAACGGGAAGTAAGAGGGGTTATTCACAGATCCAGGAGCTTGCAGCACAAAGCACATCACTCTGTGAAGTTGAGAAAGAATTCCTCATTAAAAAGTATAGGAAAGAAGAACAACTTCTTGACATCAAGATTGAGAATGCACAACTGAAACAACAGTTACTGAAGAAACAATTGGAGAAGTAATAATAATTCAAAGACTTTTGTGAACTGTCTATATTACTACACTGCTTGCACAAACGTTATTCAAGCCAGAGATCAAAGTTAAAATTAATTGCATTACATTATTTTAGTTAGGTATTTTAAGTGATAGTTAATGAATAAAATAATTATTTGATAAATCAATTAAAGGTCAGTATTTTATTTAAAGTATTTTTGTGAAAGCATAGATTTTTATTAACACAATTGTGTCAATATGCTTTAATATAGTAATACACAACAATGATAAATATTTTTCCTCAATTTCATTGACTGTAGAACTTTAGATAATGAATTAATGCTACGAATTGTTTAATAAATGCATTTTAGTTTAGAAAGAAATACGTGATTTTTTATGCTAGCCCAGTGGCCCCGATACTGCACTAAAACATGTGTCAGCAGCAATCTTGAAATGAAGGAGGAAGGAAAGGGGAAGGAAGGTTACATAATCCTGTAATGTGTGACGCAGTATTATAGCCCAGTACACAGTACAGTGCATAGTAAGATCATTGTTAAGTGGGATATGTTTTAAAAAGGGAGAACACACGTTTTGGTGCGGTAGGTCAAATGCATATTACAGACCTCTTTCAGTGGACAGTGGACTCTGTGCAAAAATGAAAACGACACACTCGTATTATGCATATGCATGCATGGAACTCACAAGTAAGTAAAATAATAAAATATGATCCTTACCACCCAAAATATGTTTCTGCTATTGCATTTCTGAATCCAACCGCTGTTTGTGGTTCTTGATGTGCCATGAGGAGGACTGGGACATCATCGTTCACAGGACGGAGTCTCATTCTACGTTGACCAAGATACTGATGTAGCAACAAGTCTTCTTGTGGGATGTCATCCTTCATCTCGGTGGCTATATTATGTAATACTGCTGTTGCAATGATTACTTTGAGAGCGGTGCGAACTTTAATACGAAGTGTCATTCTAAGGGCTGGGAATCTTCTCTTCCACACTCCATACATTCTTTCCACACAATTTCTGGTCCTTTTATGAGCTCTGTTGTAATTTATTTGAGCCCTCGTTTGTGGTCTTAAGAAAGGAGTCAGTAGATATCGACGTAAGGGGTATCCATTATCCCCCAATAGAACACCATCATTAATTCTTGCAGTCTCAAAATCTGCTCTTAACCGACAGTTGTTGAATATTGTGCTATCATGCACAGATCCCGGCCAACGTGCAACTATGTCTCTAATTATTAATTTCGAATCACAGACTGTCTGTACATTTATTGAAAAAAATCCCTTTCTGTTTCTGAATGCCTCACCTCGGTTCCGTCCTGGAGACTGTATTTGAATATGTGTGCAATCTAGTGCACCAACGACTCCAGGAAAGTGTGCTAGATCATAAAATCCACGCTTTATTTCTGCAATATTTTCCTGCTGAAGATTATTAATGTAGTTCGGTCTTAATGCTCCAATAGCAGCAGAAACCTTACTGATTGTTCTACACACAGTTGCTTTCGAAAGACCAGCATTATCAGCCATTACCAGCTGAAAAGAGCCAGATGCGTAGTATCTCAATGCTATTAACAATTGATGCATTGATGACAAAGGATAATTTCGTTGGTTATGGTATTCTAACCTCTCTTGAATTTCTTCCAGCACTTTTAACGTCACAGCTTTCGATATTCTATATCGTTCAAGAAATTTTGCTTCTGACAGATCTGTAAAATCATTTCTTCTTACATTCAAAGGTCTTTGCACTGCTAAATTTCGAATATCTTCGTGAAGTAATACAGCTTGCAAAACATATCTCCTGGCAGCCATTTTATATTAACACCAGGTTAGTATCTTAACTGCAGGAAATTGTGATGTTAAGATAACAGTGAGTTTAACGTTATGTTAGTGCTAACAGTGGTTCATGAAACACTCATGTAGTTAAATTCACTGTTAAACTGTACTAACACCATGTTAACAGCTTAACAATGGTCGGTGAAACCGGGCCTATGTCTTGTCTTGTGTTTGTTAAGTGTTGCCTTCAGAATGTTTCTGCACCATAATATAACTACATGATAAGAAAGGTGAATGTTTAGTAACGGTACCAATAGCAAAACAGCGAATAATAATAATAATAATAATAATAATAATAATAATAATAATAATAAAAGGTAAAGGTATCCCCGTAACATGCCATGAAGGCATTTGGGGGGCATGGAGGTAGAGCTCCATGCTTTCCATGACCTCGGCACAAGAATGAGGTGGTGTGGTCGGCACCACGCTCTGACCGCCTTTTACCCCCGGGAAAGACCCGGTACTCAATTTTATAGGAGGCTGAATGAACCTCGGGGCCGTTCTGAAAGTTTGGCAACGAGAAAAAATCCTGTCACCACCTGGGATCGAACCCCGGACCTTCCAGTCCGTAGCCAGCTGCTCTACCAACAACAACAACAACAACAACAATAATAATAATAATAATAATAATAATAATAATATGAACATTATTTTACTGAAGATGAAACGCACACATATGGTATTTTATATGCACAAATTTTCCTTACTCAGAAGAAAATAAAAACAGAATTTGAATTTGTTTGCACTCAAATTATCACAAACGATACTTAAAATGTTGCAGAAAAACTCTAAATAAAATAATGTAATTATTTTATTGAGGCAAAGAATGCTAATGAATGTTATGTAAACATTTGCATTCCACGTAGCATTATGTTATTAAACTTTATTGCTTAATTTCGGAATGTGGTATTATTTATAAGCATTTATATTGCATATTTGGCCCATGGATGTATTACACCACTCAATTGTGTTAGCAATTAAAATAAGACAAGGAGGACTTAAATATACTACTTCACAAATAAGAGTTTTAAAAAAGATATTACAATTTATATTATGATGTAATTCACTAGAATAACATTTTTTTAATTATAGAATGAATCATAATTGCAAAATTCATTAATTAAAATGCTATCTTAACAGATGATCCAAATGCAAATACAATCTGAAACGCAGTGTCATGAATCATAACTGCAAAATGCATTAATTAAAATAGCATCTTAACAGATGATCCAAATGCAAATACAGCCTGAAACGCAGTGTCATGAACCATAACTGCAAAATGCATTAATTAAAATGTCATCTTAACAGATGATCCAAATGCAAATACAGCCTGAAACGCAGTGTCATGAATCATAACTGCAAAATCCATTAATTAAAATAGCATCTTGACAGATGATCCAAATGCAAATACAGCCTGAAACGCAGTGTCATGAATCGTAACTGCAAAATCCATTAATTAAAATAGCATCTTGACAGATGATCCAAATGCAAATACAGCCTGAAACGCAGTGTCATGAATCATAACTGCAAAATGCATTAATTAAAATAGCATCTTGACAGATGATCCAAATGCAAATACAGCCTGAAACGCAGTGTCATGAACCAGAACTGCATAATTCATTAATTAAAATGTCATCTTAACAGATGATCCAAATGCAAATACAGCCTGAAACGCAGTGTCATGAATCATAATTGCAAAATCCATTAATTAAAATAACATCTTAACAAATGATCCAAATGCAAATACAGCCTGAAACGCAGTGTCATGAATCATAACTACAAAATCCATTAATTAAAACGTCATCTTAACAGATGATCCAAATGCAAATACATCCTGAAGCGCAGTGTCATGAATCATAACTGCAAAATTCATTAATTAAAATGTCATCTTAACAGATGATCCAAATGCAAATACAGCCTGAAACGCAGTGTCATGAAAACATAACTGCAAAATGCATTAATTAAAATAGCATCTTGACAGATGATCCAAATGCAAATACAGCCTGAAACGCAGTGCCATGAATCATAACTGCAAAATGCATTAATTAAAATAGCATCTTGACAGATGATCCAAATGCAAATACAGTCTGAAACGTAGTGTCAAGAACCATAACTGCAAAATGCATTAATTAAAATGTCATCTTAACAGATGATTCGAATGCAAATACAGTCTGAAACGCAGTGCCATGAATCATAACTGCAAAATGCATTAATTAAAACGTCATCTTAACAGATGATCCAAATGCAAATACAGTCTGAAACGCAGTGCCATGAATCATAACTGCAAAATCCATTAATTAAAATGTCATCTTAACAGATGATTCAAATGCAAATACAGTCTGAAACGCAGTTTCATGAATCATAACTGCAAAATCTATTAATTAAAACGTCATCTTAACAGATGATCCAAATGCAAATACAGTCTGAAACGCAGTGCCATGAATCATAACTGCAAAATCCATTAATTAAAATATCATCTTAACAGATGATCCAAATGCAAATACAGTCTGAAACGCAGTGCCATGAATCATAACTGCAAAATCCATTAATTAAAATGTCATCTTAACAGATGATCCAAATGCAAATACAGTCTGAAACGCAGTGCCATGAATCATAACTGCAAAATCCATTAATTAAATTGTCATCTTAACAGATGATCCAAATGCAAATACAGCCTGAAGCGCAGTGCCATGAATCATAACTGCAAACACCCCTTAACAGATGATCCAAATGCAAATACAGCCTGAAGCGCAGTGTGAAAATAGGAAATTCTAGTATTTCAGCTGCTACATAAGCTAAGGAAATTCGCTCGTCAACATATCATTCGTGAATCTCCATTTGTATCGTAAATTATTAGGTAGTTCTAATGACAGTTATAGAAAAAGTGAACGTTTAAGTGCTTATGACAAGTATTGCAATAGGCCTACGATTAGTTTCTGCCAAACAAAAAGTAAATCAAACTACTTCCAAAGGCTGGTGGGGGGGAAATCATTCATATATACATCTGAAAATTAATCTATTAAATTATAACTACCCACAAAAAAAAACGATAATAGAATTCAAGGAGCAGGCAGACAAAAAAATGATAACCATTTAAAAATGTCCAGTACATCTCCATGTAGTATCTGAACTGAGAGCTGAAGACTTCTGTTGTTCCATGCAAAAGCACAGCCCCGTTTATTTTTGGATGTCGGCAATTCAAATATAAACATGTCTGTCCGCTCGTTTCTAGCTTCTGGAATTTCCTGTCAGCTCCGCGAAATGAAGGACACGCATGACTAAATATGCCGGTATAGTCAACGAGAGACTAGCGGAACAGTTTCGACGTGATGTATACAAATGAATTTACACGTCTCGTAAACATGGAAATTTATTTCGAGTTCCAAGCCGGCACATATTCCTGAGACATTGTTTTGTAAACTGAAATATTTTTGGGTCTTCTGCTAAAATCCAGTTATAAAACTCGACCACATATCCCAAGTATGTTAATTAAACTGGTACACACGTTTAGACATAGTACGAATTGTTATTTCCGTCCTTTGTTTTTTCCATGTCAGACAGTCTGTATATACATATCACTCTCTGTCAATCTGCATATCGGTCTCAGTCAATCTGTATACCAGTCCCAGTCAATCTGTATAGCAGTCTCAGTCAATCTGCATATCGGTCTCAGTCAATCTGTATACCAGTCCCAGTCAATCTGTATACCAGTCCCAGTCAATCTGTATACCAGTCTCAGTCAATCTGTATACCAGTCTCAGTCAATCTGTATACCAGTCTTAGTCAACCTGAATACCAGTCTCAGTCAATCTGTATACCAGTCCCAGTCAATCTGAATAGCAGTCTCAGTCAATCTGCATATCGGTCTCAGTCAATCTGTATACCAGTCCCAGTCAATCTGTATACCAGTCTCAGTCAATCTGTATACCAGTCCCAGTCAATCTGTATACCAGTCCCAGTCAATCTGTATAGCAGTCTCAGTCAATCTGCATATCGGTCTCAGTCAATCTGTATACCAGTCCCAGTCAATCTGCATAGCAGTCTCAGTCAATCTGCATATCGGTCTCAGTCAATCTGTATACCAGTCCCAGTCAATCTGTATAGCAGTCTCAGTCAATCTGCATATCGGTCTCAGTCAATCTGTATACCAGTCCCAGTCAATCTGTATACCAGTCTCAGTCAATCTATATACCAGTCCCAGTCAATCTGTATAGCAGTCTCAGTCAATCTGCATATCGGTCTCAGTCAATCTGTATACCAGTCCCAGTCAATCTGTATACCAGTCTCAGTCAATCTGTATACCAGTCTTAGTCAACCTGAATACCAGTCCCAGTCAATCTGTATAGCAGTCTCAGTCAATCTGTATACCAGTCCCAGTCAATCTGTATAGCAGTCTCAGTCAATCTGCATATCGGTCTCAGTCAATCTGTATACCAGTCCCAGTCAATCTGTATACCAGTCTCAGTCAATCTGTATACCAGTCCCAGTCAATCTGTATACCAGTCTCAGTCAATCTGTATACCAGTCCCAGTCAATCTGTATAGCAGTCTCAGTCAATCTGCATATCGGTCTCAGTCAATCTGTATACCAGTCCCAGTCAATCTGTATACCAGTCTCAGTCAATCTGTATACCAGTCTTAGTCAACCTGAATACCAGTCTCAGTCAACCTGTATATCAGTCTTAGTCAATCTGTATACCGGTCTCAGTAAACCTGTATACCAGTCTCAATCAATCCGTATACCAGTCTCAGTCAACCTGTATACCAGTCTCAGTCAATCCGTATACCAGTCTCAGTCAATCTGTATACCAGTCTCAGTCAATTTGTATACCAGTCTCAGTCAATTTGTATACCAGTCTCAGTCAACCTGTATACCAGTCTCAGTCAACCTGTATATCAGTCTCAGTCAACCTGTATACCAGCCTCAGTCAACCTGTATATCAGTCTCAGTCAACCTGTATATCAGTCTCAGTCAACCTGTATACCAGCCTCAGTCAACCTGTATCAGTCTCAGTCAACCTGTATACCAGCCTCAGTCAACCTGTATCAGTCTCAGTCAACCTGTATACCAGCCTCAGTCAATCTGCATATCAGTCTCAGTCAACTTGTACACCAGCCTCAGTCAATCTGTATACTAGTCTCAGTCAACCTGTATACTAGTCTCAGTCAATCCGTATACCAGTCTCAGTCAATCTGTATACCAGTCTCAGTCAATCTGTATACCAGTCTCAGTCAACCTGTATACCGGTCTCAGTCAACCTGTATACCAGTCTCAGTCAATCCGTATACCAGTCTCAGTCAATCCGTATACCAGTCTCAGTCAATCTGTATACTAGTCTCAGTCAACCTGTATATGACATTCAGTATGTCTGTCATTCTATCAGTCTATTCGCATGGAACAATTGACACATTTTGGAAGAATAATGACCACTGTTGCGAAAGTTTATCAACAAATTTCAAATCTGCCTAAATTCCAATAAGTACAATGGATTGACCAACGTGACACTCTTCTTGTTGATGGTTTCCGTCCTAATGACCCAGATGCCACGTTCCCTTTATTTAAAGTGCTGTTCTCTGTAAACATCGTAACGAATGTTTAAATTTAAATCGTCCATTTAGCGGTCAGCCAGAATTGTCTTTCAGGGGTGTGAAATACACAAGAAAAGGCTTACTGTGCGTTCAGAATTACAGAAGGCTATTATCAAAACCTATAACTCGAAAACCGTTCGGTAAAGACACAAGGAAGAGCTATCTCGTGTACAATTAATATCAATGTCGTGTTCAAGAATGAAACATGAGTTGTCTGTTCCGCAGGATAATACAACATTCATTCAGGAGTCAATAAGAGATTTGTGACAATGTACTACCAAATACCTTATTATAATAATACCGACAGCTGTATACTAGCAGCATTGGCGTGAGTGCGAAAAATCGCGGACCTGACATCTAGCGCAGAGGGATGGAATTACGTCCACATAGGCCTATACAAATATTAACATAGCAAGATTCGGATTATTGTTTAAAACGTGAGTTACTAATGTGGAATAATATATGAAACATTTAAGAAATGTTAAATAATTTTTAATGTAAAATTATTATCTTATATCAAAGCTGCATATTATGAGAAATATTGCATATATCATATTACTTTCCGTAATTAATTGTTACATAGGCTATTTTTTCTTTGGTTTACCGAGACAAAATCAATCTGATATTAGGAATGAATTTACACTAATGTTTTATATACGCATTGCTGACAACTGCAAAGATAAAATTGATAGTAATCTGATACTTGTAATAATTAGTAAAGGCATGTGGACAACAATAAAACTTAATTTGATAAAACCTTAAAATCCAATACATTTTAACTTCTATTTATTTATTAGGTCTAAATAAAATAAAAACTAATTTGTATTTTTCTATCAACACAAAGACGAAGGAATTAGGCCTACTAAAGAATGTTGTTGACTTACGTTTTATGAACTGTCAGAAATCGACAGTACGATTTGAAGCAATTTGTAATGCTGCAATTGTGACAATTATAAACAGCACATAATATACACCCTGACATTTTAACACTAGTACTAATTCATAAAACTATTAACAAATTAACTAGCCCAGCAACAATATACATTGCAGTTGATTACAGCTTGTTTCCCGTGTATCTCCATCCCGGCAGGTAGGTAGCAGCACCATCGTCGTTCGCACGTAAAACTGCTAGCTGTCCGGTATTATTATAGTAAAGTATTTGGTACTAGACTACTTCTAAGAAATCTACTTCGAGAAAGCAAAGGTCGTCATAGCAACACCAACTCTGATTTTAAAGAATAGCGAGTTTACGTATGTTTTCAAACAGCTCTAGAATATAATTTTATGCTTATTTGTTATTGTCAATTCACAACTAATAAAGACTTGTATTGCAATCACGTCGAGCACTGTGAAAAATGTTCCGTGTGCTATGTTTAGTACTAATTATTACAGTTGGCAACATGCATCTTACACGGCATGGGATGCGGCGACACGGGGGGCCACCTGAGCGAACGGTCTCGTCTTCGCAGTATGCCCAATCCTCCGTTGTGGGAGTTTGGCAGATAAACAGTGGCGCACATCCAGGTGGAAGTGTGCAGGCGTGTAACCTTGTCATGAAACGAAATGTGGTAATGTGACACACTGCAGATGGTGCAAGTTTAACTATCGATTCAACCCTTGTCACAATGGGCCCTTGTGATACAAGAAAATTACTTCAAGCGCTTTCTCAATCCAATCACAGCTAAATTTTACAATACGACAAACCACAGGACAAAATGTGCTCCACGACATTATTATATCCTACAGCATTTGAAGGGTTCAGAGCCATAGTGGGCCAAGCGCCATTTATTAAAAAAGAAGAAAGCAAGGGTTAAAGTTAAGTGAATACCATAGTTTAATGAAGATTGACATATCATTTAGTTTGAATGTGTATACTTTATATTACTTGCTATATGTTTCCATTGAATTATGGTAATAACTTCAATTTAATCCTTGTTTTCTACGGTTTTAGTAAATGGCGCTTGGCCCACTATGGTTCTGAACCCTTCATTTTCTCTACTGGTCTATACTCTCCGATCATCTTTCGAAAAATATTCTAAGATAATTTCTGGTATTGCTGTATGGATGATTTAATCGCTGGGCCTAACTGCTTAAAATTTAGTACTTTTCTATCATTGTTATACAGCTTGTCACGTTTAACAGGCTTTGTATGGTATTTACGTTTCAAATTTTCCAGCAATATTGTGATCATTTGCTCTCAGATAGCCAGTACACTTAAATGAATAGGAAATGTATATTACATTTCGTGATTAAATGCACGGTTAATTAAAAAATTAAGTTGGAAGTTTCAGCACCATGGCAACATCGCCGCTAAAGCAGTCGTCTTTCTTCACGTAATAGCCTACAGATGTAAGAGGTCAACGAACTCAGGTCTGTCTCTGTAAGCGAACCTCCCTCTCTCGCTACAAAGTTGCAATCGGGTTGCATTTTTCAGTGGCTTGTAATTAGAGATTTTTAAATTAAATTTACACGAAAACCGTCCACGTTATTGAAATACGCCAGAGGGATAAATGATTCTTTATTAGATTTTCTATCGATATGGACAAAAATCACGATCCTATTCGCAATAGTTACCGAATAAGAGTATGTTAAACATTTGGGGAAAACTTTTTTTCTGAGAAAACTATAAAATTCTCACCAATATGATATTACACTTTTTTGTTACACACTGTACAACATGAGCTATTCGCACTGAAAATCTGCAGGGTTATTCCACTTCCACCCTTTATGTATTATTCTTGAAAGCTCTTGAATGAGTAATTTACTTTCACGCGACAGGCTCAGTCTTGTCAGTTTATATTCTGATTGACATAGAAGTATCTTCATACTAGAAAATTTTTTTTTTTTTTTAATTTCGCGGCAGTCAATTTGGACACCCCTACTGTTTCGTCAGCAAAGGTCCTGCTCAGTGTCCCGTCGAGGCACGCTTCGGCTACTGTGGGGTTAACAAAGAGGTAGACAGCAACGCTAGCCAGACAATTCGGCACCCCAAGCAGAACCAAGCACTTCCCACTACACTAAACATGTGTGACACAGAAAAGAATACAGATGAAGGATTCATTATGCGCAACGTCAGAGTATGAGAACCGCGTCAAGGTTGGCATTACTTCATCTCAACTAAGAACAACAGCCCTATACACAAAGGGTCTCACAGATGACTCAAAATGAGGTAGGTACAGTTGTTTATCATAGTGTTTTGTTTGTTCGTCTCATTTTGTAATTATGTCCACAGAGCAAAGTACAAACATCAAGTTCTGTGTTTTGCTGGGGACATGATCAGTATGGCTGATGAAGATGGTGATTTCTTAAACAAAATGAAACTGGTGCTACTTGTACGACCCAGTCCCTAAACGACAGTCATCTGAGTGGAAATCGAAAACATCTCCTCGGAAGCAAAAATTTCCTAGGGACACTTCCAAAGGCAAAGTTATTTTAAATGTTATGTTTTATTTAACGACGCTCGCAACTGCAGAGGTTATATCAGCATCGCCGGATGTGCCGGAATTTTGTCCCGCAGGAGTTCTTTCACATGCCAGTAAATCTACTGACATGAGCCTGTCGCATTTAAGCACACTTAAAGCAAAGTTATGTTGGAAGTTTTCTTCGACTCTCAGGGTCTCATGCACCATGAGTTCATTCCAGAAGGTCGTACTGTAACGAAAGAATTGTACGTAGAAACCCTCCGTCGCCTCTGGGACGCAGTGAGAAGGAAACGTCCAGAAAAGTGGGTAGAAAACAACTGGTTCCTTATGCATGACAATGCACCTGCTCATCGCGCAATTATTGTAAAGAATTTTCTTGCCAGGCACAACATAACTGCTTTGGATCACCCACCATACTCTCCTGATCTCTCACCACCTGATTACTTTCTGTTTCCCCGTCTGAAAAGTCATATGAAAGGACGGAGATTCAATGCTGAAGAGGTTATCGCAAACGCGACGAGAGCACTAAGACGGGTTTCACAAAATGGCTTCCAGGCCTGCTTCCAGGAACTCTACACGCGTTGGCAAAAGTGTGTTGTTGCGGAAGGCAACTATTTTGAAGGGAATGCTGTAGAATAGTGTTTAAGGTACGTTGTTTCTATGATGCTAGCAAATTCCGGGAACTTTTTGAACCTAGTATGTATAACAGACACTCCAGTCTCTTCAGTGATTATCAGAGAGAGAATTGTGTTGCTGCAAAGATCGATTTCGATATTTTTAAGGAAATGCACGTAAAAATCACTGCTCACAAAAAAGTGACAGGGGATTTCATGAAATCCCTATGATTGTGTGTAACGTTTACACAGGAATTAAGGTAATGTAATTAGGACAAATACAATTTGCTGTAAGATTTAATAACACTCTTACTATTTATACCCAAATAAATACCCGCCAAATATGTCTTTCATACTCCATCGGCAAGTCTATCGTGATATCAAAAAGGAGTCCGTTATATATGGCAGTAAAAAAAGTCCTATTTATGCTATGAACTGTTGCATTTTCCACAAAGTTTTCACGATTATATAAGGTACAGTAGACCCCGATTATCCGTCACCCTATTAACCGATTGGCGGATTATCCGGCTGTCTATTTCTCGCTCTTCTTTTTCTTCAGAAATAAATAACTTATATGAAGTAATGTTTTGTGCAAGTAGGTTCTACATGTTTTTGCTAGAGAGGGTTATTACAAGCCTTTATCATTACACAACATTGTCTACTGTTCGAATTGCCGTTCTATAATGTAACTTGTACAAAAAATGTCTTCCACGGATGATAACAGAAAACGTGTTAAGTATCGAAAAAAATGGAAATAATTGAATGGTTTGAGAAAGAGAAACTGTGGCTCATCTCGCATCAGAATACGAGATTGGAGTTACAACTGCGCGATTTAATAAAAAAAAAAACAAGGATAAAGTGTAAAATATTATGTAAATCTACAACATGAGACCTCCTTTATTCCTATCTTTCCTCAGAGTCATTGCAAAGGGCTTCCTTGCTCCTTAAAAACCCGTCGTTGACAACCAGACTTAAATTAGTGAACTTCTGATCCACTACATAGCGAGTTAAAGACAAGACCATTGAGGAAATCACAAAATCTTTCATTGTACGGATTATGCGATTTTTCGATCAACCGTTCAATCCAACCCCTTCATTACCACGGATAATAGAGGTTCTATTGTATGTAGAGATACCCGCAAGAAATTTCTCATACTATCATAATAGCTTTATAATAATGAATTAATATTATCCATACTCAAACGAATCAGCCTATATTATAAACAAGTTTCTAGCAAGTCCAAACCACTTTAATCCGTCCGTATGGTAGTCCAAATACGCTAGTTTGGTTCTGGATTCTTGTCATTCGTTGGTTGAAGCACGACAATGAAATAGAAAAATATAAATATCACCAAAATTTTGTTAGGGTTAGTTTTCTTGTAAAATTATCGTTGTGTGTCTTAACTGACATTAGATCTCAGATATAGTTAAAATTACACTTCGTCAAATATAATTTTCTGATTTCACAGTGCGCATCCTACGCGGAACTCTGGATAAAGAACTAAGAAAGAGACTAGTGAAGTGCTTCGTGTGGAGTGTGGCACTGTATGGGGCAGAGACATGAAATTACGAAGAAGAAGAGAAGCGACAAGAAACATTAGAAATATGAATGTGAGAAGAACGGAGCGTAGAAAATGGAAGACAGAATAAGAAATTAAGCTCTCCTAGAAAGAGTGGGTGAAGAAAGAATAATGCTGAAACTGATCAGGAAGAGAATAAGAAATTTTCTGGGTTACTGAATGAGAAGAAACTGCCTAGTGAAGGATGCACTGGAAGGAATGATGAACGGGAGAAACGTTCGGGGAAGAAGAAGAAATCAGATGATGGACAACATCAAGATATATGGATCGTATGCGGAGACTAAGAGGAAGGCGGAAAATAGGGAAGACTAGAGAATGCTGTGTTTGTAGTGAAAGTGCCTTTGTTGTAGAAATCTATGAATGAATGTGTTAGCAAACAAGCTACTTATCACCAAGATTACTATTAAAAAAATATGAATAATTTCGAGGGAAAAATTGTTCCGGAGCCGGGTATCGAACCCGGGACCTTTGGTTTAACGTACCAACCACGTTAAACCAAAGGTCCCGGGTTCGATACCCGGCTCCGGAACAATTTTTCCCTCGAAATTATTCAAATCAACTTTACAGGGAGTTATACCTGAAATCTTGATTTGCAAAAAAATATGAGTTCTGTGAGCCCAACAAATATTTTCTGGAAATTTAGTTCTCTAAATACTTACTTACTTGCTGGCTTTCAAGGAACCCGGAGGTTCATTGCCGCCCTCACATAGGCCCGCCATTGGTCCCTATCCTGAGCAAGATTAATCCAGTCTCTATCATCATATCCCACCTCCCTCAAATCCATTTTAATATTATCTTCCCATCTACGTCTCGGCCTCCCCAAAGGTCTTTTTCCCTCCGGCCTCCCGACTAACACTCTATATGCATTTCTGGATTCGCCCATACGTGCTACATGTCCTGCCCATCTCAAACGTCTGGATTTTACGTTCCTAATTATGTCAGGTGAAGTATACAATGCGTGCAGCTCTGCGTTGTGTAACTTTCTCCATTCTCCTGTAAATTCATTCCTATAACAAAAATTCTGCTGTAATTATTGCATCATAAATCTCGGTGGATTTGTAAGGAATCGAATACCTCTTCCATCTATGAAACAATACTGTCGTCATATTCATCGTCATTAAATTATGACAACTTCCACTTCATGTCATTTCTACAATCGACGTAAATCTCTTGCCAACTTCTTGACAAACGTCCGACGTTACCCAATAGACACCAACCGGGAACCAGAAATAAACTCACCACAATCAAAAAATGCAGAGAAAAGAGCGAAACACTTCGGAGAGCTTCGGAAAGAGCGACAGAGAGAGGAAATCATATATTTTTAAAAATGTATGAACCACAGTTGCCTTCTGTTTGGCCAAGAACTTCCTGCGTCTCTGACGTCACATGACGAAGAGCTTCAGCAGCTTCAACGTTGAATGTTTTTCCTCGAAATAGATCGCACCACTTTCCAAAATCACCCCTCTCGCCCCTCTATCGCTCTGATGGGTCGAGTAGACGTTTGTGCCCGTCAGTTAGTTGTAATTCTGTGTGTGTGGTGACAATACAATACGCGTTGTGTCCCTGTGACAACCTCGTTCATTGTAGCCAGGTACGTGCTGTTCAACAATATGGTCGTTACGCTATGTTTACAAAAACGCTAATAACATTCTTTCGTTAATTTGACTTGCTAAGATTCTTCTTTCTACTGTCGCAAGGGTGTGTCAAACCTCTCTTATTTTTGTTTGAGAGATGAGGCGCTGTACGGTATTTTTACTAACTGGGACAACCTTCAAGGATCAAAAATACCTTTATTTTAAATTTCACTCAAGAGTTTCTCCATTGTTCAACTAATCGTATTCATTAGGAAAGTTTAAAGCTTATAAGCATTAACTTTGTCGGCACTATTACTATTAGGGGAGAGTCTGGTAGTATCGGACATCGGGTAATATCGGACAGTGAGTTTCTTTCATCTACTACACGATGATAGTACCTGATTGACATGGTTACATTTCTGTGACGTCGCATAGAGAAACGTAACCATGTCATTCAGGTACTACCATATGGTGGTAGATGAAAGGAACGCACTGTCCGATACTACCCGACTCTCCCCTATTTATTAGAAAATGATTAACAGTACAAATGCAGTTAACTCACCACATAAATTTATTTTAATAAATACAATACGTATTCGTTTTATTAGATCAGTTCCTTTATCACTGTTTGTTTCTTTGGGTCATTACTTCGTTATTAGAAGTCTGATTTAGACGATTTCAAGGTAAATTATATTATATATGTATATATACACACAAAATTTAATTAAATTATATATATATATATATATATATATATATATATATATATATATATATATATACAGATAAAGAATTTAATTACATATTCTAATTTTGAAAAATTCAAAGTAAAATTAAATCTACAGATTATTATTTATATATAGTATATTTGCACAGGTTTCAAAATAACATACTCAATTGAACTAATAAAACACAATTCTTACATATCTAAAGGTACAATTAATTCAATAATAATTAAATGCTAAAATAATGACGCTAAACTAATAAAACATAATTAATTATAACATATAATTATTAAATAATCACTAAAATTGTAATGTTAAATTTCAGAGATCAATAAATACCAGCATGAGTTTGGCAAACAAGTCGTCAACTATATTATTATTATTATTATTATTATTATTATTATTATTATTATTATTATTATTATTATTATTATTATTATCATCATCATCATTATTATTACTATTACTACAGTTAATTCACTAATAACCAAATGCTAAAATACCGACGTTAAATTAAATTAACAGCATTTATACGATACCTAAAAATATAACTATTAATGCAAAGTAGCTATTTTATTAATCAACTTATAATAAATTATGTCTTAAAACAATATTTAAAAAATTGAAAAATACATACGTTAAGTCATAGCAGCAATTGCGTAACTTCGTCCCACCCACAAATTTTTCAGTTAGGAATATGCCAGTATTTCTTCATGTAATCTGTAATCTTTAATACTGAGTTATATCGGTTGACGATAATCCATTAACATAAAATTCTTTTGGTCTTACTGTCTTCCATCTTACTATTAACTCCTTAACAACGTCAATAATATTATATTAGTATCTATTCTATTATTATTAAGCCTATTATTACTATTACTTACTATTATTATTATTATTATTATTATTACTATTACTATTACTATTATTATTATTATTATTATTATTATTATTATTATTACATCCCGTCTTCTTGCCACAAATTTTGTAACATCCGTACCTTTCTTTAGCTTTTAATTTCCAAATAACAATAAAACACTTTCTGTAGTGTTTAGGCGCTACTTTCTTAAGCAGTGCAATCAAATTCTTGCATTTATTTTCGATTATGCATACTATAACGATATTCTTGGTATAATGGATACCAGTAATACCGATCGGGCTGTGTAACAAGATATGTAGGGCTAGTAGTTTTTTTTATTTTTTCAACCATTGGCTACAACATTCGTTTATACATTTCAATAGTCTCTCGAAATTATACATTGAATTGGATTGTGAAGGTGTTGTCGTAGGGTGCAATACGAGTGCAAGTGATGCCGTGGTGGTACTAATGTGCAGGTGATGCTGATGGTACAGGTGTATAGGTGATGCCGCGTATGCAGGTGATGGATGCTACGAATGTAAGCATAGACAAAATATGACTTAAAAACGACCTCCAACTCAATGTATACTTTCGAGAGACTATTGAAATTTATAAGCAAATGTTGCAACCAATGGTGGAAAAAATAAAGAAAAAACTACTAGCCCTACATATCTTGTTACACAGCCCGATCGGTATTACAGGTATCCATTATACCAAGAATATCGTTATAGTATGCATAATCGAAAATCCAACATGCATGGCATTACATATACGAACATATGCTCGTACATACATACATGCATGCATGCATGCATACATACATACATACATACATACATACATACATACATACATACATACATACATACATACATACATACATACATACATACATACATACATACACGTAGGCCTATATGCATACCTCACTATAAATGCATTTTATTTACACATATTAATTTATTTAAATCACGAAACTTATGAGCTGTGGAGATTTAAGCGTGGATGATATTATACAATTATTTTTGTAAACCGAGATAAAACTGAGAAAATATACACAACAGTAACCGCAACAAATCCTTCAAATTTCCACGGATCGCATCCTCAATACTTGTGCGGGAAGCCTTCAATGTGCAAGGAATGTATTACATTACATGAATAAATATAATTTCATACAATCTGTTAAGAATACAGATTTATTGTTTTCTCAGTTTTAAATAAACCGAAGGGGAAGTATGCAGATAACATATTACACATGGCAAGTTCTGAAAAAACTACGAAAAGTGACTCCATTCAAGGTTATAGGTATTTCAAACGCCGATTTCACGGTTAAGAAATAGGTATTTCAGTCACTGGAAGAAAAAAGATAGAAAAAGAGGCCGCTTTGGTTATTGATGACTTGGCTTTACTCCGACGTACTAGGAGAAAAAAGGACGGCGTTATAGTGACAGCCAGAATTAAGAAGTCGATGAGATATATTCGTAGTTAAAGGCTCCACTGACCTTAATCCAATCTGGCAACATGCAACCAACCACAAATCAAATGGTCAACGTTTATTGTAAGTTAGTTACGAAACAACAGCTGGACGATTATTGCGTAAGGCAGTGCAAATCCTAAGCTGCGCAAAATTAATGTCACTATTTTCACTATAACAAATATTTACAGCTCAATGACCTATTTTTATGTATCAAAGTATATGTACAAGTTGTCTACATCTAAAAACAAGAAGTTAAGACGATTATGGCTTGTCGCAAAGTTGTTTTATGCCTAGTGGATTACACTTCCCGAACCTAAAATGTTGGAACGGAATGGAATTTCGGGAGGGGGTACAACGACCCAGTACTGCGACCTCTCATGATCTATTGTGCTAACTCTCAAGGTAGGCGAATTCCCAAACCCACATCGGCTGACTATACTAAGGTTCGCTGCGTACCCAAGTTTCGAGCAGTAGGCTAGGATCCTCTGCCAGCCGGAATCAAACAATCGATTAAAATTATTAAACATTACTATTAGTATTATTAGTAAATAAATAAATAAATAAATATTATTATTATTATTATTACTATTACTACTACTAGTAGTAGTAGTAGTAGTAGTAGTATTTACTAGTGCTGTTGATCGATCAAAATATTTAATCGATTAACTGTTTGAATGTAATCGATTAATCGATAGATTAAATTAATGTTGCATATCTGTATGTATTGTATCGTTATATTACAAAACAACTATTTTAATTACTTATTAACATATTTATTATGAGGCTTATAATTTATTGTGTCAATTTCTCCGGGAATTTTTTAGACAAACATAAATAACAAAAAGTATGAAGACTCACCTAGTTAATACTGCTTCATCAATGATTTTAAACATGTGAGTGCATTCACATGCTCCGTATTAAGTGCCGCTCTACGTTTAGTAACAATGTTTCCTGCATCACTAAACACGAAAAAACTTTTTTTCTGTCAAGCACTTCTTCACGATCGTTCAATTTAAATCTAAACGTTTCACCTAGTTTACCTCTCAAACGTTCATATGACATAATGAAGTTTACACTTTTCATAAACCACAGAAAACTGATTTTTTTTCTTTACCAAACTAAACACAACCTTCATAAACAAACTCAGTACAGAAACTGCTATTGGAAAACTACAGCGGTCGAAACAGAAGACTGGCCCCTATTGTAATCGAATTACCATATTTTAGAAAGAGAAGAGGGTAGCTACGCTCTCACTTGCACACAGTGTAGACATGGCTATTTTATAAGGGATGAGAGGGACGAATCCCAGAAAAGTATGTGTTTAATATGCTAGGAAGATGAGCTGACAACAAGATGGAAGTTTTCTTGGAAACCCATAAAACTTAATAAGGGTTTCGCATTGTGTTTCAATTTTCAATATAGGTAGCCTAGGTCCCTGTTCTCATATCTCCATCTCTTTCTGAAGTGTTTGTACAAAGATTTTCCCTACGCTATCTGGTTTACAGTTAGAAAATAACAGTACTATTGTCTTTTAAGTAAGCAATATCCGAGAGAGAAATATTGTCGGAATTTTCAGTATGAGTTTGTATTAACAAAATGATAATAAAATTAATATCAACTACAACCGATTAATTTTAATCGACTCGATTATTCGATTAAATATCTTTGATCGATTAATTTTACAACAGAAATTGATCGATTATTCGATTAGATTAATCATTATATCCCATAAAACTAGTATTTATATCTTTATTACGGTTATCAATGTTACAAGCAATGGATATTTTTCACTGTTGAACAGTAATTTCGCCATTACCATTTGTTTGTTTTTATCAATCTTCTTCTTTCTTCGTTAAACACAATAACAAAAATACTATGTAAACGAAGAGGGAATCAAGAACCAACCGTTGACTGCATCTCTTCAACACAAATTATTCAATAGGAAATTACATTTATCGTGAAACTTCCACCAATCCTCTCACCAATCCTTTCCTCTCAAATTCATTGACGTTCCCATTATTACAGAAGACAAAGTTTCACATGAATCCAGACCACATGCAAATTCTATGACGAAAATACGCAAAGGAAATAAACATCGTTTCAACGTTCTGGAGACTTGGCTGTGTTCCCTAGTATTGGAAGGTGAGCCGAGACGAAAATATTGTGACGTAACTAGAGTAGCACATGTTTACCAAACGAAGACTCTCTGCGACCTTAATCCAACACTGGCAGAAGTGTAACAAGCCTGATATAAATGACCAAATTAATTGTCAGAAGTCCGATTTTATGGAAGCTAAATGTTTGTCACAGTCAACAGATGAACTCGCGATAAAGCTGTACCATTTAGCTACATTTAATTAGCAAATACCATTACAATCCAGTGTTCTATTTCTTTCACACATACAGGAAATATTTTGTGACAAAATAAATTCATTTATGCCGGTGCTATAAACGTGTGTGAAGTGGTGCATATTTTGTTAAATAAAAGCCGAGAGATTAGCCTGATTTTGCATGTCGGTATTTTAAACCACTATGACATAAAACACTGGTGTGAGTTGATACATAAATACAACAAAATAATATGCTGTGACCAATGTTGTTGTTTAGTCAACTATCCGAAGACAGGTCTGGACTAGAGTTGAACAGTGATCGAGAGAACAAGACTAACAGCGCCCGCAAAGCCGAAAACCCGCACGACAATATTGACTACATCGCGTCGTTGACGAAAAGACTGCTTCTGAGCGTTTCAAGACTTTGGGAATTATCGAGTCTCGAACGTCAAGCGGCCCTGAATCGTCACAGTTGTTTATACTCACAGACCAGACTGAAATTTTAGCTGTTTTGACAACTGTTATATATGTATAAACAATCAAATAGCCTATTTGAAACGTCATCTCTGTCTTTCAGTGTAGGCCTATATAATTACTATGTCCTTATTAAAAGGCTAGGATTTTTCTTTGTTTGAGATCAAGTGTACAATCTCAAGTAAAAAAAAAAAATATTAACGCTTTATTTAGCGTTATGTTTTATGTTTTAAGAATTTTTTTTTCTATTTATATAAACTTCGGGAATATCTGATAATAGAACCAGAACATTTTGATAACTACGATACTCTTTTGTTTTGTCTTTTTGTCTCAATTAAAGATTTCTAATGTCATTTATTTCAATTATGTATGTTATTCAAGGTTACGAAATCTTTCCAGGCCGACCAAATGCTATTTCGAGAATGATGAGCGAGACTCGAAGCGCACGGGAGTTACGAGACGAGACTCGAAAGACAACTGCAACGAACACAATGAGCGAGAGCGGTATTTAGTTTTATTCATCTCTAGTCTGGACACCAACAAGGCATCACTCATGAGGCAACTAGGCCAGGAGATAATGGGGTAGGGTGGCCAGTTTCTTTCCCCCTCCATTGTATAGGCCTACATCGCTGACTAGTACATATTCCACTAATCAGACATGAGATGTATATAACAATTGTTCTTCCTCTGACACATATCGTCAAGTGAGATGTACTGCCTAATAATTAATAGATGTAAATATCAGCCAGAACCTCAATCAGAGGTGTCTATGACCAATAACTCTCTTCAATCAGCCATTTCTTGTTGTTAGGACCCACAGTACTTTAAGACACTTACAGTCCCTCTGGTAGCTGAGCGCCAGAGAAAGGACTTACTCCCCAAACTCAGATTCGATCCCGGTGTTTGATATTTATGTAAAAATAATAATAATTGAAGTTTTAAAATTCTGTCTGCAGGGGTTTGTTGCATATAATGTGGAGCAAATGCGTACAAAATTTCAGAACCATATCTTTAATAGATCATGAGAAAATGTTCCTTATATTTTGTGATATCAGGTTAGGTTAGGTGGTTTCGTAATTAGGCTTCCTGACATGGTAAGGTATTGTAATTAAGAATCATAATAGAGTCAGTCATTGTAAATACCTGTACCAAATTTCAGAAGAATAGCTCAAAAATTGTGAGATCAGTGATTAATTATATACAACAGTGTACAGTATTTGAGACTACGTCTCCCCTTAAAAGAAGCGCGCACATGCAACTATCAATATATCGTTGATGTATTACATTCAAGACATTACTAGTGGCTTGAGCAGTGAATGCTGTATTTATTTTTTACACTGTTAATTAAAATTTCAAGTTCTTTGTTTTATGATAATTATTTTTTTAATTCTCATCACGCAGTGATCTACGATTATTTGGAGTCACACAACCACAAACTACTTAAACGTTCAACGCAATTATATAGATTCTACGAATCCCTGCCATCCTTGTACTTTTAACTTATTACTCTCTATACTTTCACCGATTGAACACCATTATCCATTTTACAATATATCACAATATTACGAGGATGAATCACAGACAAATCAGCTGACGATTAAAATTTAACATAAACACATACCATATCACTCGTTTAATCTGTACAAGCTATTGGTATATCATACGACGCAGAATTCAATTAAAACACAACTGCAGATATCATAACATTTATGCCCACCTGAAGTTCATACATATGAGAAGTATTTTTGGCATGGGGAACACCTCGGCACAGCACTTTTAGAATTAGTTACACCAGCGTGTAAACAAATTCCATCTATTTCTGCATCACGGCATAAGTTCTCAACTCTGCAAGACACTTCATATAAATAACTACGTAACATAGTTCCAAGCAGTTGGTTACATCTCAACTCTGCTGGGTCAAGTAACAGCATAATTCGTCTCAGTCCTCATAAAAGAATCTTCTATATACCGTTACCACAGCTACAAAGAAACAATGTTTTGAAATGTCGCGTAATAACGACGCTGTTTGTTAATGAGTTACCTGAGAAACGCCAAAAAGCAGCATAATTCTCGCGATCGAAAGAATTTTAGAATGTATATACAGTCACGAAGCTTGAGTTGTGAGAGTGCTAGAAACAAAAGACTGTGCCGGTACTATTTCGCATTGTCTGTAATGAGGCGATATTTGCGATCCTAGTGGTCAGCAACTATCTATGGATGCATATTTACTACGTATTGAGCTTCGTGACTGTATATACTAGACTGTGGTGTAACCATATCAAAAGTTTTCCCTAATTTTGTTTATTGACTCTGTTAAGTCTAAGTACCAGAATACTCGTCCTGACTAAGCTTTAAAAACGTGCGCGCGCAGGACTCTATCCTCCTTCGCACACAGAACATGGATAAATATATAATAGGATGCGAAACTGCGGTCAGCACCATCTGGCGGAGGGGGACTGAAATAAGATGATCAGCGCCCAACGTCGTAGGTGAACATTAGAATAACGTGTTGGGTACATTACCCAGAGTTCTCTATTAATTCATTCGAGATATTGTTCGAAGAGCAAGATGGCAGACAGAAACTTGCTGATAAGTGAACATAAAGCGATACGTGTGTGTATAAGCAGTGTATGTTAAACAGTGATGTTTAGGGACGTTGTAAAAATGGTGTTGTTGAATGTATTGTAAAGTAACAGTAATATAATAAATTGAACTATCTAAGTAGTTCTTGCAGACTTTTTCATTGCGCTGTACAATAAATACCCAAAGAATACAATCCCAATTATCTAACCTTTTGCTTTATTTTTTTGTCTCTGTCTGGTTATATTTTAATTGGGTAGTGTAAAATAGATCGTCTCTTTTATCTTCCTGTTGGCTCCGGTAAGAATTTTCAGTAGAAGATTCTGTGAGGATTAAAAATGTAAATGTTTTATTTTAAATTGGGTTAGTTTTGAATATCGATGAGGGTAGGAGGGAATACTTTCTGCACAGTTTAACATTTTCGTCACCAGGTGCGCTGCTAAATGCATGGAGTAACTACTCTTTTCGCTACGTGGTGCGCTGCTAGATGTAATAACGCCCCTCCCCCAACAGGTGGCAGCAAGATCAATTTCTACAATAGCGCCGCTAGTATGTGTTACGGGAAACTCAGTAAGTTTCGCATCCTATTATATATTCACCCATGCACAGAACATAACGCAGCCTAATCGCAGGTGGCTAGACTATCTCGGTTTATACACTGAAGCGACACAACAGCGTTTCCTTCTCGTGGGTGTTGTTTCTTGTGCTGCAATTTTTAACAATCTCTACCAAGCATGGAAAGAGATCAGATGATGATCGGCATTAAAAATGTGACTTTGATTCTGTTAGTTTTCTTAAAAGCAATAATTCTTTGTGTCTTTAACATTTGAGCAGAAGCTGAACTTAAGTATAAAATAAATAGGCAGTCCTCAATTAAATATGCCTCAGAAAGACGGAAATGAGACTAGAAAATGTCAGTGTTTGGTACTATATGTGGTTTTGAGCAGGTGAAGAACCTTGGTGTCGTATTAGTATTTCCGCAGTAAAAATCTCTGAGGTAAAAGCTATGAAGTATGCATAGAGAAAAACATATTAACAATGCAGAAATGCTCCACATATTAGGAAGAAACAATAGAACACTGGCGGAAACATCATGTGCAGCTGTTAGACATAATGAAAATGTGACACGAAATAGACTAATATCTGGTCACATTGTTGATGTAGTATGACACCTTGGACGACGAGAATAAAATAATAAATAGACAGTCCTCAATTAAATATGCCTCAGAAAGACGGAAATGAGATTAGAAAATGTCAAAGTACTTGGTACTATATGTGGTTTTGAGCAAGTGAAGAACGTACTTGTATTTCCGCAGTAAAAATCTTTGAAGTAAAAGCTATGAGGTATGCATAGAGAAAAACATATTAACAATGCAGAAATGTTCCACGTGTTAGGAAGAAACAATAGAACACTGGCGGAAACATCATGTTTAGAAGCTGTTAGATATAATGAAAATGAGAATATTTGGTCACATTGTTGATGCTGTATGACACCTTGGACGGCAAGAATAAATTAGCATTTAGAGGAAATCAAGAAGCTAAGAATCAATAAGTAAATACAGTTAGAAACCTTGGAAGAAGGTGGCAATAGAAGAAGTCTTCCATGAAAGACCAACTTGAAAGCAGTTTTGTTTTTAAAGGCACATCTTCAGATATTCAGAACGATTTGATTCAGTCTGTCACTAATGTTTTAAGGAAATTATTTAGATATTCTGCGTCTACCCATACTTTCTTGTTACGCTACGCCACTGATAACTGTGATTACAGCTTATGGGATTTCCTGAAGAATACTGTGCACAGAGATAATGTTCACAGTATTGAATTGAATATTGCAACTTTGATAGCTGTGAAGAGAAACTCTTGTTCCAGCCTTCTAATAGGGAAAGAAGTCCTGACTAGCACCATATCATAACTGAACAATTAAGGATGAATAAAGAGACAATGTTCAACAAGATTCAAGAGTCATGACTCAAACCAGCACAATGTGCAAAATCTCCCTTCCTTGTACACATTGATCAGTCAACACAACTGCACACTCTTACACAATCATGCATGACTAAGTATACTTCACATATCAGCACACACAGTCAGAATTTCACTCAAGTAACCTGTAAGAAATTAAGGAACAAATCACACGTTTATTTTTAAAGCCGTATTCGAGAAGGAACAGCTGTGTAACTAATTATATAAAAAGTGGTCTGCAATTGGCATTCATCTAGGACCATTGAACGACACGCTTCAGATGAGGGCATCGATCCCAGAACTCAACTTACTTATCCTTCATTTTTTAACAAGTTTTACAGTGGGATTGTCACTCGAATAATAAACGATCGATAAATTTCATATTCTTAGTACAGTTTATCATCGGACTTTACGATGGATTTCCTTCGTTACCTTTTTTTCGCCCTTCATAACTCCATTTGTTTACCTGTCCTCTTTTTCATGCATTCCTTTTTACTTCTTAACCATATTCATTAATTCTTTATTTACTTCGTCACTCATTTCACTAGATATGTTTCATAATTTATTCTTTAGCATATTTCCTTATATATCAGTTTACAACAATGTATATAGATGGTAAAGAAATACAAAAATATTAAAAGTGGTGGATTATTATTTATGATGTTTACTCTTTATTTGTTAATTTATTTATCTATTTACAACACTACAGTAACGGCAAACAAATAGTACATTATGCAACGAGCCTATAATGGTAGTAATTAAGACGCGAGTATGTTTATGAAACGAGCGCAAGCGAGTTTCATAATTTTCATACCAGCGTCTTAATTACCATTATAGGCAAGTTTCATACGACTTTTTATGCTCGACCATATTTCTAACTTGAAATTATTCATAAGTATTCATGTTATTCTTATCTGACTGGGGAGCGGAACTGGACTTGTGCAATATCTCGTAAATTGTGAGATGTGCGCAGACGCGAAAGTATTGATTTTTTTCCGAGAAACAAATGTCATTGACTTTGATATAATCTAGAGAGTAAAATGAACATTAATCTTGATATAACCTTGAAATTGATTTAGACATTGAAAAACGAGATGACAAATTTAATTTATTTGAATATTATTTATAATTAAGGCTAATTATTATAGTAACAGAACATAATCTTCTGCGACAGTATTGGATTTCCAGCATCCGTGACGTTTCGCTAGTTGTCTTTCGATTGCATATCCGAGAATAATCGATACTTGCGCTTTCATATTGCTACAATGGTGTTTTCTGATTGGTGGAACACCTGAACTTTAATTAATAGGTGTACTTTAATGAGGTCCATTAAAGGGCTGCTACCAGGTGTATAATTACTACATTTCGGCATGGTCGAGCATAAAGGTTATTATTATTATTATTATTATTATTATTATTATTATTATTATTATTATTATTATATTATATTATATTATATTATATTATATTATATTATATTATACTATTACCATTATTATTATATTATTTTATTATTATTATTATTATTATTATTATTATTAACAGCATTATTTCGCAAAGAATATTGCAAATACAATGCCGTGTATAAGATAATTCCTAATTAAGATTGTATATGACATTATATGGTGAAAAAAATACGAATTTACTGTCACATTTATAAGCTCTGGTAGAATATTTTAATCATTTTTCACGTCAAATCTGAAAAACGTTCACAAAAAAACTTGGCTCTACTTAGAGCACACAAGAATAATTATATATAAGGTAATCTGATTCTGTTTGACTTCCAGTAACAGAAATTTGTGAAATTTTGACGATTCGCTGCTACCGCTTATCTGTAGGTAATGCTTTATAGTTACCCTAGAATTTCATCCCCCGAAGTGTATCAATCATTTACGGGCACAGTTTGTATGTGTACGCACTCATATATATATATATATATATATATATATATATATATATATATATATATACTACAAGGTTTAATAGCAACTCAATAAAAAGATAATACTTTTATTTTTTAGTTCTGTCCTATTTTATTTATTTTAGAAACACTGAGACAGTAGAAAGACAGTTTCTTATAACTAAATTGTATTACTCTAGGAGAACTCTCTTATTTAATGTATTTGAATTCCATCTTTTTTTTTTTTTTACCATTTCTTTAATTTATATTCATATTTCACTATTTTTCCTTATTCACTTTTCCCTTTCAATTTTATTTCTTTCTCTTTCATTTCTTTCCTTCTATAACCCCTACTTTCATTGCTTGCTTCCTTTCACACATTTCATTATAGCATCACTTAAAAAGTAACGCCAAGTTCCGCAGACGGCAACCGTTTCTTTCCATTCATTTCGCAACTCGTCTCCTCTCTTCTATCTTTGTTGAGTTCCAATAATCCAAAACGTCTCACTGCCTCAACGTTCAGGAATGATGATTGTTTGTAAAATGGCCAAGTTGTACCTGGTGACTAAGCACCGGACGAAAGAGGCGTATGGAGGCATGGAGATAAGATAATCCGCCGTCTGGGAACCCCTCAAACTACATAAAAGCTATTTTAATGCTTGGAGTTCACCTAAGCTTTTCACTTCAATTTAATTCATTGCTTTGTAGTGCATGGCAGAGTTTAATAATGCTTCTTTTGCTTTCTTTATTTTATGGCAGAAAGGGCGTAACTAACCTGGCCACTGTAGTACTACGCAGTTGACGTCATGTAAGTTGCTTTTTTTATGTCTGGCATGTTGCCTGCCTTTTTCCCTTGAAGCCTTTAGACTGGCTTTTGTAAAATTAGACCCTTGCTCTCTTGTTTGAGAACGATATTTCAAAGCATGCCAGTGTTAAGTCTCCAATTCACGAGAATTAATGTCCGTAGAAGAATGAAAAATACGGAATGAAAATTGTTTTCGCTATATTTCGCTTCACAGAATATAAAACAATGTAGCTAAGAACAGCAGTTCTGGAGTATTCCGCACTTATGAATAAACTATGGTATTTTATGACGGATAAAAATGTAAGATTTCAGTAGAGGGAATTATCCTTGTCTGTATAAAAAATGTGGTGAATAGGAATTTATTTCGGTGTTATTTCCTATTATATAAGTATGTTTTTTATCTTAATTGTGTACTTCAATTTGTTTTCAACGGTCACATAAATTACTTAGGCCATGGATCGGTGAAAATGTCGAGAAAAAAAAACATTAAAAATGGAAATTTTGTCTTTAACCCTAAAAAATAAAATGTTTCAGTTTTCTAAATCTGTGCTAATTTTGGCCCTATGACAATTTAAAGCCCCTCAGGACGAATTTAAAGGGACCAGTGGGTGCGTGGCACTGCAACCCTTTACTGACACTCAGCTGTCATTCTGACAGACTTTGTTCTTCATTCTAACTAATTCTACTTTCCATTCAGTTCATATTTCCCGCTGTTATGTTGGAGAAAAATGTGTATGGTAGATCTACTGTATATGGAAAGGAAGGGTATCGATAGTATATATCACATCCATGCTGTACTTTGATACTCGTTTTCTCGATTTTCCAATTTTTCAACATTTTGTAACATTCAAAATCCTCTAAAGAATGCAGTTTTTCTCCAACCTCAGTGAAATTTTGCACAGAAGTCCATAAAAGCATGTGAAGTAAACTGACACATATGTTTTATTCTGCTATCGAAAGTATTCAAATCACCATGTGTTGAGGACGTGATAAGTTTTAAAAATTGAAAAATTAACAACTAAAAGAGTACCTAACTATCTTTCTTCTCAAAAAGTAATTTGAAAAACATGAAAAGCACGTCTCATATTTTACATACATCAGGGATAAATTAAACATGAATTTAAAGAAAAATTATGTAAACTATGAAAAATGGGACAATATACTTCAGTATTACAAAAAACAACAAAAATTAATTATAAGTAATTGGAATATCATCGTGCAAATTTGTGTCCTGCATGTCCACATAGTAAAAAATATGTGGTAAAAGTTTTAGATTAACTGGTGTAAAAATGTAGAAGTTAGAAATTTCACAGATCCATAGTCTTAACTCAAGAAGTCTTTTACTTTCTACTTTTGCGTATTAAAAAAGGTCGAAAGAAATAAAATATTTTATGAATTCTATATTTGGAATTTAACCGATGAAAGTATTTTATATTTTATTTCCAACAGCGTATTAATTTCCGCAATACGAACATTTGATACGTAAAAACGTTTAATCATACATAAAAAAATTCGACTGAAAAAACAACAAAATTTCTCCAAAGTCCAATGAAAATAAAACAATTAAGTCTAAAATATTTCGTAATATGCAAGAGTTTCATGTTATTTCTTGAATGAAAATTTAATATTTGCTTTCTGCCGTCATTAAAAGATTGAGTTATGAAGATGCAAATTATTTCCGTGCATTTGACCTTTTCGTTGATAACGAAAATTCTGAAATTGTAACTACAGTATATTCTAATAGCTGTAAGTCTACTTGTTAAGTTAAAATAAATTCATTCTCACTGAACAAAAACAGATAGATAATTTCGACAATAAATAGGAATAGTTTTAAATCCAATGAAAGTATTGTTGCCTTAATAGCGAATACACCTCTTTGTTTGCAATGTTGATTAAGAAACACAATATGACTACATTACAGTATTTTAATCTCGTCAGTAAAACAAGCACATGATGTTAAAATAAAATTCAATCGTAGAGGATAGGCCTATAACAACTTCATTATTTTAATTGAAGGGTTCAGAGCCACAGTGGGCCAAACGCCATTTATTAAAAACGAGAAAACAAGGGTTAAAATTAAGTGATTACCATAATTCAATGAAACATATAGCAAGTAATATAAAATATGCACATTAAACTAAATGATATGTCAATTTTCATTAAACTATTGTATTAACTTTAACCTTTGCTTTCTCTATTTTTAATAAATGGCGCTTGGCCCACTATGGTTCTGAACCCTCCAATTATATAGCATTAGTCATAAAATTACGAGTAGTGATGAGCAGAAAATCACTGACTTGGTGATTTTATCACGGTGATCGAAAAATCACGATCACACCAGTGATTAAACAGCTCTTTAAACAGTGATCACAGTTCGAGAGCTAAACTGCTCACCAGCTGAACAGTTCACGTTATTTACTCACTGCTTGCGCTGCGCTGCTGTACTTGCTACCTAGTGACAACACTGGGAACTACTACGCCCGCGAACTGTGAGCGCTCGATTTTGACAATACATTCATGGCGAAGTGCATCAACATTGATTAAAAACGCAGTAATCACAGATTACGAAACGACGGTTAAACAGTAGCCGTGGTTAAAATGTAATTTATGTGCACCATTCATAATCACCGATTACTAAAACATGGCTAGCTGACACCTCATTTAACCAGAGTAAAGTCTATGATGGTACATTGTTTCTACAAAATGGCTAAAGGAAAGCATCCATACCGCTGCAAAGATAATAGTCAACGTCTAAAAACGACTGCGCTCACTATGTTCTACATCGAAATGAACGCATCCTACATTTTCGCGTTGCATTTGTTTGCCTTTGGGCGCTGTTATATTTGTGAGTTCCATTTCTTTGTTTTTCAGTACTGTTAGGTTAAAATCGTACAAAATGGAAAATTGAATCCAAAAATGATTATATCCCAATGTTAGGTTGAAGTATCGATAGACTTAATTACTAGATTTAAATGTATTATATAAAAAAGATGGAATATCCATAAAGGAAAAGGATGCAGAAGATTGGTAGGAATGTGTGTACGATCTTGGACCCCATTTACACCAGGGAATTGTGCATTATCCTAAGATCCATCCATAACCTCTCTTTGTTCAGCCAGTGACATAGAGAAAGAGATACCGGTATTCCAGTATTCCCTCTTAAAATACAGAAAATAACAGTTACATAGAATCGTAATATAAGCAGCCGATCCGTAAGAGAAATATGATTGTTCTTGTGTTATTTCAAGTAATTCATTTGTAGATTTTGATAAACGAAATCCCTCCTGAAATTTTCTGTCACCTAATTCCTCGTAAGAATTCTCTCTTTCCACTAAAGAACCTTCACGCTCACGCTCTATCCAAGTAATTCAAATACTGCACAATAATAATTGTCTTCGAAATAATCACCTGTGGTTCTGGCCGCCATTTTGCTTTACTTGCTCTACTAATCGCTGGTTATCTCCTTTAACCGCTCATATTTGGCCGGTTAGAGATTACTGTGGTTAACCTCCTATTTAAGTCGTAAACGAGATCGATCCACCGTAAAAATGCTTAATCAGGGATTAGGTGACAATTTTAACCGATAGTTACACTAACCGACGTTGATGCACGTGGGCATCAATGTAGCCAACTCAGTAGATTTCAGGCTGATCCTGGCAGATTTCAATTTCTTAAAGCCGGAAAATATACTATTATCATCAACCCACAGCCGAAAATCTGGCAGGTTTTTACATTGCTTAATTGATTCCATTATTTTAAGCAGTGACATTATTAATTTGCTACACTAATTAACCAGTAAAATTACAATAATAACAAAATTTTACCAAATATGACAATGATTTAAAAATAACAATGTTTCATTCATCTTCTGAGTGATGTGTGAATTCACACACACACACACACACACACACACACACACACACACACACACAATGTCAAAATTACTAAAGTCGCGACGCTGTTATTCCCGGCGTGACTCCTCCTCTTTGCTTACGTCTTAGGAAGTGAAGGCTATATAAAGTCTAGGTAGGTAGTATCGTTCGCCATTTTTGTTCTTTTGTTGCCGAGTTACCATACGAGGAATCTATTTGCCACACCGTTAAACATTATCATGTCGTAGCTCCTATGATAATAAATCAAACGCACTGTAATTCAGCAAATAATTGAGCGGCAAATAACGTCTTCGTGTGCTTTCTGCGAACGCCAACGAAAGAGCCAAAATGGCGGGCGATTATATTAAGTATTTATCGAGCCTTAAGAAATGAATAACGTATTCCTCAGCGAATTACAAGACGCACACGTTTAAATGTAGCCGACCTGCAACGCTATTGGCTGCCGGAAATTAGAGCGACGGGACTATAATTTTCCATTTTTTTCTCTTATAATATTTCACTTCAGGAATAGTGGACAGTATCAAATGGAAATCATTATATTGAGTAGCCAGACGAAAAATTTTCAGTTTGTCTATAGCATTACTCTCTTTCCAGCTAAAGATTGGAGTAAATGTAAATAAATGCACGTGGCTTAATGGTTCCTGATTGGCTATTGGACGCACATCGCCTCCAAACTCATGCTTGTCATCTTCTTCCTCACATTAAAATAGTTCCTTCCAAAATAATAAAATGTATAATATACATGGAATGTGAGTGAATTAAACATGCTTATAAGAACACTTTCTTACGATTTAAACATGTTTATATTAGTACTTTCAGACATTGCATGTTAAATCACTGTAACGTGTATTATGGCAACGCGCATGCGTAATAGGCATTAAATCCCTCCCAAGGTGACTTGCAGCTTCACAGAGCACATCAGCACAGCTGGTATAACACAGTGCGAGATTCAGTGTTGCCAATCTCAAATAAATTTCTGTAGAATTAAAGAAATTCTCCACTCTTCAAAGAATAACATTTAATCACGAATCTACAGAAAAAGAAAATCCACTATTCCCAGTAGAGAAATAATAAATATTAACCCTCTGTGAGTATTTTATGGGTTAGTTCAATGAATGTGTCGAAATGTCTGCAATATATCAGACGGTGGCTGCCCTGCGTGCTCACTTGCCGAAAATAATGCGCCCTGGTGGCTGCTTTGGTAGCTAGCTTGCGATTGCGGAGTAATACATTTCGGTTTTGTTTACGTCTACTTAAATCTTTAGTTGGAAATTGAGTAGATTAAATGAATGAATAAATAATTAGATAAATGAATAACTAAATAAATAAATACTGACTTTTAAATCTTTAATCTGTTTTTAAAATGATGAAACGCCTATATTTACATCTCAGTATTGCGCTTACACTTGAATTCTGTGAAGTACAAACACATAACCTCAACATTTTCTCGCCCTCACCTACCAGGAAACATCGCAGTGAGACACTGTGATGAACGGGGAAGAATGGACTGTTCAATGTTCACCTCGAATAAGTTCGCAGTTCAATCACTGTTTCACTAAGAACACCGTGATCATAAATGAGCAATCACAGGTTGAACAGTGATCACAAGAGAGCAGTTTATCTCATCACTAATTACGAGTATATTATTTACTTACTTTAATAGTTCGGATATATGAATTCCACGGCAACGATCGAAGTGGCTTAGTGCTAAGACACTGGGCTTGCGACCGGGAGAGATTCCGGGTATAAATACGGAGTTGGCCAATCTGATCAGGATTTTTAGCGGTTTCCTCGACTATAAAATAACTAAAAAAATAGCTAATTAACATGCAAATGCCGGATTCGTTTCCACTTCCTCTACAAAGGTATGGATACTATTCCGCAAGACCTGACGGTGGGCATTGTCCCAGATACGGTCACTGGATAACAACACGTGTCTGTGGTATATGGCGGCAAAATGGAAGTCCTATGTACCATTTCCAGAAGAAAATCGCGGTATGACCTCACAGTTAAAACGACTGTAACTAAACCTGAAATAAACGTAATTAATGGCTATAACAAATTTACTTCCCACAGTTAATTTTCAATAAAGATTATCTAAGTTTGATTGTATTTAGTTACGCCGCTTCAAATAATACTAAATCACTTGTTTTTAAATTTTTGTGCTGAATACCTACGCTGCGATCAAAATATAACACGCTTTAAAATTGGTATGTTTTCAAGTCTTTGATTTTACCTATGGATCTATGTATCCTGAACACTAAGTTCAATCAGTTTGTTCAGTGAGAGTTAAGGTTCTTGGAGAAATATAACAACAAATCAACAAAATATAAGGACAAGAAAGTAAAAGTTGCTACTAAAGGAAGGGAAAAAGTACTCAATATTTAAATTATTATCCTTAGAAATATCTGTAATATCTTGAAGAGATCAATGTATTTTGCAAATGTTCTTTTATAATTAAGAGTTTGCCTCATTAGAGTTATTAATTCTTTGGATCTAATCCAACGTACGCTTATTGCTGAAAGGAGCAATGACATTAGCCGTCTTAAAATACACGAGATTTCAAAGGCAAGGGTACCTATGCAGGTGAAAGACAAGTCTGTTGAATCTTTATCTCCCCAGAGTAATGGAAATCGTCCAAAGAAAATCTTTCTAACATTATAGACTACCGGTAATATATTTTCTTTTATGAACTGTGTGAAATGAAATTGCTTCAAACGAAAACATAATTTGGCTCCCAAGAAATTCCTATATGTATTACGTGTTTAAATATTTGTCTATAGAAATATCAAATGATACAAAACAATTATCACGAACTGATGAGGTGTGTGGATGTGTGTGCCAAAATGAGTAAACTCAGATGGAGAGCTCATGGTCGCAGAGATATTCTTTGGCTGTTATTAATAATTACAATTTCCGCTACACGGTAGGTATTGTCGCGAACAGTATGAACTTTATAACTGTCATCAAACGACTATTCCATATGAGTAAGGAGCGGATTTCTATGTAATTAAATATTATTTTTGCGTGTGATAAAACATAATTAACAAAGTTAAAAATTGCGAACATGAAGTTTCAAGTTTAAAACTCCAATTTTATTTCACATAAAAACACATATTTTCACAAAAAAAATTATGTAAATACATATTTTCAGGAAATCGTGGAGTTTTTTTACTTAAATAATTTTTTACAAGAACTTTTTAACATTTTAAAACTAAATCAATTATGTCACTCAGAAATACGTTAGCCTATCTTTTTAAGAATTCTTGGTTGCTTCGTGTTTCTAAGCGCTGTGTGGTGTATCCGTGATCCATTTTTGTAATAGTATCGCCACAAGTTCTGAGAACTGCTAGGCAGCATATCAATGTTATTATTATAAATAAATTAACATGTACAAGGAGGAGAGATCTTGCAACACATAATTAGGAATAATTATTGTTGCTGAAGATGATTTCATTCCACGCTTTGTTTGTGAAACACAACAGATAAGAGCTCGGGTATGAACATTATTTAATTTAAACAAATCTCTCGCCTCTCGCTCATGTCCATCAAGTAAGGCAATACGTCTTGTTGTGATTCCCTGTTATCGGGCTTCGTCAATCGATATCCTTCAAGATATACTGAAAGATGGTTATTTAAAAAATGATTTGGCTTTCCTATTAGCAAATCTAAGCTTTTTGTGTGACTTGTCAGAAACAGGGAGGTGCGTGCCGTGGAAATTAAACTAGACTCGCTACCAGGTTCAGAAGTACAAGTAGGCTACTAAGGGACAAATTCCAGAATGTGTTTGGGAAAAACAGTGGATATAAAAAAATGTGTAAAGTTGCTCAAGTACTGGAGGATGTGCCTGTAGGTGAAATTGACAGTGTCTGTGTTTGTGACATTCCTCTTTTTAAATATGCACGTCTGACGTCCTGTGATGTGGAAAGTCGTTTTCACAGTATAAGTCGTTGTTCAGAGATAATCGGCATGCATTTGTGATGGAGAATTTGGAAATGACCTTTGTTGTTCACTGCAATTCTCGGCCAACTACTAGCACTCAAGTGTGGTTGGTGAGTACATAGTAACATTTTTTTTTTTCCAAGCTAAGTAAGGTATTTTCGTCATATTAAAAAAATATATTTTTTTTTTATTTTTAGCAAATATTCTTGTACTTTTTAGCACATAAAAATAAATATATTTAAATTTTTTTGCACATAAAAATCCGCTCCCTACATATGAGATATACGTGTTCTACAGAGATGCTGCCAAAAACAAAACCGCTTGCGGTGGAAAACAAAGGCAAGTGCTAGAGACAAAACGTCTGATATTGCAACTATCTGCATCAATTCGAGGCAATCACTGGAATCACTCTGCATGTAGGCCTACTGTGTGTCTGTGTCAGTGTCTCTCTGTGTCTGTGTGTGTGCGTATGTGTGTACTTATAAAATGTTTCAGTAATCATGTTACAAACTTTCAGATCTAGTACAGGACGTCTTAAGAAGCAATTTGAGAATAGGAACACACGCTCGGAAATGCCTTGCCTGCGAGTTATAACCCAAAATAGATGTCACTAAAATACAAGCAAGCCAGGAAAATCCTCTCACGCATACAAACTAAGATGTCCATTGCACATAGAAGCTTTATCAGTAGATCATTAACCCAGAGGTAGACATCACTCTGCCCTCTTCTTCCACATTCTGGAATAGTTATTACCGATCGGGTGGCAAGTCTCCACTTTCGACAGACATCCAATTTGATGCTTGCAAGCTTCGCTGGCTTTATGGTATTTGAAATACAATTTCCAGCTGTAATTCGCAATCGAGAAGTTTCTGGATGTGTGTTCCTATTCTCAAATTGTTTATTATTCCTTTTTAAATGCCTTAAAAGACAATGAAACAATGATTGTATATCGTCACTTCAGTGTAAGAACTAGGTAACTCGAAATTTGCGTTTTTTAGTTACCTCTTTTATAACATAGCAAAAATCGCACAAAATGTAATGCAAGAACTAGGCACTTGATCGAATGATATCAGCGACATCTATTTTCCAATATAACAAATAGGTGAAAGAAAACGAGACATATTCCTTAGTGCAATAAATAAGTAAATAGGCAATGTCACAAAATATGAAAAATCAAGTTACCTAGTTCTTGCAATCAGGTGATGATATGTATTTGTGTTATTTTGTGTATATGTGTGTGAATCAACAATTGAGGCACTGAGATCAAAACCGGGACTAGTCATGCAGAGGTAATTTTGAGAAAAACACAAAAAAATGTCACAGTCTGCATTATACTTGCTTTAACCAGTTGTTTTTGGTATTGTTACTTTGCACTTGGCCAGATCTACTTGTCCCACAGCGAGTTATTTTTTTTTAGAAAACGTAACATAGGGAAGATTCGGCTAATTCCGCAATATTAAGTAAATCTATCATATTTTTATCAAAATGTTTATTGAAAAATATTATCAAGGTACGTAGACATGGACGAAACCTTTCATTACCAAATGAGATAAAGACAACTATTAAAATGCAAATATATTTAGTTGCGCATACTTTACAGTTGAAAAAGAACTCGGGTAATTCCGCAACAGTGCGGATAAATCCGCAATAGGACTGGCTAATTCCGCAGTAGTAAATAATTATGAAATACATTATGAAATTAACATAAAAGAAACAATTTATGTGCAACAATGCTCACTTTCTTCACAGCTGTGTAGCAAAACACGAAAAACAGCCGACTTTCGATGTTCCTTGATTTTTTTCTATAGCACTGCAGAGGACATGCCTCCTGTTGACAGCCGCTCAAAACTTACCTTCAAGCTATTGTAAAGCCCCAGCAAAATCATCATCAAAGCCCCACTACTGCGGAATTACCCGTACTGCGGAATTAGCCGAGCTTCCCCTATAGAAATGTGTTTTGAAAACTGTTCACATGTCCCCTTTTGATCTAAAGGAACAGAATTCCATTAAAAAAACAGTAAGTAAATTAAATACGGTAATCTTTTCGGTATTATATTACCATTGTTATATAAACATTAAATCACAAAATTATATTTATAAACAAGTTGACACCTTCCTAATAATAATAATAATAATAATTATTATTATTATTATTATTATTATTTATTTATTTATTTAATCTGGCAGAGCTAAGGCCAGTAGGCCTTCTCTTCCGCCCAGTCAGACTCTAATTCTAATTGAATACAATTGCTTACATAATTATTGCATTAATATCTAGACCATAAAACAACATGAAAGTAAATAATGAAAGTTGGATAACTAATGTTAGTGTGACAATAATAAACATTGGTAAGAAATAGTAATAATAATAATAATAATAATAATAATAATAATAATGAGATAATTTAGATATTTATCTGTGATAGATATATATATATATATATATATATATATATATATATAACCATTAAACATTGAGAAACCTGAAACAGCTATTATTGTTAACAAGAATTGTTAGAAAAATATTTCGTTAGCCTATTCTTAAATTGGTTTGATGTCTGACAGTCCCTGACATTACTCGGTAGGGAATTCCAAAGCCGAGGAACAGCCACAGTGAAAGAAGATGAATATGAGGATGTTCGGTGGGAGGGAATGGATAATATTGAGGAGTGTTGTGATCGTGTGTCTAGGTTATGATGGGTGGATAAATTTTGAAAACGAGAAGCAAGATAGACAGGAGTGGAGAAATGCAATATGTGATATGTGAAAGAGAAGGGAAAGACAGTGGATTCTCCTACGATTTTCTAGACGGAGCCAGGATAACATTTAAAACACTATCGAATTGGGTCACCTTCACTGTCTCACAACTCACTCCCACAATCTTGGGATGCTGAGTCATTTTTAACACTGTATCTCGAAGTGTGTGAAACACTTTGTTAGAAGAAGGGGACTAGTCACTTGACAAGTCCCGTTTTTCAACTTAACGCTAGAATTCTATAATGCTTCACGCAAGTGACAACTTCCATTTTTACATTAAACGATGATTTTTTTTATTTTATTGGGTTATTTTACGACGCTGTATCAACATCTAGGTTATTTAACGTCTGAATGATATGAAGGTGATAACGCCGGTGAAATGAGTCCGGGGTCCAGCACCGAAAGTTACCCAGCATTTGCTCGTATCGGGTTGAGGGAAAACCCCGGAAAAAACGTCAACCAGGTAACTTGCCCCGACCGGAATTCGAACCCGGGCCACCTGGTTTCGCAGCCAGACGCGCTTACCGTTACTCCACAGGTGTGGACTTAAACGATGAAGGGTCGCTCATACTGGGTGTTCATTTCAAAGTGTGTCATGACGTCACTGTTGTTGAGTCACCGATTTGAAGCGAGTTTCAGCTTATATGTTAGAGAAGTTGCCTATTATTTAAGGCGTTCTTCAATCTGAACTTGAGAATGTGTAAGGTATAACTTGAACGTCGTAGCAACAGATGGCGGTCTGTACGGACTGTGTGCTACCATAACCTCTTTCGGACTGTGTTTTACGCCGGCAAGTCGTACGCAGGGTATTTGTTATCATCGGTTGCGTACGGTAACATTCCACAACACAAATCAAATGCTCCGTGTCCATGTTGACCGTCGAAGATAATGTCAACAAATACGTAAGTAATCGTCTTAACCCTCTCCCCATATCCCGACAATACGTATTTCCAAACAGTTCACATTCCTGCCACTACCGGCGTTACCGTACGTATCGGTACGTACTCTTCAGAATGAACGCCGTACTTGCTAGGCAACTTCTCTGCCTCATAGGTTATACACCTCTGCGGAAGTGTAGGAAGATTGAATTCTCTAGGCTCATCGGCTAGCCACATGACGGCATACAGCGATCCATGACACACTTTGAACTGAACACCCAGTATAATAAGGGAGCACTCTTAACTCTAATATTCCAAAATTGATGATAAGTCCCGTTTTTGATCTCAGCTCCTGAATTGTAATTCTGATCTTCACAATGCGAGAAAAAACTTCAACAACGAAAAAAAATGTATTTAGGGTGTTTAAAAATACACAGCAAAATTTCACGGTTCGATTCCTCACATGTAGAGGATCAAAAAACTTTCTCAGTCTGAGCCATCTACGCCTTTTTTTTATAAGCAGATGTACAGTTCTGCATATTCATAGCCGGTTCCGTAAACACAGTACCCATAATAAGATCTAATGCCAAAGACAATAGCATGTCCGATGTACTAGCTCAGTTGGTTAAAACATGCAGTCGAATATGGTAAGGTTGAAATTGGAATCTCACATCATACGTGTTTTAATTCGAGTGTTTTAAATTATTAACCACGGATTACTCCAGAAATTTCGTCATTGATTCTACGCCATTCGACATTATTCTACGAATTCCGGAATGTGCAATATTAAAACAAAAGAAATAAGAAAAAAACACTGATGTTTGCAACGACATTCGAGTCGACACTTCGCGCCCTATCAGGTGTAATATACTAGACAGGTTTCGTTAACTTATTGCAGACCGAGGCCAGCATTGTTGAATATATACAGTATTATCGTAAGTGATTTCACTTTCAATATCAACGCTTTAAATATTTATAAATAAACACGTTATTAAAATGTATCAGTACGAACTAACCTATGATAGGTGTTTCCTTTATTAGCATTACCAGAAATAAAACGGAGAAATGACTATTATCTACTGATCCTAACGTCTCTTTTTCAGTCAATGAAATGCCACCCAGTTATATCAATTAATTTTATAATCAATATAATATTTTCTTATAACATATCAATCTATCTAATCATATAGGCATTTAACCATCTATTCACATGCCTCTATCCTCCCACAATATATTTATTCCACTGCTGCTACTTACATTTATCTGCCGCAGCGACACGAGAAGCTGGTCTTCATTCCCTTACATATAGGCAACACATTTTTCAAAGAAACATGCACGATAGTGGTAACTCAGGGGTTCCATTTTCCTAAATGGGAACTTTTGTGTACCGTCATTTCCCATAACTACGGTCCTGGAACACAACTATGATCCACGATACAACTTTTCAAAGAACATTGTAGAGTCCACTCCTGTGGAGTAACGGTCAGCGCGTCTGACCGCGAAACCAGGTGGCCCGGGTTCGACCCGGTCGGGGCAAGTTACCTGGTTGAGGTTTTTCCGGGGTTTTCCCTCAACCCAATATGAGCAAATGCTGGGTAACTTTCGGTGCTGGACCCCGGACTCATTTCACCGGCATTATCACCTTCGTATCATTCAGACGCTAAATAACACAGATGTTGGTACAGCGTCGTAAAATAACCCAATAAAATAAAAAAAAACATTGTAGAAGTAACATAGACCGTTCGTAGATAGCTGCAGTGACTTGACTTCAAACTAGAGTACAGCAAAAATATAGATAAACGAGGTACTACGTTATGGAGTACAAAATTTGAATGGACCACAGTTGTGTTCCAGGACCATAGTTATGGGAAATGACCGTATATTTTATCACTTATTCCTCCCATTCTTCAAAGTTTCAGTTAATATAAACTCTGTATTACGAAATGGACGTGTTTCATAACTGCTTACATTAAAAGCGTACACGCAAAGAAGGATTGGAGTACACGAGTGCATATAAATAAATCAACTATAAATGTTATATCTGGATATTAGCAAACCGCTGTGGCTTCCAGATGCGGGGTAATTCGGAGTATGTTGAGTAATAATGTGCAGGCGGCCAAGAACATTGCAGGAACAACTAATCAAAACGTAAATTGTCCATCTCCGGTCAAAATTGAGTTTGGAGTGGTTTCAAATGAATGGCAATATTGTATAGACATCTAGACATCTGTGCAATCAGAATTCTCCAAATCATAACCTGCCCCATCCATTTTTACACAGTACTGTGAGACGCAACAAATCAACACGTAAACTGGGAAACCTATATATATATATATATATATATATATATATATATATATATATATATACTTATTTACTTACTTACTTATTCACTCACTTATTTATTTACTTACTTATTTAATTACTTACTTATTTATTTATTTTTATTGCTAGTAAATTTCAAATGAATACAAGTTAATATAATATAAACTAGTCCACTCCTGAATAAGTAAGACTTGTGGTCAGGAGGAGATTCCAATACAAATAAAATTGAGAGTGAAGAAATTACAGATTAAAAAGTGTAAAATATCTTTAAACCCAAACCATACATCCAATACAATTTGTTTATTAATTTGGAGAGGATTAGTGGTTAAAATAATATTAGAATAAAATTTGTTTAATAATCTAGGACCTTAACTCGTGCTATGACAAAAGGTTGCATTGGTTTTACATTTAGGTTCAGATAAACGCAGAGAATTCATATTTTTAGTTCTATATTTTCAAAGTTCTTCAGATTTCTGTGAAAATATTTTAATAAAATAAAATAATAAATTTGTTTAATGTGAAAACTTTGAAATGATTAAATAACAGTTCAGTTGAGTAATCCTTCTGCTTTTTTTAAACAATTTTTTAATTTTTTTTCCTGTAGTAAAATTAACGGATGAAGATTGGATTTAAGTTCACCCCAAACTATAATAAGGGCCTACCATATATAAATATAGATTGAAATAATGCTAAATAAATTGTACGTAAAGAGTTAATGACAAAATATGTCTTAGAACAACAAAGTAATATAATGTTTTAAGTAATTTATTGCAAATATCATGAATAAGATTTTTCCATTTTAAATGATCATCAATAGCTTCAATCAATATTCCTACAAATTCCAAAATCGCAGAAATTCAATCATCCATACACATACTGGCAAAACAAAATAAAAACCTGTATGTCCAATGGATCCCTGTCCATTGCGGTATTATGAACAATGAGATTGCAGATTGTTTGCCAAAGAAAGGAACTAAAATGTTACAAGTATCCTTGAAAAAGATATCTTATCACAGTGCCAAATTATTCATACAAACAAACAAACTTTCAAATTAAAATTCTAAAGAAATTTCAAGAAAACAGTAATAATAAATCTTGATCAGTATTGCTTACTGAAAAAGAACATCATTTCGAATGCTGACCATGACTGTTTAGCAGCACACCTGTTTAAAATTGGAATTTTTGGTTCACCAAAATGCATCCTGTGTAACCTAGAAGACTCTTTGATGAATCAAGATCATTTACGAAAACGTCCAGCTTTGACATTAATCTTTTGGATTCGGACTCTAAATTCTTTAGTCGGCGGGAAAAGACACACAAGTCAAAAAAATGAATTTTTCAGGAGAGACTTTGTTTTTAATTTACTTTTAACTAAATATAAGTATAATAATGAAATTCATGTATGTTGGTTAGAGTAAGACCCTTCTCAATTCAACATACAAGAAATTTTATTTCAAAAATTAGAAAAAATACTTGACTTATGTGATTAGGTACAACAGAAAAAAATCGACTTTTTTTACTTATGTGCCTTTTCCCGCCGACCAAAGAATTGTACTGGGAACCAAGAAGGCGAATGGAGAACTACCAAACTCCTGGGCAATACACTGCTGCTGCTGCTACTCCTACTGCTACTACTACTACTGCTACTGCTACTGCTACTCCTACTGCTACTACTACTCCTACTGCTACTACTATTCCTACTGCTACTGCTACTCCTACTGCTACTACTACTCCTACTGCTACTACTACTCCTACTGCTACTGCTACTCCTACTGCTGCTACTACTACTACTGCTGCTACTCCTACTACTGCTACTGCTACTCCTACTGCTACTGCTACTCCTACTCCTACTGCTACTACTACTGCTACTACTCCTACTACTACTACTGCTACTGCTACTAATGCTACTACTCCTACTACTACTGCTACTGCTACTACTACTGCTGCTACTGCTGCTACTACTACTTCTACTGCCACTGCTACTCCTACTACTCCTACTGCTACTACTACTACTGTTACTGCTGCTACTACTACTGCTGCTACTACTCCTACTGCTACTGCTACTCCTACTGCTGCTACTGCTACTACTACTACTACTACTGCTACTCCTACTACTACTACTCCTACTGCTGCTACTACTACTACTCCTACTGCTACTACTACTACTACTCCTTCTGCTACTACTGCTGCTACTACTACCACTACTACTGCTACTACTCCTACTGCTACTCCTACTCCTACTGCTGCTACTGCTACTACTACTACTCCTACTGCTACTACTACTACTACTACTACTACTACTACTACTGCTACTACTACTACTACTGCTAATGCTGCTCCTACTACTACTACTCCTACTGCTGCTACTGCTACTACTACTACTGCTACTACTACTGCTACTGCTACTACTATTACTACTACTCCTACTGCTACTCCTACTCCTACTGCTACTACTACTACCACTGCTACTACTACTGCTACTCCTACTGCTACTACTACTACTCCTACTGCTACTACTACTACTACTACTACTACTGCTACTGCTACTGCTACTCCTACTGCTACTCCTACTGCTACTACTACTACTACTACTACATCATCACCATCATCATCCATACAATAGCCCGGTTAAATTCACGGTGCGGAGTGTTGTAGGGTAAGGTTGCGTATATCGCACCACTTTAGCATTTATAATTTTTATTGAACAATCAATTTTTATTTTCTACATTCCTTTACAGAAATACATTCCCAGAACATTTACCTTTCCTGTAAAAAAGAATCCTTGAATTTGATTTAATATTTTTGAAGTAGAATGACATTTTCGAAACACTTGTCAATGGTGCCATTTAGGCAATTAGTTTCCTAAATAGCACCTGCGGTTTCTTAAATCGCACCTCTTTAACTGCAGTGAACAGGATGAAGGAAAGTTTTTAATATTGAACATATTGAACAGTATTTAATATGAATAATGTAATACATGCAAATTGCAAGTTTATTGAAATTAATGAAAGAGAGTAACGCATCTTCAAATGAAATTGAAAAAAATAGAGCATAAATTACCTAACATTTAAACTTCCTGTATGCGTTTTTTATTATTACACATTTGCCTTGTGCTTCATCAGGCAGTTCAAACTGTAAATTGCGTCACCTTTTCTCCACGATTATCTCGAAGCCACCTAAGAACTGCTTCATGATTTAGCTGTCTGAAATGGTTTGAAGATAGAAACATCTAAAAGGCTGGGCCTCTGAGTATTATGACGAGGAAGCTGAAATAGGAGCACATAATTTTCCCGAGATAATCTAGCTTCTAAATTTTTGGAATGGTTCGTATAGGTGGACATACAGAAGCAGCACTTTTTTCTATGGCAGGTTTGAGTGGCAATTAAAATGTTTGAGCTATTCGACAAATAGTTCACTGTTGATGTAACCTGAATCAGAGCAAACATATAACGATCCTGGAAGAACACCAGCTGATAATGTAGGATGCACTGTTTGACGTTTAAAAATTTTCATAGGTGGCACAAAATATCTGGTGCGCTTGTACAACACACACTTGTTGTATTAAAGCCTTTTTCACCACTTGATATTGCACCCACCTGATGCATTCCTCGTTCAGTTAAAATTTTTGGGCCTTCTTTTGTACGGCTAGAATTGCTACAGTTGCTCATATCGCACCGGTGCGAATTAGGCACCTACAAAGTGGTGCGAATTAAGAAACTACATAATAAGTTATTATTTCCTTCATTCTAGCCTATAATCACCACATGTTCGAAAATCGTACTAAGTTAAATGTTCTTTAATATTTCTTTTAACCAATAACATCTTAAGATTATGGATTCCTTTGCATACAAATCCATTATTTAGTTACAAAATGTCAGCTAAATATACATCCACCTGAGCGATTATATTAAATACTCTATCACCACGTTGCTAGCACAAAGAAGTGGCAGAAATCAAGTGACATGGTGGAAGTTCATATGGTAGATTGTAACAATACCACTAGATGCTACATTACTACAGTAACTTGTTTTAAACTAGCAGTGGTGCCATTTAGGAAGCGGTGCGATTTATGCTACTCTACCCTACTTGCACAAGAGCGCGGCCGTTCGGCTACCCAATCATTCACATAATAAGAGTGATAAGCACAATAAACCTCAAGCTGCAGTGGTAGCCTTCAGGTCCCTCCTCCGTACAAGAGAAAAAAATGATCGTGCATTCACCTCTGGGGAATGAAGAAAACCTGTCCTGCAATCGTGATCGAGAGAGTGTACGTTCTGAGAAGTGTTTCCCTGCCTACCTCATCGGCAACATGTGGCATTTGGGAATTTGCAGGACTCGCCTACTGCTGCAGTGTTGGCAAGGTCCAGCGTATACTGCGCACTTGGCCAACGCAAGACCCCGCGTTTTATTCATCTCACTACAATACGCGCGCGCCAGTCAAACGCTTATAAATATCGCCAATACCAACAGCTGAGCCTGATAAATCGAGGAGGTGACGACATGCAATCGATTCACAAGTGTTGAATTCCGAGCCAAAACTAACAGGCTCTATGACGCAGACGTCTCTAGAAAGTGTGACGCGGAATCTGTTCTTAAGAAGGCTACAAAGAAACTATTATTATTGGCTATATCAGTTATATGCTGATAAATTATTATCTATGCGAAATATCAGTTTTCCAATTTCATTAACCATGGTTGGTGTTGCATGTAACTGCATATTTTCACATTTATTATAAATGTATTATTCCATGGTGTTTGGGCAAATGGAGGCAAGTCATAAAAATGAGTTTTCAGATAAATGAAAATAAAACTTCGGACAGTTATTGCAAATAATTTTCTACACAAATAAAACACACAAAATGCCAGTATTACCTTGACTTTTGCACATACACTTGTAGAATTTAACTTGTGTATTTACCCTTGGAAACAAAATTCAATTTGTACGAATAATTACAACCCCCTTTAAACGAACACCATTATATTATTTTCAATGCGTTGTCTATATTTTAACAAGGATATGTTTTATTTTATGTTTTCAGTCATATTAATTATTTTTACCATCACATAAACACAAAAATTGGCAAATAATAATAATAATAATAATAATAATAATAATAATAATAATAATAATAATAATAATAATAAGACTTTGTAAAAATTGAATGACAGTCAAAGCTTTGCCGTTCGACCATACCGCCAGACATCTTTCTCGAAAGAGTGCACATTTCGCCTGCTTTTGAGACATCGGTGAACTTCATAGCAAGATACCCAGTCCCCTGACATTCAGTGAAACAAACGTATCACGGAATTAGGAGTATCATGGAATTAGGCAACTTTACCCTACAACAAGTCCAAAAATGTCACCGTCAATATCGATGCACTTTGCAGCTTGTGTAACCACATGCAGTGTTGCCAATTTGAGCAGGTTCGGACATTCCTTAATGTTATCACAAGCATATAAAATGCGAGCGAACAATTGTTCCCTTGTTTCCGCTCTGCGTTTGTAGACCACAAACAATAATTTAATTATATAATGTCGGGTAACCTCGGTGGCCAAGAAATGACATCATCGCGACAGATCCAACGCCCAGGATAGATTTCATTGAAGTATCGGAACAATAGTCGGCTGGAATGACCAAGGGCTTCATTCTGTTGAAAGTACACACCAGCTCGTGTTGGCAAAGGAACATTCTCCAAGTATTCTGGTAGCATATTTTGCAAGAATACAAGATATTGTGCTCCATCAAATAACTGGACCAATGAAATGGTCATTAATATCATGCCACACGTTAACTGCGAAACGAAGCTGAAAATTACTGTCCACAGCAACGTAAAGGATTTCCATCTGCCCAAAGGTGATAGTTACGCATATAGTTGATTCCGTTACGGGTCAATGTTGATTCACACCTAAATAGGAAGTGTTGAATTAATAGGTAATTAACAATGATCCAAGGACAAAATTCCAGCCGTTTGGCATCACATCCTTCATGAAGGTGTTGCACATGCCGGTGATGATACGGATGTAGACCTTGCTCGTGTATTGTGTCAAAGCACAACCTATATTTTGGTTGCGTCTGCATCAATGTGAGCAATTTTATTATGCGGAAGAACAAAAGGAGACTCATGTCTGTTATTTTCAAATAGCTGTTTCTCGAAAACCATTTAAAACAGGGTTGCAGAACTGGGGAAGAGAGGGGTGGAAGCATGGGGAAAGAGTTTCTTCCTCCGTCCACAAGGCCGAAGCCTTCAATGACGTTTCTGTGACGTTTGGAAAGCACACTGAATACATATTTCTTCTCCCTCTACCCTACAATGACGCGAGGGTTGAAGGGAAGGAATGAGTTACGTGCTTCGGCTTGTGACGTATGCTACAATTGTAGCACAGTTTTGCATCCCTGATTTAGAATAAGACATAATTGTGTTTATATGTATTCCCTTTAGAATCAACGTATGACACTTTACCCTTGAATCACCCTTTATAATAATTAACATAGCATCAGGAATTCTAAAAGCAGGCACTGCGAATATCTCAAAATCGGTTTTTCGCACCACCACAATACTTTATCTCATGAGGAAACAAAGAACACTCATTTTAAGCTGTGTTCCTGTTACGCTACATGTTATATGAATTTTGGGTATCAATTCCGACTCTGATTATAATAAAATTATCATTTTCAAGCCATAAGAATTGTATGCTGGTCTTTTAGATTTTTTTTATTTATTTTAGTAGGTTATTTTACGACGCTTTATCAACATCTTAGGTTATTTAGCGTCTGAATGAGATGAAGGTGATAATGCCGGTGAAATGAGTCCGGGATCCAGCACCGAAAGTTACCCAGCATTTGCTCATATTGGGTTGAAGGAAAACTCCGGAAAAAACCTCAACCAGGTAACTTGCCCCGACCGGGAATCGAACCCGGGCCACCTGGTTTCGCGGCTAGACGCGCTAACCGTTACTCCACAGGTGTGGACTGGTCTTTTAGATAACAGCTTCATAATATACAATGTGTCTTGAAAGAATTAGCCATTTTTACATGTTATTCAAACGCGCTTATACGCAAGTGTTCGAGAAATGCAACTTGAGGTCAGAACATTAATTATAGCCAGGATTGCGTCGCGCATTACTTAAACATTGACTTTCAGTCTAAAAATAAACACAAGTTACTAATTCAATTAGCCAATTAACACGGTTCTCATGCATAACAGCTGTAGAATTCCTAGGAACGTGCCAACTGAAGCATACTCAAGCGATCTAGTCTGCCAAGTCTGTACAAAGTCCTATACCAACTTCAATACAGTGACTGTTTCAACTGTTTACACTTTTCGTAAATGTTGTTTTCTGGCTGAATCTCAACGGGGAAAACCCAACTGCTATAAACTCCAATAATTGTATATAATCAACATAAAAAAACTTCAACGGTTAGAACGTAGCTTCAATACTGCATCAGTCATGCTCTTGGGTTCCAAACAAGCTTAGAGCATGAATATCTCTTAGATGTCGACGTGATAACCTATGTTGTTTTTTAGAGACCTGGCATCGAACCTTCCCTCGGTCTTGCAAATCCTATTGCACGCTTGTCTAGTTTCAAGTAAAAAAATACAAAGTGAGCAGAGCTTCAGTATAGGTCTCCACGTGGAATAGTTCTGTCGGTTGACGCGCTCGTAAAGGCAGCCCTGTTACAACTATTTATTTATTTATTTATTTAATTTATTTATTTAATTTAATTTATTTATTTTATTTTATTTATTTATTTAATTTTATTTATTTATTTTATTTATTTATTTATTTTATTTTATTTATTTATTTTATTTAATTATTTAATTTTATCTATTTATTTAATTTTATTTATTTATTTAATTTCATTTATTTATTTAATTTAATTTATTTATTTTATTTTATTTATTTATTTAATTTAATTTATTTATTTTATTTTATTTATTAATTTAATTTAATTTATTAATTTAATTTAATTAATTTATTTTATTTAATTTTATTTATTTATTTTATTCTATTTATTTATTTTATTTTATTTATTTACTTAATTTCATTTGTTTATTTAATTTTATTTATATATATTTATTCATTTATTTATTTATTCATTCATTTATTTATTCATTTATTCATTCATTCATTCATTCATTCATTTATTTAACCTGGTAGAGATAAGGCCATCAGGCCTTCTCTTCCCCTCTACTAGGGGATTACAACTACAATATTAAGAATACAATTACAATTATAATTACAATTAATATTAAATTTACAGATACAATAAAAATCAAAGTACTAAAAGATTAACTAATTAATAAAAGCTAGACAGTTTATTGTCAAAGTTAAGAAGAGAGAAGCATTTCTTTTATTGATTAAGTACAAATTAAACCTACTCTACGCAGTAAGAAAATGCTTAATAAGCTTGCTATTGAACGCTACTAAATTCCGACAGTCTCTGATGTCACTGTCATATTATGGTAATAGTGTGCGCAAAGTGAACAAGGAACACGTACAGTTGCACGTTTATATTAGTGCGTCTGCCAATAAAAAAGTATAGCAATGTATAGCGACGTTTTGCTCACTATTTAACAAATATGGGCTTACATAAAAATCTCCGAGGAATATAGGTGCAAAACCGTTAATAACACCGTCCAGGAAGAATATTTTTAGAGCGCAGAAAACAGACACACGAAAAACAATATTGCATGTAGATTATTTACATTACATACATCCTCATATCTCCATAAAACATCAACATGAAAGAGGAGAACAAAATATGAAGCCGTCAAATGCATTAAAGTTACGCTGTGAAATTTACAAGGCTCGTTTTCTGAGTGGGCAGTTTGGCAACAGTGCTAGCAACAAAAAATATGCTGAAACAGGTGTCTGAAGAACTGTACACATTCTTGAGATAGTGCTGTGTTAAAACAAGACACTAGAACTTTTCCAAGTGGATCTCATAATTCCGACAAGCATTTCGAAGTGCTTGTTCTAATACATTACAGCAGCCGTGGCGAAAATGTGACTCGCGAGCACATTGTGGCTCGCAGTGATAGCTATGCATTTCTCTTGCTTCCTACCTCCCCCAACGCTCACCCTCTCACTCACTGGAGCCAAACTTCATTCCATTTGTATTTGTCTCTGACGTGCGAGTAGCGTATCTTAGCAATGTCTCTCTCGAAACATGTACCTCTGCAAAAACGAAAGTTTCAAGTAGGATGGGAGGACGCATTTTTTTTTTGCTGCCAATATGATGAGAACATTAAATGTATGATTTGTTCATAAGTATTACGAGGAAAACGCTTGTATAACATAAAACGATCATTATACTACATGATACTCATGAAACATTAAAACGTCAAGTGTTATTATTATTATTATTATTATTATTATTATTATTATTATTATTATTATTATTATTATTATTATTCAAAGTACTACCACAATGACTGGTCCGCATCCAACCATAACCATCATCTATAAATTTGTGATGACGGCAAAGTTGGGACCTGATAAGAATTTTCTGTTAAACTCCACGAAGATTCTGCGAATATGTAAACGATTACTCTGAACTTTTTAGGCAATACGGTCTGGAACACGCTACTTCTTCCAACTTATGAAAAATAACGAAAAAAATTCGTATAATCCATTTTAATCAAACTACAGTGTGATACAATTTTCGAATACGAGTTTATAGAAAAAAAATCTCATGTCATTTTTGGAGTAAAAACCACAATATTTAATGTGCACATCTTCTGGATAAATTCATTACAAACACTGAACATGAACAAAATCCTCGACTGGTTTAGGAGAAGAAGCTGTAGGTCCACAGGTGAAATACCAAAAACCACTTTCTCTTGTATCGGAGATTCTGGAGAACAAATTTCCGTGAAAATCTCGAAAACTGTATTTTGAAATATTTCCTCTGTAGTTCATATAATAACAAAGAGATTATATAGTTTTGTACTTAATTCTGTTATCAAGTTTGGACCAAACCATGCAAGGGTGATTCAATGCAACTACGGTAATATTATAATAATCGTACTACTGTGCTCCAACCACGAGAAAGTCTCCGCCGGATGAGACGAAGGGGGGTAATGCTGTGAATGAATGTTGATGTCATAAGATGTCATAAGGTCACACACGTGGGTACTCTTATCTCTATTAGTAGCTCTCACAGCACAAACCTTGATACTACCCTAGTTACAAAATTAGATCACAGTTAATCTCCTGGTCTTTTAATCTCTTCTGCAGGAGAGCGCATGGTTTTTAAACTGGCGTTATAACGGTAATATTATTTATCTACTTCGTTCCAATAGATGAGGCAATAGTAAGCACATTCATTTCACGGTTGATCTCCTGGTTGGAAGACTAGAATAATAATATAAACTTTAAGGTATTTCCTTTACACGACATGAAGGCTCATTGGGCATATGGGAGTGATCCAATGCTTTCATAGCCTCAGTAATAGAGGTGATGTGGTCGGCACCACGCTCCGACCATCTTTTGCTCCCGTGAAAGACCGGGTACTACTCAATTTGACATGAGGTTAAGTGGACCCCAAGTCGTTCTGGAAGTTTTGGCGACGAGAAAAATTCCGCTACCAACCGGTATTCAACCCGAGACCTTCCATTCCGTAGCCAGTTCAGAATAATACAAGCTTTTATTAAAATTCTAACATAATAAATAATATAAGGTGGACTAAATATCTTATGAAAGGTTTTTTTCCCCGGGAGCTCCTGTTCCACTGTGGCAACCCTACAAATCTCCATTATCATCTCATCGCGGATATAGCGTAGACCAGCCTACTATGGCGCATCCTAGACAACGACTGTCGATAAATTGGTCTACACAACTGGCTTCATATGAGTGAATGACCCGCCACCAGTAAAAAAATCTTTTATAAGAACACGTTTTAATTTCCTGGATAACACAGTCGGCAACGTTAACTATTATCATTATAGTCTCTAGTCCATAGCAATTACGTGACTTATTTTTCACCTTAATTTCCAGTAACTTATAAAAAAAACAGTTCCTCATACTGAAACGTCTCCTTAATCCCGTTACAAGTACCAAATCAAAAGTAACTGAAGAAGTCACCGCTGTTTCGTATATCAAGGCGTGTTTATCAACAGTAGCCTAATCTCACTAGAGGTTTTGATTTATCAACAGTAATCTCACTAGACGTTTTGATTTATCTAGAGAAAATCAAAACTCGAGTGGGATTTAATTGAGTATTACACGATTAGAAGAAAGTATATAAAGATTAGAAGTAACGAAGTACTCCAATACAACAAAATATTAATTGACTTACGAAAATACAACTGTCTTCAAATGTATTATTGTACCATCTCAACATTACAAATATTACGCTAGATGCATGCTAGATGGCAGTAGTGTCTTTATACAGACACTGTAATGATTACTATTCAATAAATCCTAATATTAAACAATCTCTGATACGTGACTATCCATAATATCATATACCAGAAGTTCTTTTTATCCTCTCAGAGCAGAAGCTATAACATAACCTAACTAATATACACAAGTGTTAGAAAAGTTTTAATTAACGACGATGCCATAAAAAATAAACCTGAATAATTTTAAAAGGAATAATTATTGAATGTACAATTTTCAAATTTGAATGTGGTTGGTGGTTCAATTGATGTTACATTGGACGTGTGCGTAATAGAAGTGGAACTCGTTGATTTAGGCCTACATGGTGTATTCAACTTATTCAGAATTTCCGAATGAATAATTTTAAAAGGAATAATTATTGAATGTACAATTTTCAAATTTGAATGTGGTTGGTGGTTCAATTGATGTTATATTGGACGTGTGCATAATAGAAGTGGAACTCGTTGATTTAGGCCTACATGGTGTATTCAACTTATTCAGGATTTCCGAATGGTGCTCTTCATTTATTTGTAAATCGGATTTCAGAAGATGCATAGGTATGATCAGTGATTTTTATTAATTCTTGTTCTTGAATGCCAATGCGAGTCATATTTGAAACTGCTGTGCATCGACTGGAGTGGTTTGTAATTTTATATATATTTTTGACGTCCAGACCAGCGCAGTTTCAAATGTTGGCAAACAAAGAAACAAATGCTAGGGACGCAATAAAATTAAACAAATGCTAGGGACGCGATAAAATTAAACAAATGCTAGGGACGCGATAAAATTGTGCGACAAGCAGCCATGATTGGTTGAATTACGTCCTTTCGTACCGTTTTATTGGTCAAAAGTAGTATGACGTAGTAAGAGTGTAATAGTCTAGAGAAAATCTAAACTCGAGTGGGATTTAATTGACTATTACACGAGTAGAAGAAAGTACATAAAGATTAGAAGTAACAAAGTACTCCAATATAATAAAATATTAATTGGCATACGAAAATACAACTGTCTTCAAATGTATTATTGTACCATCTCAACATTACGCTAGATCGCAGTAGTGTTTTATGACTATGTCTTCCTGTTATCAGTTGTGCCAAATATGGAATCTTCATTGAACTCTGTGGACGGTTACTAGTCAAGAAGGCTTTGTTGATTCAGTTTCATTTTTATTAGAACATTTGCGTTCCACTTCAATCATCCGGATCCCAGTAATCAACGTCACTTGACAGATGATTTTCAATAAATCTTAGTATTAAACAATCTCTAATACGTGACTCTCCATAATATCATATAGCAGAAGCTATGACAAACATAACCTAAATAATATAAACAAGTGTTAGAAAAGTTTTAATTAGGGATGATGAAATAAACAAGAAACGTTTTAATAACAATGATGAAATAAAAAATAAATATGAATAATTTTAAAAGAAACAATTATTGAAAGTACAATTTTCAAATTTGAATGTTTTAGTGGTTGGTTGTTCAGTTGATGTTATATTGGACGTGTGCGTAAAAGAAGTGAACTCGTTGATGTACATGGTGCATCCCTCAACTTATTCAGGATTTCCGGATGGAGCTCTTCATATATGACCAATGATCTTTATTAATTCTTGTTCTTGAATGCCAATGCGAGTCATATTTGAAAGTGCTGTGCATCGACTGGAGTGGTTTGTAATTTTCTGTTTTTTGACGTCCAGACCAGTGCAGTTTGAAATGTTGGCAAACAAAGAAACAAATGCCAGGGTAGTGATAAAAATAAACAAATGCTAGGGACGCGATAAAATTGTGCGATAAGCAGCCATGATTGGTTGAAATACGTCTTTTCGTACCGTTTTATTGGTCAAAAGTAGTATGACGTAGTAAAAGTGTAATAGTCAGTACAACAAATTACAGTAAAAACTTGCATCTTTTACGCATTATTGGTAATAAATTTACATTTCCAGACACAAATTATCTCTTCCCACTTTGTACGTACAAAATTTCAAACCACTTAACTCCATAAATAAACTAAAAATTAGGTCAGCGTTTGTAGCTAAAGGACCTTTATTTATATTCCCAACAAACTGTGTTGAACAGCGAGCGATTCAGAGAGATACAGCACTACAGTCTGTGCGAAAAGTTTAGTCGTGAGTTCAAATTCCGAAAGACCTACATGAATGTTGTTTACTCTTCGAAATGTATTGTATTGTATTATATTTATCAACATTCCATGGTATTCATACATTGCTTTACAGCCAGAATATGGAACAAGTCAAAAAAACTTAATACTATTATAAAGTCTTAGGGCCATATTCATACACATTCTTAGCGCGGGCTTCCAATGGATGATCAGCGAACTAACGTTTTTCATATTCATAAACCAGTGTTAGCGATATGATATGATATGATATGATATGATATGATATGATATGATATGATATGATATGATATGATATATGATATGATATGATATGATATATGATATTATATGATATGATATGATATGATATGATATGATATGATATGATATGATATGATATGATATGATATGATATGATATGATATGATATATGATATGATATGATATATGATATGATATGATATGATATGATATGATATGATATGATATGATATGATATGATATGATATATGATATGATATGATATATGATATGATATGATATGATATGATATGATATGATATGATATGATATGATATGATATGATATATGATATGATATGATATGATATGATATGAATCCTGTACAAGTAATCAGTCGATAGCCGGGGCTAGTTTAGCATGCTCGTAGCGCGGCCTAGCGAAATGCTATGCATAGCACCCTTAATTTATAGTCACAGTCTAGATGAAATAGGATACAGACGAGATTTACAATATAGTCTATTAGTACAACACATAGTTTTAGTATCAATTTCATGAAGCGTTATTGAATATCATGAATTCACCTACAGAATAGAAGGCGTGAGAAATTAGGCACTTCTTTAATTTGGCCCTAAATAATCTTATGTTTTGAGTTTCATTTTGTATATCCATATGGAGGCTATTAAAAATTTGTACTGCCATATAACGCATTTCTTTTTGATAGCATGATGTAATATTTGTAATAAATGCCAGGTAATATTTTGGCGAATCCTCGGACCTCACCTCATCTCACTACATCTCGCCAAAATATTGTAAAAAATTGCACAAAATTGTAAAAATTGTAGAAAATTACTAAATTGTAAAACTGTAAAAATTGTAATTGTAATATTGTAAAATTTTGACTTGTTCCACATCTTAAAGCCTTCATTGCTCATGTAAGATCTATGGAATAAAATAAATGAATGAATGAATGAATGAATGAATGAATGAATGAATGAATGAAAAGAGGCTCGGGATAAAGCAGTCGAGAAACAGTAATAATACTGAAATCTAAATATGGCATTTAAAAAAAGTTCAAAGGGGTTTTTTTAGGTTATTTTACGACGGTTTATCAACATCTTAGGTTATTTAGCGTCTGAATGAGATGAACGTGATAATGCCGGTGAAATGAGTCCGGGGTCCAGCACCGATAGTTACTCAGCATTTGTTCATATTGGGTTGAGGGAAAACCCCGGAAAAAACCTCAACCGGGATTCGAACCCGGGCCATCTGGTTTCGCGACCAAACTCGCTAACCGCGGGTGGGGGAGGTTTAAACCCGGTAACCCCCCTTGCGTAAGCTTCTGATTATGATAATTCTCTTTCATGTTCATTTCAGACGCAGCGATCGGGAGCAGGTCTCACCTGAACTAACAAAGGGTCCCAATGTCCCGTCGTATAGCCAGGATAACCTCAACATTCCTCCGAAACGGGAGGCGCAGCGGCGGCCAGCTCGTGTTTATGATGACGCTAATAATAATCCGTAGCTGCAAGACCGGCCTTGGGCCTGCATACACCCCACGCCGTATCACATCACCGCGCATTATATCAGGGCACTTGCACACCCTCCGAGGGGTTACGTAACTAACTGTCCGGCCCCATTACCCACGGAACACAACTCAGTGAATAACTTGCTCGGACAGTTTTGACAGCTCGGACGTTACCCGAAAAACAAACCTCAACCTCAAATAAACATCTAATTTACTCTAGCTTATTTCCTCATTTAATGCGCTGATACTATACGATTTCATTCCTGACCCAGCTATTATGTCCCTTGGATTCTACTGTTAACACCAGCAAATAGGTTACAACAGGAAAATTTCGCGACTATAACAACAAAACTGGCCATAGGTATAGGACAGGGCAGGGTTTAGTCGCATTTTGCTACTCGACTTCTAAAAATGCAACAAACTTTCAATGTAAATGTGCAAAAATGCGACAACCACATTGAACTTAAGAAATGAAGATGTTAATAGAGAAAATGAAATGAGAGATGTGTATGAACTAATCTGAATTTAAATGAAATTCTAATGGCATGGGCAATGTTCAAAAAGGTATTGAGCAATAGATGTTCAGGAATTGATTTCAAAGAGTTGGTGCAATTCATGTAAGTTAAGGGAACAATTTCTTCTAAGTGATTTATATAATTCAATCGCATACTATAAATCAGTGATGTCAAAGCAAGCGCATTTTTCTGACCTTGATGTCGTGCGCGGGCATTAAGCGCTACCTACGGAAGGAAGAAGGGTTATGTATATGAATAAGCAGCCTGTTGGACTAAGAAAACAGTGGTGCACAAACTTCAAACGGAACGTGGAATTTTGTCGTTATTTTTATACGACTTTTTCGTGTTTGATTTTTTCTATATTGTCTGTAAAACAATACTAGCCTACTAACACTGATTTCTTAATATTGCACTTGTGTTTTAAATGTTAATAACATAATAAAGAGTTAAGAAGGAATATTCACATAAATTCCATAGTAATACAACTTTACTGTATTAAGTGAATGAAACACATCATTCATAAAGAAAGTGATATCCCAAAGAAAGAGATTGAGTATGACATGAAAAGTTGGAATTGATATTGACGGTATCTTTAGCCTTATAAAAGTAATCAATAAACTAATCAAAACAATATTATACTACAAAGCAAAGTTACCTAGGTACTGTATATGCTTTAACTGTAACTAATATTACATAAAAAAAAACTCTTATCGCATCCTATGCTTTTAAGTTGATATTGGTGCGCAACTTCCTATCATCAGAATATTAAATTATTTTCTCGAAATCTGCTGAAGCTATAGAGCTGACGTTTTTACAACACATGGGCACATATGTTTTGTTTATGATGTAACAGTAGTTGCTTTGTTAATTCATTTCCTTACAAACATTTTCCATGCGAATATTTTCAAAATTTGTAATACACTATCTTCAATGTGATAATAAATAAAAGTCAATATTGTTACATTGAATCAATGATCACTGTAAGAATTTTGACGGTAGTATTTCTCATTATTCTTACTTACTTACTTACTTACTTACTTACTTACTTACTTACTTACTTACTTACTGGCTTTTAAGGAATCCGGAGGTTCATTGCCGCCCTCACATAAGCCCGCCATTGGTCCCCATCCTCAGCAAGATAAATCCATTCTCTATCATCATATCCCACCTCCCTCAAATCCATTTTAATATTATCCTCAATATTGTTACATTGAATCAATGATCACTGTAAGAATTTTGACGGTAGTATTTCTCATTATTCTTACTTACTTACTTCCTTACTTACTTACTGGCTCTTAAGGAATCCGGAGGTTCATTGCCGCCCTCACATAAGCCCGCCATTGGTCCCTATCCTCAGCAAGATTAAACCATTCTCTATCATCATATCCCACCTCCCTCAAATCCATTTTAATATTATCCTCCCATCTACGTTTCGATCTTCCCAAAGGTCTTTTTCCCTCCGGCCTCCCAACTAACACTCTATATGCATTTCTGGATTCGCCCATACGTGCTACATGCCCTGCCCATCTCAAACGTCTGGATTTAATGTTCCTAATTATGTCAGGTGAAGAATACAATGCGTGCAGTTCTCTGTTGTGTAACTTTCTCCATTCTCCTGTAACTTCATCCCTCTTAGCCCCAAATATTTTTCTAAGCACCTTACTCTCAAACACCCTTAACCTATGTTCCTCTCTCAAAGTGAGAGTCCAAGTTTCACAACCATAAAGAACAACCGGTAATATAATTGTTTTATAAATTCTAACTTTCAGATTTTTTAACAGCAGACTGGATGATAAAAGCTTCTCAACCGAATAATAACAGGCATTTCCCATATTTATTCTGTGTTTAATTTCCTCCCGAATATCATTTATATTTGTTACTGTTGCTCCAAGATATACTATACTATCTTCAGTAATATGTATTTACGATATATTAGGTTTACTAAAACATTGTTTCAGTACCTGTAAAGTTACAAAATAAACGTAACGGTATCTGAAAATTTCACTTTTCTGTAAAAAAGAATTGAGAAAATATTCCTTTTGAATAAAAATGCGAATTCGTCGTACGTAAGCCAAAATTCATACATTTATAAAGTATTTATAAAATATAATAAAGTTACCTTCGGACCAAGAATTCTACTTCCTCGAATCAGCTGTAGTAGGTACATAGCTTCAAAAATTATGCTGTTAATATGATATAAATAGAAAATGAGAGAATGCAGAAACTGGAGGCCATATCTTGTTGAGATAAAGCAGATATTTGTATTTTACTTACTGTAGCTTTCAGGATCCTTAACAGGTACGAAAGAAGTTTAATAATTACCATCGTGTGAACTATTGTATGAAACTGGCATATTGCAGTAAAATCCATCATTCTTTTTTACACTCAAAAAACAAATGAAGGGTTCAGAACCATAGTGGGCCAAGCGCCACTTACTAAAACCGTAGAAAACAAGGGTTAAAATGAAGTCATTACCAAAATTCAATGGAAACATATAGCAAGTAATATAAAGTATACAGATTAAAACTAAATGATATGTCAATCTTCATTAAACTATGGTATTCACTTAACTTTAACCCTTGCTTTCTCCATTTTTAATAGGCTTGGCCCACTATGGCTCTGAACCCTTCAAATGTAACAAAACAAAATAGCCTATTTGTGTATGTGTTTCATCGTTATGAAAACAAAACTTAGTAAATGCCTCTCGCCCCAACCAACCGGTTATATGTGATCACTGATCACTACGGTTCGGATAAAGTAGCTGTATCAAGATAGGCATCCTTGGTCCATGAGTTTTGTTTACAAACATTAACTGCTTGGAAGAGCGCTCCCCATCCCCTAGCTAAAACATCAGTGAACGGATAGTACAACCCTAGTTGATGTTTGTAAACAAAAAGCATGGACCAAAGATGCCTATCCTGATACAACTACTTTAACCGAACCGTAGTGATCACTGATCACGTACGAAAAGAGCGCCCTACTCACTACCAAATAGCTGTCATCTAGGCCGATTGGAGGTCTGAGAGTTGCTTTTTTACACCGTTTCTGGTAGAGGTATGAAGGAAACGATCACAACACAAACGCAAATATTAACCAAGAATTTGTCTTGGCTAAATAACTCCGACTATGTATGAGTGCGTGTCCTCTAGAAATTATGTGCTAAATGTTTATTTTACAAGAAGTGTTTCTTAGATCATATACGTAGCCTACAGCATAAACCTACACAGATACTTCGCAGCTAATTCGAAATGAATTATGTTTGCAGGCCTCCTGTATTTATCCACGCGATGCCGGCCATTAATCCTGGGGCCGGTGGCTCTAACGGACCTCCACAAAGAACAACATTCAGACCCCCTTGGGTCAAGGAAGGTCCTGAGCCTCTTCCTATGCCCACCGCGCCGTGGACGCTCGCGCGGACAAGACAAAGGGGTAAGACAATTCACTTATATAGAGTATTCCAGATTAAGAAAAAAGCATTGGCATGTATGAATATATAATAGGATGCAAAACTTTCTGAGTTTCCCCGTAACACATACTAGAGGCGCTGTTGTAAAATTGATCTTGCTGCCACATGTTGGAGGGAGGGGCGTTATTACATCTAGCAGCGCACTAAGTAGCGAAAAGAGTAATTACTCCATGCATTTAGCAGCGCACCTGGTGACGAAAATGTTAAACTGTGCAGTAAGTATTCCCTCCCACCCTCATCGATATTCAAAACTAACCCAATTTAAAATAAAACATTTACATTTTTATTCCTCGCAGCATCTTCTACTGAAAATTCTTACCGGAGCCAACAGGAAGATAAAAGAGACGATCTATTTTACACTACCCAATTAAAATATAACCAGACAGAGACAAAAAATAAAGCAAAAGGTAAGATAATTGGGATTGTATTCTTTGGGTATTTATTGTACAGCGCAATGGAAAAGTCTGCAAGAACTACTTAGATAGTTCAATTTATTATATTACTATTACTTTACAATACATTCAACAACACTATTTTTACAACGTTCATAAACATCAATGTTTAACATACACTGCTTATACACACACGTGTCACCTTATGTTCACTTATTAGCAAGTTTCTGTCTGCCATCTCGACTCCTCGAGCAATATCTCGAACGGATAAATAGAGAACTCTGGGTAATGTACCCAACACGTAGTTCTAATGTTCACCACCTACGACGTTGGGCGCTGATCATCTTATTTCAGCCCCCCGCCGCCAGATGGTGCTGACCGCAGTTTCGCATCCTATTATATATTTATCCATGGCATTGGTCTTATGGGTCTTGGCTAGTACACTTGCCGCAAGATGCCTCCGTTAGAAGAAAGAGTGAGGTATAGTATCTCTGTCTCACTCTCTTCCTAACACGTACAGCGTTCTAGCAAGTTTATCGCACAAAATAAGTACGTTGAGTCCGTTCAATGATAAGAAAAAACTATTAATGCCATAATGATGCCTGCAAAAACATACATTATATTTTATATACATTATAACTAGACTTCGGATATTTAGGCCATTAACCAAATTTTAGACACCTCAACTAGGCTTCATAATGATCGAAAGTGGCATTAAAATACAGTTTTAGGCACCTAAAAAGTTACTGCAATTACAAATAATAATACCAGTAATAATAATAATAATAATAATAATAATAATAATTATTATTATTATTATTATTATTATTATTATTATTATTATAAAACTATGTTAACACCAATACAGTTATTCAATGCTTATAATACAGTTATTTCAATGCTTATAATACAGATTTAACATTACGTGCAGCACACGTTTTCCATTATTAAATGTTAAGGAGATCTCCTGTAAACCAACTGAATGAATGCGACAAGAACTGCGATATGACATGGTAAGGTGATTTCTAATGCCGAACATAACAGCATCATTGGCTCTTCTCTTAATAATTTCGGCTTATTTGATACCCATTTTCAATTTGTGCTTCTTGTACTACAATTAGTATCAGGTTGGCGGAAACATAGTAACAATGTCTTTTTTACGACGAAATTAACTACAGTTGAAGGTATTTGCAGAATTTTAAAACTTATTAATTTCCAAATAATAATGAAATGGGTCTAATAATTTTATAAATTATTTTATATTCCTGCATAATACACAACAATTATATGTATACAAATGGCGAACCCAATATCCAAATAGAAGACACATCCGAATTAACAGACGAACTAAAATATACACACTTCCCCTAACAAGCAATAAAATTCTGTTAGCTACATAAGATGATTTCCAAAGATCCATAAATGCTTTAAATACTATTGCATTAGGTTATGATATACAGTACATACTTCTGAATGAAAAACATATATACTGCAATTCAAACAAACGTCCCGTATGAAACAAAATTTATGTTGATAATATGGACGGAGTTACGCAATAATAGACCAACCGACAATTTAAAAAAAAAAAAAAAAAAAAAAAAAAGAGAGATATTTGCACAAATCTGTTGATGGCAGGCTAATTTAACTCGGAAAAAATCAAGAATAATAAAAAAAAAAGAGTCGGAATAAGACTACCTTCAGCAATATCTGAATTTTGCTGCTATTTATGAGCAAAAATTCGTTTATTGCATAAAATTTATTTATTTATTTATTTACTTACTTACTTACTTACTTACTTACTTACTTACTTACTTACTTACTTACTTACTTACTTACTTACTTACTTACTTACTTACTTACTTACTTACTTACTTACTTACTTACTTACTTACTTACTTACTTACTTACTTACTTACTTACTTACTTACTTACTTACTTACTTACTTACTTATTTATTTATTTATTTATTTATTTATTTATTTATTTATTTATTTATTTATTTTGCTTTGAAATATTAATTCAACTGCTGGTCTCTTATTAAAAATCGGTTAGCCTTTTTTGGTATTATTTGTGCTATATTTTGTAACAGTATGAATGTTATAATAATTATTGCATAAAATGTTTTATAAAAAAAAACAGATTTATTTCAATGGCAAATTTCTCGAAACAGATTTTTGGCGCTTGGATCACTATTGCTTATTATCGTCCATATAATCTTTAGAAATTAGCGCATTGCAGTATTTTACGTTATTATATCTGAAACAAAGAAAAATATGTAAGCAATAAATCACAAATTTTGTAGAGTTAAAGGAAATGTTAATTCAGCTTTAAAATCCTCTTTAGTTCAGATCTATAAAAGACTGTTTATAATTATAACATATTGGCAAGATTTCCTCTAGCCTACGGGTTTGCAGACTGTCACTAACAAAAGAAGACACAGAGATTAACAGCTAATGAAAAATTAGATTCATGAGAAAAACACGACACACAACATGGGACATGAAACGAAATAAAGATACTTTAGAAGAATTAGAAGTTAGATTTATGACATATTTCCTACATAAACACAGAACTCATGCAAACCTTTTATTTTTATCATCCTATGGGAAAACGAACTATTGGAATCTCCATAAAAAGTTGACATGAAATCACTGAAACCGCAACGGGTCATAATTAGGTCCAGAGCCTGACTCGGATGATTGACGATGACGATGACGATGATGATGATGATGATGATGATGATGATGATGATGATGATGATGATGATGATGATGATGATGATGATGATGATGATGATGATAGAATGTCTATTGCAGTGTCAATAAAACAATAGCCTACTATGTATTTCAACATCCACCACTTATTGTATGTAAATATAATTTTAAATATACTTTATATGTCACTTTTAGATATTTTCAATTCGATTTTTCCATAATATTCACTTATTTTATGTTGAACTCAACTCTCTATGTACACAGGTAAAACAAACCAACATATAAAAAATGTACGCTCTTCAGCAAATATAAATTTTTGGTAATTATACGAACATAATCTGATAGAACTACCTCATCAACATACAAAAGAAATTATAGTATGAGAATGTAAATTCGTGTGAAGTCGACTGAATAATTCAGCTTCAACCACCCGCACACATTTTCTGTTCTCACGCAATGCAAAATACAGCACAAAACAATATAAGAACAAAAAAATTACTTTCCTCTAAGTTTTTAGTGAAACTTCACAAATAGTAAAATTACTTTGAAATTATCATTCTTACCTCCACAGGTTCAGAACAACACGATCAAGGCTTTGTTGTTCCAAATTTGAAACCCGTCCCACGTAAAAACTCAGCAACCACCAACAATGCATCGGCAGACAGCGCCAGCAATAGTAGTGGACCTTCAGAACCAGCTAAAACAGATCCTGCACCTGTCAGGAAGACCAGCAAAATCACTATCATCCCTTCTCGGTAAGTGTACTGGCATTTCTTACACATTATCGTTAAGTTAACAGAGAACTAGCACATAAATATCAAGAACTTATGGACAACATTTGTCTGATTTATCAAATTAACCACTTCACAAATAGATACAATGAAAAATGATAAGCAAAGAAAAACTTCTAACATACTTATGTAATACTACAGGGCATCCACATGAAACCTCCCTTATTTCAAATCTCAATATTGTGACAAAACCATTCGACATAGAAGCTTGCGGTTTACGGCATTATGTAATGCAACTAAAAGCGTTTTTGAGGAATATATGTGCACTTGGCTACCCTCACAGTGTTCGGAAATGTCAGGGACAGCAAAAAACTTAATTTGTGGTGTGCACTAGACAGAATTATCGGTCTGTTTTTCTTCAGCGAGCAAACAGTAACTGGGAACATTTATCTAGACATGCTTGAGCAATTTGGTGTCCCTCAACTTCTACTTCTCTAGCCAAATGTGGTCTTCCAGCAGGACGGTGCAACACCGCACTGGAGTTTGCATATTCGTGAGTTTCTGAGCAGAACGTTATCACAACGATGGATAGGATGCAATGGTTCAACCAAGTGGTCATTGCGATCCCCGGACTTAACTCCTATGGATTTTTTCCTATGGAGTTATGTTAAAGACAGGGTGTATGCTACACCAGTACATGACCTTTATGATCTCCGTAGAAAAATTGTGGATACCATCACCTCAGACATGTTTGTGCGCACCATGGATTGAGATAGAGTATTGCCTAGACATGTTGACAGCTACGAAAGGATTCAATGTGGAAGTGCATTGATTTACTTTAAAAAAGATTTTTGAGTTGATTTACATGATGCTGCAAACATCAAGTTTCTGTGTACAATAGTTTGCCACAATTGAAATTTGAAATGAGGGAGGTTTCATATGGACACCCTTATAACATAAATCCAACTTTAACAGATTAAAAAACACATCAGTTTCGGTAACTTCTGTGAAATGTTTACGGCTTCATTTTCTGCAATGAAATATTGAAAAGCAAATGTAAGAAAATATACACATGTAGAACAACAGTTGACATAAATGCTTAAAGCACTTTCCATATGGTGTCATCTTCTTCTTCCTATCACGTAATAAGTCTGGTGGCCTGTTATGGTCTCACTCCACCGTTTCAGCGGACAGCCCAAAGATCTTGTTCCTAAACGGCGGTAATTTAGTGCTTGGCGTGGTACCCTTGTTCTAGGCATCCTGAATATATGAGATTTCCATTTCTGTCTATAATTTTGAATTTTCTCTAAAACTGGGTCAATATTTAATTTTTTCAAAATATCCAATTTTTTCTTCCTGTCTAATCAAATCTAGCCAGCAGTTTTCCTTAAAAACTTCATTTCATTGGCAGTGATTCGGTGTTCATCACATTTACGTATGGTCCAAGCTTCACTTCCACTCATGAGAACAGGTCTCGCCAATGATTTATAGCTTTAATTCTTGTATGTTTTTGGACAAGAGGAGGTTTTAAAATGTTATTAATGGTATTCATTGCATAGTTACAGTAATTCAGTTTTGTAGAAATATTTTTTTCTTGTTCATAGCTCAAATCTGCAGTGCTTGGGAAAAGTGGCATAAGTCAGTTTCCACAAACATTTTTTATTAATTTATTGACAACTTACGGAACATCTGCTCGCTTGGGAAAAGAGACGTAAGTATTTCTCCCATTACAATAATTCATACAGAAGAAAATCAAATCGACATAAACTGCTGTGAGGACAGTATTTTTCCTTCTCCTGTAAAATTAACATTTTTCACTTGTGTCACTTTTCCCGAGCACTACAGAAATGATAACCCAAATATTTAAAACATGAGACCTGTTCTACAGGTTTATTACAAAGACAAATTTTGCTGCAGAGATGATGTTTTCCGATGAATCCCATTACTTTAGTTTTATTAACTGAAATTTCCATCCCGTATTCCTCAGAAATGAGTTGTAATTGGAAAACAGAAAGTTGGAGGCCATCTTCAGAATCTGCTAATAATATTACATCATCTGTAAACAGTAGAGTCAAGTCGTGCACAAGGATCAGTGTATATGTAAGTGTTCGTGTAAGTGTAGTGTAGGGAATGGGTGAGGACAATAATGAAGATGAAGGGAGAAGGGAAAACCCGGTGCCGGCATGTAGCCTACCCTTGTCGAATAGCACAAACCAGGCTTAACGTTCCAGTCCGACGGATGATCACTCTCAACAGTGGCATATGCCTTCTCTTCATATGCACTACAGAGAGATTTTGAATTTAACCCAGGAATATTGGTGCACAATCTAGTGAGCAGAAGTTGTGCACTGCCACCTCTCCTAGTCCCGAGGTAGAAATTTTAACGATTTTTTTTTATCTCGTCGGGGTTCGATTCCCGGCCAGCTAGACTGTAGGCAGACGCGATACTACAGAGCTAACTCGGTGGACATGATAATAATAAAATACTGTTATTATCCATCTGTATGTAATGCCAAATTCATATTAACTTTCTATAGTTACCCATGTATTGGACACGCGTCTATATCACGTTCGTGTTAAAGCACAACTGAATAATATCTTTTAAAATATTGCAACATCTCATGAATTACAATAAAATAATTATTCAGGTCATGTATATAATATGCGGACTCCCCTTGTGTATAGGAATGGACTCGTTCACATTATACCGAAGTCGAATTTCCGTTCCACAAAATTCTTTTATTTCTTTCTATTAGTGTAGGTCGCAAATAGCTGTTTCATGTCAAAAGTCAATTAATGCTGTCTATAGCTATTTAAAGCCAATGAATATTGTCTAATTGACATCTAATATTAAGCAGCGAAATATAAAAGAGCACTGCTCCAAAAAAAAACTAGCAATCGCTATCAGTTTGAAACCGTATTATCCCGGCAACCACGTATCCTTAACTCTTTCTCCAACTTATAAGAGCTAATGAGAGAACAACTGAACTTATATTTGCAACATTTTTTTTCCAAAGCGCCTTTGTTTAGATTTTCATAGCAACTTTTTTTCAACACTACATCAGTTGTACACTGACATTTAAAGGTATCTGACCTAAGATTTTATGATCGTGTAACCGAACTTTCCAACAACGGGATAAGTCAGAACCAAAGATATAAAAAATTGACAAACTTTGAAAGAGTTCCACTAATTCTCAATAGGTGGCACCATTATTGGGGCGGTTAAAAAAGTGTCAGGTAAAATGATTATGTAAATTAAGCATAAATTATTCTCATAATTGACAATATCAGCGGTTTCCAGCTAAACCCAGTTTTGTTTTACAATGAATAGAGTGGAGTGAAAAATTGAATTCTATAACGCGAGTATATTTATGTACGATTGGCGACACTATTATCGTCATCTGTTCATGGAAGTAATAACTAAAGAAGCCACATTTACACCAACAAATTATCGAACACTATCAATTAGTAGGATCACATATCTTTGAACGTCAGTGTACAAAGTATGTTGCCAATGCACGTCAGATGGCAACACTGCGAGTGTTCCGCGTGGTAACTATCAAACACATTCTCTGAAAACAATGTTTACTAAAACCTGGTTCAGACGGTGCTAGTTTCTGTGATGGATTCCAAGGTGGCTGCGCTGATGGCTGCCCTGCGTGCTCACTTGCTGGTTCCCGTGTTGCCTACGGTGATGGTAATTGTTCACACGGAGCTGGCTCTTTTCACAGTTCAAATTGGAAAATCATCTGCTGCTTCATCTGTTGCCAACACTCATGGTCAAAAAGAAACTAAACCGTGAGTGGAAAACAACTAAAGTCCTACATTAACAGTAGTAAATGTCGCAATAAGGTAATTATGCCATAAGTGCAAAGCAGCTAAATTCCGATATTTAATTGCTGTTTCTTAGAAACTAAAGAATATAGA